>NW_022589704.1:60326840-60486143 GCF_004348235.1 Phoca vitulina | reverse complement strand
TTAAAAAAAAAAAAAAAAAAAAAAAAAGAAAAGAGGGACGCCTGCATGGCTCAAGTCAGTCAAGCGTCTGCCTTCAGCTCAGGTCATGATCCCAGGGTCCTGGGATCGAGTCCCACCATCGGGCTCCTTTCTCAGCAGGGAGCCTGCTCTCCTTCTGCCTGGCGCTCCCCGTGCTTGTGCATTCGCGCGCTCTCTCTCTCTCTCTCTCTCTCTGACAAATAAATAAACAAAATCTTAAAAAAGAAGAATGAAAAGAGCTAAGGTAGGATAATGTTAATTTTAATGGCATTCAATTGCTACATAATTACTTTTATGATGTATTTTTAAGACCCTAAAAAAATTCACACTCTTAAGTAAGTCTCAGTTGGTTAGGTTATTTAGCAAATCTTTTATTCACAGATAATGTGAAGGTCAAGTCTAATTCCTCCCTATATGAATCATACCTGATACTATAGCCTGAATGATTAATATTTTATTGTGTTCAAATATACATATGTGTGCTTATTTAAGGGCATACTAAAGCTCCTAAAGTAGGTTTATATAAAACTTTAAAGATTTTATTTATTTGACAGAGAGAAATAGAGAGTCAGAGAGTACAAGCAGGTGGAGGAGCAGAGGGAGAGGGAGAAGCAGGCTCCCAGCTGAGCAGGGAGTCCAATGTGGGGCTCGATCCCAGGACCCTGGAATCCTGGGATCCTGACCTAAGCTGAAGGCAGTAGCTTAACCGACTGAACCACCCAGGCGCCCCTATAAAACTTTATTTTAAAAGCCAAGAAATTTAAACCTCAAACATAAGACTTATTATTAACTCATGATAATCTTCCATCATGAGTCTGAATGGATGAGAATTTTATTTTTAATCCAAAGAACTGTTCTACAGTAGTTTGACAGAACTGTGAGATGACTGTAACACAACTAGTACAAATAACAGAAAACAGGGAATACTCATTTCAAACAAATCTGATAATCAATTCTTTAAATAAGACATTCTGTTTAAGAAGGAAATTAACCTGAAGTTGCAAAGCTAAGGAATGCAATCTATGGTAAATAAGACTATTACAGGCACTTAAGAAAAAAAATGGCAAGCCCATTTATTTGTACAATTTAGCAGACCTTTACTGAACATTAAGCTATGAGCTATGCATTGAGGATTAGATTTTTTACATGAGGGACAGTGGGACATGAGACTAGTCTGCCTTTGAAAAGCCCTCAAAAAACTAGGAATAGAAGTTCCTCAACATGATATAGGGCATTTATTAAAAACCCACAAATGACATCATACTCAAAGGTGAAAGAATGAAAGCTTTCCCCTTAAGATGAGAAATAAGACAATGATGCTTTCACCACTACTATTCAATATTGTGCCGGAAGTCCTACCAGAGGGGTTAAGAAAAAGAAATATAACATCATGCATGAGAATGAGAAAAGAAGCAAAACCATCTCTATTTGCAGATGACATAACCCTAGATGTAAAAATCTCAAAGAATGAAGAAAAAACCACCACCAGAGCTAATAAATCAGCAAAGTGCAGGGTACAAAATCAACCCAAAAAAATCAGTTGTGTTTCTATACACCAGCAATGAACAATCTAAAAAGGATATTAAGAATACAATTCCATTTATAATAGAAATCAAAAGAATAAAATACCTACAAATAAATTTAACCCAGGAAGTGACTTATACACTAAAAACTACAAAACAGTGCTAAGGAAGTTAATCAAAACTAATTAAATGAAAAGACTTCTATGTTCATGGATTAGTAGACTTAATGTTGTTAAGAGGGCAATCCTGTCCAAAGTCATCCATATAGTCAATATAATCCTGACCAAAATACAAATGGTCCATTTTGCTAAAATGGGAAAAAAAATTACAAAACAATATTGAAAAAGAAAAAACAAAGTTATAGGACTCTCACTTATTTCAAAACTTACTACAAAGTTATGGTCATTAAAACAGTTACTACCACAAAGATAGACATATAAGGGGGTGCCTGGGTGGCTCAGTCGGTTAAGCGGCTGCCTTCGACTCGGGTCAGGATCACAGGGTCCTGGGATTGAGCCCCGCATCGGGCTCCCTGCTTAGCAGAGAGCCTGCTTCTCCCTTTCCCTCTGCCTGCCGCTCTGCCTACTTGTGCTATCTCTCTGTCAAATAAATAAATTAAAAAAAAAAAAATCTTAAAGATAGACATATAGGCCAAAGGAACAGAAGGGAGTACAGATATCCATGGCCAGTTGATTTCTGACAAGGTGCCAAGACCATTCAATGGGGAAAAGAATAGTCTCTTCAACAAACAGTGCTGGGACAAATGGATAACCACATGCAAAAGAATGAAGTTGGACCCCTTCCTCACTCTATATAAAAAATTAACAAAGGGATAAATAATCTAAATATAAGAACTAAAACTAGAAAACTCTTAGAACACAGCACAGGCGTAAATGTCCTTGACCATGGATTTGGTAAAGGATTCTTAGATTTGACACCAAAAGTATGAACAAAAAACAAAATAATAAAGTTAACGTCATAAAAATTAAAATCAAATCAAAGGACATTATCAAGAAAGTAACACAATTTATAGAATGGGAGCAAATATCTACATATCATATATCTGACAAGGGTTTAGTATCTAGAATATATAAAGGACTCTTGTAACTCAACAACAAAAAGACAAGCAGCTCAATTAAAAACTGAGCAAAAGACTTCAATATCTATACAAAGACCAACAAGCACATTAAAAGACATTCAACATTATGAGCCATTCAGAAGTGTAAATCAAAACCACAATGAGATGACACTTTACAGCTACTAGGATGATTATAATAAAAAAACAGAAGACAAAAAGTGTTGCCAAAGATGTGAAGAAATAGGAACTCCTGTCTATTGCTGGCGGAGATGTAAAATATTGCAACTATGAAAAATAGTTTAGCAGTTCTGCAAGAATTTGAACACAGAATTGCCACATAACTTTGCAATTCTATTCCTAGGTATATACTCAAAAAAAAAAGAAAACATAGGTCTCATTCTATCCAGAGTGTAAAGGACAGTAAGACTGAGATTCACAAAAAGCTGCTCTATTTTTTTAAAAAAAGGAGGGCATTGCTGGACAACATTTTTTTTTTTTAAAAGATTTTATTTATTCATTTATTTGAGAGAGTGAGAGAGAGAGAGAGAGAGAGAGAGAGCACATGAAGGGGGGAAGGTCAGAGGGAGAAGCAGACTCCCTGCCGAGCAGGAAACCCGATGCGGGACTCGATCCCGGGACTCCAGGATCATGACCTGAGCCAAAGGCAGTCGCTTAACCAACTGAGCCACCCAGGCGCCCGCTGGACAACATTTTTGCTAATACCCCAGAGAGGTGCAAAATGGTCTTTAAAAGATTAAGTGTGCAACTCATAGCCTCCCTCAGCCTTCTCAGCAGAAGCCAGAAACAGCAATGGGATTACCTAGAAAAGAACATGGAGGACCCTCTTATCTAATGGAGTGAATGCCTGTGTGAGGGGGGGAGATCCATGAGATCTTCTGACAATATTAAACAGAAACACTGCCAGATTGGGATTTAAAATGGCAGAGAGAGTACAAAATGAAAGGCTGTCAGACCCCCAAAATTCCACAAACAAGAAACAGGCCGAGAAAGCTACTCAGCTACATATACATGCTAACCTTAATGAAAAAGAAACCTTTGTGAAAAAGACTCAGAGGAAAGAACCTTGAGTCTAGAAGGCAGAGTCATAGCCATAGAAAATTATTACCAGACCTTGAAACCAAATGGGAGTTTGCCTGGATGGATTTTGAAACTACTTGGGATCAGTGACTCCTTTCGTTTTGTTTTTTTTTCCTGCTTCAACAAAATGTCTTTAGTTGTTTTCCTATGCCTGTCCCCACCATCATACTTTGAGAAGAGAGAAGCTGTTTCTTGAGGTTCACAGACTAAGGGGAATTGTATTTTGGGGTGAATTATACAGGTTCTCACCCATACCTAATTTAGATGAGATGCAGAAAGTTTGAGCTGATGAAATTTTTGATGAGATTTTGGATGTTGAGTTGATGCTGTAATTGGGTTGGGATGTAATTGTAATTGGGATGTTGAGTTGATTCTTTTGAGGATGTTGGGATAGGATGAATGTATTCTACATGTGGGAAGGATGTGAATCTTGGCTCAGAGGGGAGACGGGTAGGCAGAATATCAGCTTCCAAAGATACCACATCCTAATCTTTGGAATTTATGAATATGTTACCTTACACAGCAAAAGATTAAGTGGGATTAAGGTTGCTAACTAGCTGACCTTAACGTAAGGTGATTATCCTAGATAATACAGCTATGAGTATAGAGCAAAGAAAAAAATTTATCTGAAGTAAACTAGGAAAAGACACAGAAGAGATAACATCTGAGCCTGATTAAAGAGAAGCAGCAGAGGGAAGCCAGGAAGAACCAGGGCACAGAGGGCACCATGGTGACTCAGGTGCACAGCATGTAGATATGAATGCAAAAAGAAAAATCAATGTACAGTATAGATTAAGGAAGTTCTACTAATGCTAAGAGTTTTAATCAAAGATCAATGCCGGAAGCGCCTGGGTGGCTTGGCTGGTTAAGTGTCTGACTCCTGGTTTCGGCTCAGGTCATGATCTCAGGGCCGTGGGACTGAGCCCTGCATCAGGCTCCGCACTCAGCAGGGAGGCTGCTTGAAATTCTCTCTCCCCCTGTCCCCACCCACCCCCTCTCCAAAATAAATAAATAAATCTTAAAAAAAAAAAAAAAGATCTATGCTGAATTTTGCCTGTTTTTTGTTTGGGCATCTATTATCATATGATCTTTCTCCTTACATGGAAAATTACAGATTTTTTTTAATGTTAAACCAACCCTGCATACCTAAAATAAACCGAACTTGGTCTTGATAAATTATCATTTTTATATATATGTTTGGTTGCTAATATTTTATTTAAGATTTTTATATTTGCATTTATAAAATGACATTAGTCTGTAACTTTCCTTCTTTGTATCATCTTTGTTAAATTCTGACACTTAGATTATGCTAGTCTCATAAAATAAGCTGAAGTATTTCTGACTTAGCTATTCTTTAAAAAAAAAAAAAAAGTTTTTAAAAAGATTGGCACTATTTCTTCCTTAAATGTATATTTCATAAATGAGGTCATCTATACCTAGATTTTTTATTTTTTTAAAGATTTATTTATTTGGGGTGCCTGGGTGGCTCAGTTGGTTAAGCGACTGCCTTCGGCTCAGGTCATGATCCTGGAGTCCCAGGATCGAGTCCCGCATCGGGCTCCCTGCTCAGCAGGGAGCCTGCTTCTCCCTCTGACCGTCCCCCCTCTCATGTGCTCTCTCTCTCTCAAATAAATAAAATCTTAAAAAAAAAAAAAAAGATTTATTTATTTATTTTAGAGAGAGAGCAAGAGCAAGAGGGAGAGAGAAACTTTAGCAGAGTCCTCGCTGAGCTTGGAGCCTACTGTGGGGCTAGATCCCACAACCCTGAGATCAAGAAACCAAGAGTCAGATGCTCAACCAACTGCACCACCCAGGGGCCCCTGGATTTTTAATTTTTTAATTACAGATTCAATTTCTTTAATAGTTACAGAACTACTTAGACTTTTGTTTCTTCTAGTGTCAATTGTTAAGTTAGATTTTTCTAGAAATCTATCCATTTCACAAAAATTTTTCAAGTTTAAGCCATTTATGTTCTTTTGTTTTCCTTTATCTATAGACTTTGTGGTAATATACTTTTCATTCCTAATATATGGTTGTCTTCTCTCTTTTTCAATTTTATTAGTTTTGTTTTGTTTTGGAATAAAACACATTTCTTAGATTGGCTGATTCTCTGTATTGTGTATGTTTATTTCCTGTATCATTAATTTCTGCTTTTTCCTCTTCCTTTTTTGGTTAATTCTACTGCTCATCTTCTAACATACTGAAATAGTTTATAAAGTTTTAGTTTTTCTTCTTTTCATATATATGTACATAAGGTTATACATTTCCCCCGGATACTGGTCAGATTTATCTCACAAATTTTGCTACATGGCACTTTCATTATTACTCATCTAAAAATATTTTTCTCATTTCCATTGAGATTTTTTCACTACTTTATTTTTAGTGATTTCTAGTCTAATTCCACTGTGGTCAGAGAACATATTCTATGATTCTAATCCTGTAAGTTTCACTCATGAGTTCAACCAAATATTTAAGAAACAATGCCAGTCCTATACAAATTCTTTTAATCTTTTGAAATTTGTGGAGACTTGCTTTATGACCTAACATGATAAATTTTTATAAAAGCCCAGCTTAAAAAAGAACACATATTCTACAGACATTAGGGGTATTGTGTGTCAAGTCTGTCCATCCCACTGAAATCTTCTATACCCATATTGTGTGTCCTGTTTTTTTATTGTTTTATTTTTATCTGTATGTTCAATTACTAAGAAATGTGTACGTTGAAATCTATTATGACTTGTGGATCTGTCTATATCTCCTTAAAGTACTGTCAATTTTTCACTTATCTTGAGGCCATATTATTATATGCACACAAATTTAGAATTACTATATGTTCCTGGCGATTTGAGCCATTTATAGTTATGAAATAACCACTTTATTTCTTATAATTTTTTTGCCTTAAATTTTACTGTGTCTAATACAGCTTTCTTTGGTTGGCATTTACCTGGAATATTTTTTTCTTAACTTATATTCCCAATATATCTTTTTCTTTTCCTTTGGCTACTTTTAAAAATTTATTTCTCTTTGCCTTGATTTTTCTGAAATTTCATTATGATGTGTCTAGGTATTTCTTTTTATTCATCCTACTTGGAATTCTCTGGCCTCTGTGAATCTACATATTGATCTTATTCATCTGCTTTAAAATATTCTCAGTTACTTAATCTTCAAATATTGCTTCTGCTCCATTCAAGATGGTTCTTCTATGGTCAGGTGACTTGTCTAGTAGTAATTTTAAGTCAAAAGACAGTAAGATACCTTCAAATAATCACCAACCTAAAACCAGTAAAAACCATTTTGAGAATGAAGGCAAAATAAAGTTAGTTTCATACCAAGAAAAAATTGAAAGGTGTCACTACCAATAGACTGACACTAAAAAGAAAAATTTTCTAAAGGGTTTTCTTGGGCAGAAAGATCTTACTATGTAAAAAAATCAAAGCTGTAAGAGTAAATGAAGAGCAAAAAAATGGTAAATATGTAAGTAAGACTTAGATGAACACAGACTATACTAGACAAAGATGTCTTTACATAGGGGTGTGTCTGACGGAGAGAGAGAGAATCAAATAAACAAAAACTGAGCAACCTCATAAGAAAAAAGGACAGAGATGAGGCAGGATAAATCAACAACATAAAGACCAGATTTAAGCCCCAATAAATAAATACATGAAATGAAAATAGATTAAATGCTCCAATGAAAGATTTTTCACACATGATTTTTTAAAAAATCAATTAAATATGTCAAAATCCATAAAATGTATACGACACCAAAGGTAAATTTTAATGTGCACTATAAACTCTGGGTGATAATGATGTGCCAATGCACATTCATCAATTGTAACAAATATACCACTCTGGTGCAGGATATTGATAGTGGTGGAGGTTGTGTGTGGGGACAGGGAGTGTATGTGAACTCTCTGTACTTTCTGCTCAATTTTGCTATACGCTAAAACGGCTCTAAAAATAAATTTTATTAATTAAAAAAGTCTATTATATTATTTACAAGAGAAGTAATCCACTAAATAACTTTATGGTATGTAAAATATAATCCTGAGTTAAAATTAAAGCTTTAATGAGAAAACACAGTAACCTCCAAAACTTCCATAATACAAAATAGAAGGTAAAATATTACTGTTTACTTTGCAAGCATCCTCTCTGAGACATGAAATACATAAATAAAATCAAAACATGATTTAAAATATATTTAACATGAGGTCAAAATCTTGATTAAAATTAATTACAATTAACACAAGGGTCATTTAGACATCCATAGGTAATATTATCTATGCAAATTACTCTGAATAAAAGAAGTATATGTGACTAAAATTAGAAACTACTACCTAAAAAACCTGACCGAATCTTGCTAGTAGTTAAAAATTAGTTAAGAGCCAGGAACCACGCAAGTACTTTAACATGCATTACCTCATATCATCTTTTCAACACTATGATATATGTACTTTGACAAGTGAGGAAATGGAGGCTCAAAAAAGTAAAACAGATTACCAAAAACAACAACCTGAAAGAGTCAAGGATGGATTCCACATCTGTCTGTTTACAACGCTTAAAGTCCTAACCACTCCATAGTAGTAACTTCATTTTCTATGTTAATTTCTTGATAGAAAAAAATTAAAGATTTATGGTTTCTATTCTAATTATACTAGATGTTCTGCACATACACTAGATGTTCTAGTTACCACCAAACAGTGATTCAAAAGGAATTTTTAGAAGACAGCTGCAGAGAATAACCACTAAAATATAATAATATATAAATCAAAGTGCTTCTGGGGCGCCTGGGTGGCTCAGTTGGTTGAACATCCAACTCTTGATTTCAGCTCAGGTCATGTTCTCAGGGTCCTGGGATCGATCTCCCCATCGATCGAGACTCCCGCAGCGGATTTTCTCTCTCCTCTCCCTCTGCCCCTCCCTTCCCCTGCTCTCATGCACACTTCCTCCTCTAATAAATAAATTTTTTTTAAAAAGTGCTTCTATGGCTTTTTTCCCTATTTAAATCTGCATTTGTATAAAGATATAGTCAAATCTTTTTTATGCAGTATCACTTCATTTGCCACTCCCAAGAACGTATAGCAGTTTAAGTTTAGGGTTAGTTCTCAGTCAACATATATGATAAAGTGGGGTGAAATAAGACAAGTCTATGACTATTAAACTATAGTTAGGGCTGTTAAGCATCCCGGAATACAAGTAAGCAAAATACCTGTGACAAACTAGAAAAATGAAGGAGAAACTAATGAGGAGAAAATAAAATTCAATCAAATGCTTATGTACCAGAATTTAGCATTTACTAACCACTTTCCATATGTCAGGAAACTGTGCTACATATTGAGAATATAGAGATAAAAGCTACATACAGAACAGGCACGTACAAAAGGCTATGGGCACCTAACCTGAGGGGAAATGGGAGAGAAAATGGGAAGAAAAAAAGTTAGAGAGGGCTTCCTACTGAAATTGGTATTTGAACCAAGCCTTAAAAGATGAACAGGCAATGAGAAGGTGAAGAAAGGCAAGGAACAAGATGTATAAAGGCACAGAAACAAGAACGCCTAATCCACTTAGAAAACGAAAGAGTTTAACATAAGATACATAGGACAGATGTTGGGAGTGAAATGAAAGAGAAAAATAAGGCCTACAAAGAGTCCTTCATGAGGGTGAATTTTATCTTGAAGGTCAGTGAAGGAGGTTAAATGTGAAACTGACATGATGAGACACATAAGAAACAGGAATCTAGGTTAAAAAAAGAGATGAGGTCCTATACTAAGATAGTAGCAAGGAAGATGGACAAATACAAGATGCTACAGAAACAGACACAGAGAACGAGGGAAAGGGAAACATTTAGGATGTTTATAGTGTCATTAAAAGAGTAAATGGTGATGCTGTGACTGAAGAGACAGAGGACACTATCACATTACCTTAAAGTGATAATTAACTCCTATCCTTCAGGGATCAAGGAAAAACTTTCAGGAGGAAATACCTAGTATGGGATTTAAAAGATGAATAGGAATTAAAAACCATGGGTTGGAGTTTGAAAGTTGGCAGTGAAGGGAAGGCACTGGTTAGTGACAAAAGAAGAGGCTAGAGTGGTCAGAAGATGCCAGATCAAAAGTGCTTTAAATGAAGTCATCTTAGGATTTTTGGATTCTGTGATTCAAAAAACAGCTATGTTAGGGTGATAAGGAAGAGAACAAAAGGATCATATTTTGCAAAAATGATTCTGATTGCAAAATGAAAATGAACTAGATTGCTAAACCAAAGTGAAAGGAGAGGTAGGAAAAAAAAATAACCCAATTAAGAGAGGACAGTAACTTGAGTTAGAATGGTGTCAGTGGGGTCTTACGTAAGTGGATACACTTGAGAACTAGAAGGATTGGTGTCTTGTAGGAGTGGGGCTAAAGCTAATACACACTGTATTCTATATAACCACTCATCTACCCATCCACCCTTTATTAAGCAACAAATTTATTAATTTACAAAAAGTAAACCATTTGCTAGTTTTTCTTAAAATTTCAATAGCTGAATTAATTCCAATTTAAAAAGCCCACCAAGATTAGAAAAGGTTTGAAGATGGAAGTAGATTTTGAGGTAGATTTTGAAAAATAAGCAAACAACCACCTATTTATTAATGGAAAATAATAAAAATGGATTAAGGAAAATAAATGAAACCTTGATCTAAAACATTAAGGATGATAAAAATCTGGCATGTGGAACTGAGAGGATGGTAGTACCATTTACTAACAGAAAACACAGGAAAAAGCAAGGGGTGTGTATGTGTATCTGTGGATGAGTGTGGATGAGTGTGTGTGTGTGTGTGTGTGTGTGTGTGTAGAGAGAGACAGATTGGAATGGGAATGGTAATATTAAATAATTTTTGTTTTGTTCTGTAATTCTAGTAAATACAGTTTTGAAAAGGCTACATTAGAAGTACTGATAACAACCAAGAAAGGATATGACATTCAAAATTGAGATATATTTAATACTCAAGAGAGAAAAGTGGACTGGAGACAGAAACTTGGATGTCAGAAGCATATATGTGATAACTGAAACTCTGAGAGTAGCTAATTTTCAAGGAGAATATGTAGAGTAGGAAGTAAGATGACCAAGACAGATCTTTTAAAGATTACTTATATTTTACAAATTGGTAGTGTAAATGATGTCCATAGAAAAGACTGAGAAGATGAGCCAGAGGAGTTAAAATGAAAATTAGGAGATCAAGGTATTTCAAAAACTAAAGACAAGAGAGTCTTTTGGGAAAAAATAAGTCAACAATATTCAATGCTGCCAAGTTAAAGACTCAAATGTCTATGGCACTGAGCATCAAAAAGACAGTTAATCTTTAAAAGGCAATTTCGTTTAAGAAAGAAGAAAATGGAAGGTGAGACAGAAGAGACCGGTACAAGCAAGTCTTTCAAGAAAACCTGATTATAAAGGTGACAGGATATGGAGGCCAGAATTAGGGATATATAATTGAAGCAGAGTTTTTGGTTTCATTTTGTCTTCTAAAAGGAGAACCAGTAGAGAACAAAAAGCTGACGACAGAAGATAAAGGACGTATCTATAGAAGAGTCCCTCATGTAGCAGAGTATGGGAATCAAAGCACAGATGAAACATTACCTTTCAACAAAGGAAAAAAAGACTACATCCACATAAAAATATCAAACAGTGTGCGTGTGTGTGCGTGTGCGTGTTTGTATGTATTTTCTACTCACAAAAACTTAAGTTCTTGCAGAACAAAAAAGTTATGTTTGGACACATCTGTAAATCAAAATTTTAACAATGGTGTTCTCTATGGATGGGATCATGGTCTATATTGTTTTATTATGTTCTTTCATATTTTCCCAACTTTCTAGGTATAATAAGCATTTAATTATTTAAAAATCTCTTTGCCCATTGAACTATAAAGAGTAGTTCATCATTAATGCAGAAAATTTAGAAAATAAATAAAAGCAGAAAGGGAAAAAACAATACCTATAACCTCCAACGTACTGCTTTCAGAGGTTAAGAAAATATATGTCAGTTATATTTTTAATATTTTCTCAGAAAAAGGAACATTAATGGAAATACAGAATTGAGATAATCAAAACTAATAACTGACTCTATCATTCAGACATGAAGAAAGAGTGGATTCCAGTTTCCTCTTAGCTGCTAAATCTTCATTTTAAAAGAGGATTAATAAGTCTCCACTTACAAAGGCTGAATTCAGGTATTTGGAGATTTAGAAGTAAATTTTAATACTGCCTTCCCTCCTGGCCATAAGCATTTTTAATATTTAAGTATTCGTGTAAATATAAATAATATCTAACATTCATGCTCACTGGCAACGATTTAAAAAAAAGGTTAAAATGGAGGCTTACAGTTGTGGTAAATTGGGTCTAACAAAGGGATCATTCTCTGCTCCATTGACTGCTTTGTTTTTCCTTTGTTTTGGTTCAGAATTGGTAGAGGGTGCCTGAGAATTATTAGCTGTGGGAGGTTTGCGTTTGGCTAGAAGTTTCCTTTGCCTTTCAATATCTTCCCTTTGCTGATTCACCCATTCTTGCTGCCTGTATAAAAATAAATGTAAAAAACCGTATTAACTTTTCATTACTCTTCACAGTTAAAACACGAATATATTAATAAACATGAAAAAGCATATAACATAAACAAAAATTATGGTTCCACTTTTTTGAACCTACTTGTACTCACTGTCCAGGTCTCATTTGAAGCATTCATTTCTAAATTCCCTAAATCCCCCAAACTAGGGAAAGATGTATTGCTATATTTAATCTCATGGTACCTTGTAGATCTCCAGCTCCTTCTTCCTAGTAAGTAACATTCCTATAGATACTTGATTAGAATGTCTCTAGAGTACATTAGTCCATGAGAACAGAGACCACATCTATTTTATATCCTATCGTATCCCTAGTGCCCAGCATAATCATCAGCACACATTGGGAATTCAGTAAATACTTGCTCAATGAAACAAACGGGCTATTAAAGAATAGAGATAAGCACGGAGTGGATTTTAAACATGCATCTCATCACTTTGTGTTTGTAGAAAAACTTTAAAAAGACAATTTAATAGTGTTATTTTCTAAATTTGTCTTTGTCAGAAAGATTTTGGGAATGTGCAAGCACTACCTTGAAATGAAACAAAAACTGACCTAAATATAAGAAATTTATGAGGAAAGAATTTTGACAATTTGAAGCAAACAAGAAAAAAAAATAAGGGAAACCAGAAAAATTAGCATGGCTATGAAAAATGAGCAATTAATAAAAGTAAAAATATTACTGCTTCCCATTCAAGAATGTGAAGCTTACTAATTCTAAAAAATACTAAATATCATGTGTATTATAAAAATACAGGTTAGAGATTTCAGCAATTTGACCAGAGCAAGAGTAGGTGACAGTGAAGCTTTTTAAAACTATCCCATCACACAACTTGTTCTCACAGTAACCATGTTCCCTTTTAGGTCACCTCAACACGCTAAGAAAAAAATTTTAAAACTCTACATGGTTATGATACTTAGATTTAAACAAGACAAATGTTTCAATTCCTTGGCTCCCCACCTCACTCAAAGCAGAACTACAAAACTTCTACTCTGCTGACCCAAAATTGGCTTTACATACATTGCCTGTTCCTATGATTCTAGCCAGACAGTAGTAGAGTATGACCAGAATGAAAGAATCAATAGCCACCTAGGCAGAAGAGTAAAAGGGTGGAGAAAATTCAAGAATAGCAAAGCTAGAACAGGAGTTTAATCTAGTTTTCTTTTGGAAAGAGAAATAAATAACTTCATTTTATTAAAATAGTTAATTCATAAAGCTAGTTTAGAGCACAATCAAGATGTTATAAATGAAAACAAATGGCAATAATCCTAATGTTTAAAATCCTAAAAAGTAAAGAGTTACTGGAATAAATATAAAGCTAATATCTGTTTATTTAGGAATGACTACACAATTTAGAGATTATTAATTTAATATTACTAATATTTATTTCTCTTCTCATCCACCAACTACTTTGGGTTATGTCACTGATAAACTATTTAATTTACACTGATAAGCAGCTTTATTTAAAATCTGCATATGTAACAACACACAGTAGGCCCTCAATACAAGAAATGCAAGTAACTTTCTAAAAACTAGATTACTTATTACAAAAGGATATAACTTAGGAACGGCCAGATGGAAGAGATGCACAGAACAAGGTATAGGGTAAGGGTGTAGGGCTTCCAGGCTCTAATTGTACCATTCTCCCCAAACCTCCATGTGTTCACCAACCCAGAGGCTCCAATTTTGCTCTTGACAGCTTGATGAAGAAATTTTTACTACAAACACAGCTTATATTTTAGATTTGTTATTTTTAGTTTCTATTCAAGGTTATATTATGTAGCCTATTTTATTCATTATCAGGACAACTGTAGATCTGAGTTTAGTAGCAGAGGCTCTTACTTATTTAACATGCAAAAATCATGGTTTCTATCCCAAATATATCTCTTATTCTCTACCTTTCACTGTCAGCATTTTAGCTCAAGCCTAATCACCTTAACATCTGGATACCTCAGCTGTCAATAATTTATCTTCCTTCCAATATTAGGCCCACATTACCACCAGTTATCTTTCTAAAACTCAATTCTGACCACACACACTACATACAAACCTTTAATAGCTCCGTACTACCATAGAATTAAAAGCCAAACTCTCTAGCATCACAAGAACTATGTTCTTCATTATGGTACACCTATCACCCAGCACAGCTGGTGTTGAACAAAAGCTGAATAATCAACTGTGAGAGAGAGAAGGCCATTCTGTGCGAAGTACTGGAAACTAGTGTTTGAAACAGCAATGTTTATATATGGAGATACAGTTTTGTCTCCATTTTCCATATAACTCTAGGAAAACTGATGTAGATGCTGATACTACTCCTGTTTTTGAGGTTTAAAAAAATTTTCCAGTGAAAACAAAAAAGTAGCACAGGTCCTGGCTCCTTAATACATAGTCAATCTATCCCTATCTACCATCATCTGAACTCAATTTCTGTTTTAAAGTTTGCCTCAGAAATGCTAAAGCTACATATTCCTCAACTGATTTATGAATTATTGTATCTGAAGCAGAAGAGAAAAAGTTCCTGTCTTTTCCATAGGAATAGAAAGCAGGCAAAGGCTGAATATTAACACTGAAATAAGGACTGGAGATTGTGGAAAAAACTAAGTAGAAAAATCCCAAGATACATATATATGTAAATCTTCCAGTGAAAATTAAAATTTCCTCCCAAATCATCTATATAGCTAGAAGATCAGTTTATATTTTGGAAAGTCATACTTAGAATAATATATCATATAGTATGGATGAATGCTAACTAATCAAGAAGTCTGCTAAAGCTGAAATTGTAATACTTTTGTTTTACGTTCCTTTCAAATGTACTAAATTCTGTGATTTCAAAGAGCAGTAAGGAGTAGAAATAGAACATAATTCCAAATCTATAATCTTTGGAAGTAACAAGAACTCAAAGGAACACTACATTTTTTAAAATGTAAGAATGACTAACTTCACAAGATTCTGAAACGCAAAACCATCTGTCCATTGTTCAGTAAATGAAGCACCATGTCTAACTGTTGTGAAGTGCCCAAGGCGTAATCGGTCTTGCATACTCTTCTCTCTGCTTGACAGTTTTTCTTGTGTACTCTGAAAAAAGGAAAAATCATCAATTTTATTCATTTAAATTTAAAACTGTACAAGGTGAAAAGGGGCCAGTGGAATGAAAAGGAAAATTCACTGAACTTTTAACTTACCTTTTCAATAAGCAGCTTCTTGCTCATTGATATGCACTTATTTAATCGTTCTTTGTATTTTTCAAGTAATTTTTGTTGTTCATCTATCTGCCGTCTGAGATCACAGTTAGCCTACAACATAAGTAAAAATAGAAAAGGTCTAGAATTTGTGTATATGAGACACTTAGGAATATTCTTACATTCTGAATAAATTACATAAAAAGAAAGGATTAATAAATTAAGTATTTGTTAAATACTTAAATAATTTTTTTATTTCTTAAAGATTTTTATTTATTTATTTGACAGAGAGAGACAGGCGAGAGAGGGAACACAATCAGCGGGAGCTGGAGAGGGAGAAGCAGGTTTCCCGTGGAGCAGGGAGGCCGATGCGGGGCTCGATCCCAGTACCCTGGGACCATGACCTGGGCCGAAAGCAGACACCTGCTTAACGACTGAGCCACCCAGGCGCCCCTAAAATAATTTTTTTTAAACATCTACTAACCATGTGTAATACTGTTAAATGCTGCATAACTGTGCAGCATAAAGTACATGGAATTTGTATCCATACTCCATGGGTTCAAATCAACACCATAAGGTATGTAACCTTGGCTAAGTTATTAAGTCAGTTATCTGAAACTTAGATTTTTTTTTTTTTTTGTATTTCTAGAACAGGGGCAATACCAGCTACTTCACTTAGTTAAAAATAACTAAAATATAGTATATAAAATGTCTAACACTTAAAAATAAATGTGAGTTCTCTTCCATATTTTTTAACTGATAGTTTTTCTTCATTAAACTTGCGGATGGCACTATAAATGCCTACCCAATAGCTAACTATTTCCACCATCTTTCTTGGCAACAAGATACCAATTTTGACTTTGTAGGAAGCCACATTGCTCAGGGAAGGGGCCTTTCTCTAAGCTCAGGAGATGAGCTGGATTAGTCTAGTACAGTGACAAAAGAATAACCTGGAGGGCTTCTTGTAATACAGATTGCTGGGACACACTCCCAGAGGAGTTTCTTTGTAAGTAGGTCCCCAGTAATGGATGCTTCTGGTCTGGGAATCAACTTTGAGAACCATAGGTCTAGGCCAATCATGGTGGAAGGCAAAAGACAGTGGCATAATATATGGCAAATGCTAGGAGAAAATACCTGCCAATTTAAATTATATACCTAATCAAAGTGTTTTTCAAGGAAAAGGGTAAAATAAAGAGACTCTCAGAAGAACATAGATGGAATTTAGCAAGAACGAACCCACTTCATTAGGTGCAATTCAAACAAAATCCCAACAAACTGCGTGTGTGAGACAGTCTTCCTCAACAAATGGTGTTGGGAAAATTGGACAGCCACATGCAGAAGAATGAAACTGGACCATTTTCTTACACCATATACAAAAATAGACTCAAAATGGATGAAAGACCTAAATGTGAGACAGGAATCCATCAAAATCCTAGAGGAGAACACAGGCAGCAACCTCTTCCACCTCGGCCATGACTTCTTGCTAGACACATCTCCAAAGGCAAGGGAAGCAAAGGCAAAAATGAACTACTGGGACTTCAAGATAAAAAGCTTTTGCACAGCATAGGAAACAGGTAACAAAACCAAATGACAACCTACAGACTGGGAGAAGATATGTGCAAATGTCTTATCAGATAAAGGACTAGTATCCAAAATCTATAGAGAACTTATCAAACTCAACCCAGAGAACAAATAATACAATCAAGAAATGGGCAGAAGACATGAACAGACATTTCTCCAAAGACATCCAAATGGCCAACAGACACATGAAAAAACGCTCAACATCACTCAGCATCAGGGAAATACAAATCAAAACCACAATGTAATAATACCTCACAGTGGTGAGAATGGCTAAAATTAACAAGGCAGGAAATAACAGATGTTGGCGAGGATACGGAGAAAGGGGAGCCCTCCTACACTGTTGGTGGGAATGCAAGCTGGTGCAGCCACTCTGGAAAACAGTATGGAGGTTTCTCCAAAAGTTGAAAATAGAGCTACCCTACGACCCAGCAATTGCACTACTGGATATTTACCCCAAAGACAGAAATGTAGCGATCCGAAGGGATACCTGCACCCCAATGTCTATAGCAGCAATGTCCACAACAGCCAAACTATGGAAAGAGCCCAGATATTTATTGACAGATGAATAGATAAAGAAGATGTGGTATATATATATATATATATATAATAGAATATTACGCAGCCATCAAAAAATTGAAATCTTGCCATTTGCAATGATATGGATGGAACTAGAGGGTATTATGCTAAGCAAAATAAGTCAATCAGAGAAAGAGAATTATCATATGATCTCACTGATATGTGGAATTTAAGAACAAGGCAGAGGATCATAGGGGAAGAGAGGAAAAAATGAAACAAGACGAAACCAAAGAGGGAGACAAACCATAAGAGACTCTTAATCATAGGAAACAAGCGAGGGTTGCTGGAGGGGAGGGGGGTGGAAGGATGGGGTAACTGGATGACAGACATTAAGGAGGGCATATGATGTAATGAGCACTAGGTATTATATAAGACTGAGGAATCACAGGCCTATACCTTTGAAAGCAATTAATACATTATATGTTAATTAACTGAATTTAAATAAAAAATGATTTAAAAGTTAAAGAAAAAAAAAAAAAAACCACACACAAACAAACAGTAATCCATTAAGAAAAATGAGTGAAAAACATGACTGGTTATTTCTCAGAAGAAACACAGTTAATAAATATTTTAAAAGATGCTAGAAAATAGAGAACACATAATAAAAGATAAAAGACACTGTTACATCCACCAAATTGGCCAAGAAATTTATTATATCTGATTATAAAAAGCCTTGGCAAAGATAATAAGCAACAAGATTATTTATTGCCCATTGCTGATAGGAGTGTAAATTAATCCAACCGCTCTGGGGAAAATTTGGCATTATAAAGCAAAATTGAACATGTGCATGCCATGTACTCTGGCCACGTCTCTCTTAAAGCATATAATGTTAAGATGAATTTTCCCACATTTGCCCTAGAAGACATGTACAATAATGTTCTTAGCAGAACTGTTCGTATTAGGAAAAAGTAGAAATAAAATGTCCACCAAGAGCAGAAAAAATAAATTATGGTATATTCATATAATGCCTTACTATATATATAGCATGAAATGAACAAAGTACATGACAATTCCACATATAATGTTTAGTGAAAACAAGCAGAGCAAAAGCGTACAGACAGCGTAATTTTATGTAAAGTTAAAAAATAAACTGAAGGGCGCCTGGGTGGCTCAGTTGGTTAAGCGTCTGCCTTCAGCTCAGGTCATGATCCCAGAGTTCTGGGATCAAGTGCCATGTCGGGCTCCCTGCTCAGTGGGGAGTCTGCTTCTCTGACCCTCCCCTGGCTTGTGCGCTCTCTCTCTCTCTCTCTCTCACTTTCTCTCCCAAGTAAGTAAAATTTTAAAAAATAAACAAACAAATATGTTAAGAATGTATAGATACATATGATAAAACCATAATAATAAGGCATAATAAATACAGAACGTAGAACAGTAGTTAATGGTAAAAGAATGTGAGTGACTGGGATGGGATCAGAAACGGCAAGCTGGATGTTTCAAAGGTGTCGGTAACTGTGGTAGGATCATAGATAAGACATTGGTTTTATTAAGTTTCTATACCAATAGTTCTCAATGCTGGCTTAAATTATAATCATCTGGAGGAGCTTTGTTTTGGTTTTTGTTTTTTGGAGGAGCTTTAAAACTATCAATGTCCAAGCCCACATCACATCAATTTAATCAGAACCCCTCAGGATGGAGTTTAGGCATGGGTACCTTTATAAAGTGCCTCCCCCACCCTTCCCATTTGGTGATTCTACTGAGCAGCAAGGGGTGAGAACCACTGCTTCTTACCTTACTCACATTATAAGTATTTTTTGATGTGTCCTTTTATAAAGTTTCCATTAAAAATCTCATAGGATTGCAGTAGTTACTTCATCTTGTATAATATCAAATGTCAGGTTTATAACAAAATCAATTACCTTTAAAACTAACATGAAATGGCCATCGGTCTTATGATAGCTGATCAAATAAAAATAAATTTTACAAACTTCCCTGTATTTCTCCAACTGTTTCTCAGTTGACATTTATTTATTAAAGATTTTTTTATATATTTTAGAGAGAGCATGAGTGGCAGGAGCAGAGGGAGAGAGAGAAAGAAGCTCAAGCAGACTCTACTATGAGCCCATCTTGGGGCTCAACCTCATGACTCTGAGATCAAGACCTGAGCTGAAACCAAGAGTTGGACACTTAACCGACTGCCCCACCCAGATGCCCCTCTCAATTCACATTTAAAGAGCTAATAATTTTCACTTTAAAATAGTGATTTTCACGTACTTAAAACTACCAGAAAAAGCTTATTTTTTCCCCAGCTAAAGAATATTTTACAATGCTAAGTATTTCCTCAAGTTTTATTATTGCCAAATAATTTACTCAATTTTCTCCCCCTCCATGATTATCCTTATTACCCTCCAAGACTACTTACCCTGAGCAAGTCATCTATACGACCTTCCTTCTTTTCCAGGTCCTGGTTTTTATTACTTTCTAATGCTGCTAATTTCAGCATTGTGAGATCAGTCTAAATGAAAGAAAGCTATTTTATTATCTCCATTATACATATCATGGCATGCAAATATAAAACTAGATTTTAGTGCTTCTAAAAACAAAGAAAATATTTGAGTTTGTGTATATAAAAGTTATCCCAAAAAGTCTTAGCACACTTTTAAAGTTTTAACATCTTCAGAAATATAAGTTCTATAAGCTTACAAAGAAACATTTTAAAAACTGATTACTAAAAGTTTTAGAATATTGTTATGTTCTTCATTAAAATTCAATACAACCACTGATTTGTGCTATCAACTCTGGTTGATTTTTGAACATGGCAAAAACTTTCATGAGCTATTCATTGACTGAAAGCAATGTACTTGTAATCCTAGCCTAAAGATCATCCAAAGAAAGAAGTGTTGATGCATGTACAACAGCTTGGACATGACCTAACAGAAAAGTCTAATGGCAATAAACTGGAGTAATAAAGGTGGCTAAGCAAAAGATCTACTCTTCCAATCCCCGTGGTCTAATATAGTAAAATCCAAAAACTGTCACATGTAAAAAGTTAAAATGAAAAACTTAGTACTCAAAATTCATAAAATCAAATAAGCATAAAAGATATCTAACTTTCAAATGATATCTGTAAGTGTATAGCATATATGAATATACATAAATATAGACACCCAAAATGACCTACTTTAATGTTCACTTATGACAAATATAATAGCTTCAGGAAAACATTGATTATATGTATTTGGATGGTATGTTCAAAAAGAAGCAGTAAACAAAAACTGACATGTCATGCTTGTTCTGTTTATTTAATATCCTTATAACACCTGCATATTTAATCTGCATGTAACAAAGGATAAGCTGATAGTAAACTGGGTGTTTCGATTCCTTACCCCCTACAAATTGTTTTTTTGTTTAGTAATTCGCTTTCCTGATGTGTAATTTTACTTTATGACTGTGTCTAAAACAAAGAGAAGACATCTTAGTTATTTGTACTAAGTTTCTTACAAATCATACAAAAAATTTTATTCACTATTTACCTGAGTAATTTTAAAGGATAACTGCTTTGGTTGTATAATAGGGTGGTCCCCAAAAGCTAATGCAGTAGGAGAAGGGCTATTCGGTCGAACCTTAGAAAAAGATTAAAATTTTTACATTAGCAAGAAAAAGACAGGCTTTTGCTCAGCAACAACTACTTAACACTTCCTAAGTTTTTATCAGGATAACAACTGAATTAAAACATAATTGATTTTTCACAACTTTTAATCATCATTTTATTCAAGAAGCACTCATTTTTAGAGTACCCTCCCTTACATAAGGCACAGTGGAAAAAACAACCATATATTCCCTGCCCTCAAGAAGCTTACATTCTAGAACCATAAAAAAAATTTTTAATGCTTTCAATCTGTTAAACATAACAAGGCGAAATACAGTATTTCAAAACAAAAATATTAAAAACAGATGATGATGGTTCAAAAAGTAAAACCGGAAAGATCCTAATATAGAACTCTTAGTACCAAGGACAATAATGCACACCCATCTAGGGTATAATATCAATTTACTGATGAGTTTCATGGTTTATCTAGTTACTAGTTTTAAAACACATCATTGAAAACAGACTATATCATTGTATCGATGCCATCACTTTAACTCAAAATTACTGTTGAGTCTGACACTTTATTTTGCATATGGCAATATGATGTAGCCAAGGTACAAAAGGAGTAAGACACAACTAAGTGTGTGTCTACAGGCAAGGCATAGAAGGGGACACTGGAAGTAAAAACAGGGTACTTGAAAAAAATAAGAGATACTCTGATTTTAAAAAATCTTTAATTCATTTTTAAATTACTGAAAGCCAATGCTGCTTTTCTGGTTAGACATTAAATTTTCATATAATAAAAGTAAAGAAAAAATGAAATCCAATAAGCAAAACAATGCATATAAATAGAACTAGATCTTAAAACACTAGCAACAAACCAAAAAGTTGTAAGATAATTTTTAGACCCAAGATCCTTCTCCTATGTTGAACTAAAATGATCCAGGGATAAAGGGTGCCTACCTTTCTCTTAAGGAGAGTTAGAAATTAGAAATCAGTAATTGAATATGGACTGATACAAGAGTATTCGTTTTAGTCCCATAGGCTCGACATCATTCTTTTATAGAAACTTCACTTCTTGGATATAATTAATTCAGGAAATCTTTAACTTAAGGATCTCACTTGAAGAAATAAAGTTCTAACAGCATCACATCATTAAAAAGAATTTAACTGGGCACCTGGGTGGCTCAGTTGGTTAAGTGACTGCCTTCGGCTCAGGTCATGATCCTGGAGTCCCTGGATGCTTAGGACTGCTCAGCAGGGAGTCTGCTTCTCCCTGTGACCCTTCCCCCTCTCATGTGCTCTCTCTCTCTCATTCTCCCTCTCTCATAAATAAAATCTTTAAAAAATAATAAAAATAAAAAATAAAAAGAATTTAACTTACCTCACAGAATGATTTTCTAAAAAGATAAATACAAATAAATATATGTAGAAGTTTTCAATGAAAAGTTAATCTGTATACATATATACATAGGTTCAGCAGACAGAAGACTATCTACACATGTAAAAACTTACAGATGAAGAAGGAGTGGAATGTGAATGTGAATTTTGAGGAGAACGGATCGCAGGAGGTATGCCTCTTACTGGACTTGAGCCATTCCCACCTTGGTACTGAGAAAAAAAAAGGAAACATCACTCTTTATTAGAAGACGTTTAGCTAGATGTTATTTTTGACATGACATTAAGAATTAATTTAAATATATCTTCTTTTAAATTAAATTCGGTAGTGATTTAAATGGGTCAAGAAAAAGCAAAACTAAGGTCAGTTACAGCCGAGTCCTAAAAGACTAAAGAGAGAATACTGATCACAAGAATGTGAAAAGACTATGTTTAGTAAAGACCCTTATTTCTTGAACATTCTGACTATAATTTGTTATTGTGGCAGATTCAAGATAAATTAATTTCCCCCAAACAATGAACATATATTATTTTTCCTTCAAATTTTAATACAGTTCTGTTATAAATGTTTTTTAAAGGGGTGCCTGGGTGGCTCAGTCATTAAGCATCTGCCTTCAGCTCAGGTCATGATCCCAGGGTGCTGGGATTGAGCCCCGCATTGGGCTCCCTGCTCAGCGGGAAGCCTGCTTCTCCCACTCCCACTCCCTCTGCTTGTGTTCCCTCTCACTGTGTCTCTCTGTCAAATAAATAAAATCTTTAAAAAAAAAAAAATAAATGTTGAAGCAGTATAATCCCTAATACCCCTAAATTAACATATTTACAAGTAGATATAAGTGAATGTAATAAACCATCTTAAAACAGAATCATCATTCTCAAGATCTGTTAAAAATCCAAATGTTTTTAAGTACTATATAAAAAATTACATAGATCAAGTCCTTTCCCTTTAACAGCACAAAATCTTATAAAAATCAATCTTTCTTTTATGCACAACATGCATTACAGTGCATGACCTAGGTGCATATGAAGAGAAGCCACCTAACGTATTCCATAGCTACCTCTCAAATTTCTCATGTTTCTCTACCAACAAAAGGAGGAGAAAACAATTCACTGCTACTGGTTTTCTCTCAGGGTATTAAGAGAAGACAAGAGATGAGGACCTCCTAGTGTATTTTCCTGTAACCTAGGGACTTTGTCTAATTTTTTTTTAATCTACAGTGCCTAGCAGAACTCATGGCACATGAACAGCATTCAAGAGACTTGAGATTTATTTATCTGAATTGATCCAACCTTTGGCAAAGATTGTTAACTGATACTAACACTGAGGGACTGACCTCAACTAAAGAGCACTAGGTCAGCAACACTAGACCATGGTCAGCAACAGTTTTAGCGTAGATTCTGTAAACCCAATTAAGAAAAACAATGGATGGTAAAAAAAAATTTTTTTAATGCAGCCCTTCCCCTGACTGGCAAATTCTGCTCTCACACTCAAGTAAATATATTTTTCAACTGAGTAGATCATGTTTGTTGTTTTAACAATCATATTAACGTTCCGTAATATGAAACTGATAGCCGAAAGTATTTATGTGTAGAAGTAAGAAAATATTCTAGACAGGGTAAGAATCTAAATTTACCACTATTTATTATTTTCAGGGGCTCTCAGATTCACACTTCTATCATTATTTAATTTCCATCTATAGGGCTCAAAGTTGCCGTGGTGCTATCCTAAAGGCTGCAATGACAGTACAAACAGTTCTAAACTAGAAGCTATTAGACTTCAACTTCTCTTTTTGCCCTTCCATTTTTTTTTTTTTTTTAAGATTTATCTATTTGAGAGAATGAGGGAGCATACGTGCACACACGCACGCAGAAGAGAGGGACAGAGGGAGAAGAAGAGAATCTTAAGCCGACTCCATGCTGAGTGGGGAGCCCTACGTCGGGCAGGAACTCACAACCCTGAGATCACGACCTGAGCTGAAACCAAGAGTCGGATGCTCATCCAACTGTGCCACCCGGGTGCCCCTCTTTGCTCTTCCATTTAGAATTTGACTTTAAATAGGCAACTTTACATCTCTGGTCCTCAGTTTCCTCATGTAATATAGAAACACTAATACCTACTGTACCTATCTCCTGGGTTGTCATAAGCAAATTATGTGAAAAAGTACTTTGAAAATTATGATGTGACATTCCAATGTAAAAGTAAATTTTAAAGTTCCTAGGAAGACAGAACATTACTGCTCTAATCAAGTAGATAATCAAAAGTTGACCTTGTGCTTCAAAGAAATTATTTCAGCCCATAGTAAAATTATATTAAGAACTGGAGATATTTGTTAATAAACTTACTTCAAAATAGTCACTAATTTTGTGGCCACGTCCCCCAATACTTTTTCCTAAAATATAAAAGTAAAAATTTTTTACAGATTTAAAGTTAGTCATGACTACTTATCATATACTATATCAGAAAAAGAATGTGTCAAACTTAATTTCCCTAATACACATAAAAATCATCTGTTTAATAAAAAGAACATGGTATTTTAGTTGGTTAGTGAGGGACATTGAAAAAATTATATTAAGAGCCCTCAGAGGGTAAGATGCCAATTTCAGAAATCCAAAAATCAAATGACATTTCAATAATAACATGTCAATTGTTAAAGTTCCAATTACTGGAGAATCAAATAAATAAATGACATTAAAGGATCTTGTTTTTACAACTACATTATTCATATTGCTTAATGGCTATAATTTCATAAAAGCAAATCAATGAATAAAAAAAGAAAAGTGGCAACTGCATAACTGACAAACCAATTCATACCCATAAATAATAAAAAAGCTTTGATTAACACAAAACCATACAAACTGACAATAACATGCTTTAACATGAATGTTATTTTGTAAAATGTTTTGATTTTCTAAAAAGTATTCCCAAATTAATAGGATTTTTTTAATAGACTAGATTTTAAATATTGCTCTTATATGACCATATTGATAAAGTGGGTCCAAATCATTATATATCACAGTTCTTTAATTAAAAGTTTTGCTCTAAAACGGACTCTTCATCACTTTTATAAATATTGAATTAAGAAGGTGCTAAGAAATACAGTGTTAGAGATACTTTTTTGGATGAGAGGCACCCACCCTTCAGTGGAACTATATAAAATACATGATTTCTTCAATACAAAGAAAAACTGACAATACACCATGAAATCAAAAGCTCTGGATAATACAAACATATACATTTATCAATTCAATACTGACTTATATTTATTTATTCAATGAATATTTGAGTGGTTACTATGTGCCAGGCATTACTGAAATGAACAAAGGTTACATTTAAAAGTTCAACAACCTTAAATTCTTTTGTGGAACAAGAAAAATTAAGTAAGTACCCAGGACTATAAATGGTACCTAGAAAGTCTGAACAACAGTTTTGTACAGATTTACTTAGAGGTCAGAAAGGATTGTAAAGGTTTTACAGGTATACCTTGTTTCACTGAATTTCACTGACACTGTGGTTTTGGGGTTTTTTAAAACACAAACTGAAGGACCTTGCATTGAGCAAGTCTACAGGCATCATTTTTCCAATAGATACCATTTGTTCATGTCATGTCTGTGTGTCACATTTTAGTAATTCTCCCAATATTTCAAACTTTTTCATTATTATATGTATTTGTTATGGCAATTTGTTATCAGTGATTACAACTCACTGAAAGCTCAGGTGACAGCATTTTTAAGTAATATTTTTAAAATTAATATATGATGTTTTTTAGATACAATGCTACTGGCACACAAAAGACTACAGTATAAACATACTTTTATATACACTGGAAAACCAAGAAATTCATTTGACTCGTTTACGGTGATACTTGCTTTATTGTGATGGTCTGGAACCAAACCTGCAGTATCTCTAAGGTATGCCTGTATACCCAAGGAATTTTCCTTCCACCTATAACAACTTTCCTGCAGATTCTGAAGAAGGTGCTATTCTTTAAAGACGACAGAGATGGTTTGGGTTGCCTATCCAGAAGCTATGTCCCTAATTCTTTTTCCCTAACTGAACCCAAACTTGGCTCTGTTAATTCCCTCCCCCTACATACCACATGTAATATCAGGGGAAGCTAACTCCTATCTGGCCTCCATCCTAGTTCCCCTCCCCTCCTGATCAGAAATCCAATTTTGTTCAGGTATCGATCATCCCTTCTCCACAAAGCCCACATTTCTAAAAGGAACTTTACCTACTTTCAATTTCAGAGATGGACCTGGTTTTTCTAAGGGCAATAGGACGTATGTTGGACATAACTGGCTAAGGAATGAACGGACTCATGACCCAATTCTGGCCGACAAGATTACCGGAGAGGTTTGCTCTGGACTTGAAGAAGCTTACCTTCAAAGAAAAAGGGGAAAAAAAACACAGAAAGCCAACCTCTCTCTAAAGCAAATACAAGTGTGAAAGCTCAAGTAAATCCAATCAAAATTGACAACCGTTCTAAAAACCTAAGAAAATCAGACAATTCTTGTGGAGAGCAGACCACAAAGAAATAAACATGGATTCTTAAAAACATAGGTTGAATCAACCAACCCAGAAGTCCCAATTTGGGACTGCTTTTAAGTGAGTTTTTAAATCTAAAGTTGAAACTATCATAACTAATATAACTTTACACTAAATAAAGCTCCAAGTCCACTAACCACATCCTGGTGGAACTACACTAAGACCAAAATTGAGCTCTGAGCAGACGGAGATACAAAGTACTACACATCTATAGAGAGATGCTAGAGTGACTTAAATGCTTCCTTCCACACAGACAGCTGCTGCGAATACATCCCTTGATGCCAGTGCCACATACAAGTACTAGTAAGCCATGGGTTCCTGGCCCCAGTCCTTACAGCTAAAGAGCGGCTCCAAAACATGTAATCACATGTATAAAGTCATTATATATGACTTAAGAGCCAATTTATTGTATTTAATTTTGAGTGGCCAAATTAAATGACAATACTATTTTGTTGTCCATTATAAGAGTTCTGTAGATGACTTGAAAATCATCTTCTTAGCCTATATCACAAAGGGCAGGTATGTAAGAAAGAATGAAGAACAGGTATGGAAAGAAAAAGATGATGCTTTAATAAGCAACTCAATCATTTTTATACAGTCTTTTTCTTTTTTAAATAAAAGGAATAAGCAAGTTTTTGGTACTTGCACTTTAAAGTGACATCTAAAGTTCTTATTCAAAGACAAGAAGCCATTTCAATACTGTAATTCAGATAAAGAAAGAAAAATGAAAGGTGATAAGGTAATGTTTGCCAGGTTTGGACATGACACTTGCCTTTCTAATTCTCAAGTAAAAAAAAAAAAACAAACAAACCGGGAAACGTCAAAAAGCCTAAAAACAGTAACCATACACTACCTGTGGTACAAAAGATTTCAATTTCATATTATTTTTTCTTCTGGGAAGTACATTTATAAACTATTATTAATGCATAAATTTATAATAGCTATAGAAATGATAAAAACACAATATGACTTTTACAGTTAAGCTATATTAATTGACTAACAATCAGATTAATTGTAAATACTTATTTGGCTCTGAAGGATTTTGCTTCACTTACCCTGACTACTTTCATTCTGGTTTTCTGCTTTTCTCTTTCTTCCTCTGGATGATTCCGATTGTTTCTTCTCTGGTGTCTACAGAAAGCAAGTTAACAGAATTTAAAGTTACAGTTTTACATACACAATTATTACAGTTAGTATAAAAATTATTTTTATTTCAAAACAAAGACTATTTTGTTCATTAGTGCTCATGCGATGTAAATGTATAGTTACCTATATACAATTTATTTAAAAGATAAAATTTCCTACTATGTAAATTTTAAACAAAGTATAGAAGTCCTTGTACACATTACTTGAAATTCACATTTATAGAATTTGACTTGAGATGGATGAAAAATCTGAGAGTAAGCAGCCTTTTAAAGCACCCTTCACTGGATTGGGCAAAACACAATAAAAACAAGTAAAGAAAAAAAACCCTATGTTTTTCCTATTAGTTTTCTATTATTCATACATACTTAGTTTATAAAAGTAAACTTGGATGAAAAAGAAAAGAGCAGAACTCAAACCCCAATATATATATACAATCCCTACAGTTATTATCTAACAATTAGAGCAAATTCATAGATTATGCTCTAAATCAGGGGGCAGCAAATTACAGCCCAATGGCCAAATCTGGCTAGCTACCTGTCTCTGTAAGGCCCATTATCTAGGCATGTCTTTTACATTTTTAAAGAACTGAAAAATTTAATAATTAAAACAATATTGTGATATGAAAATTTTAAGAAATTCAAATTTCAGTGTCCATAAATAAAGTTTTATTGGAACACAGCCACCCTCGTTCATTTATGTACTGACTATGGTTGCTTTCACACTACGACAGCAGAGTTAGTTCCTAGAGAGACTATATGGTCCACAAAGCCTAAAACATCTGGCCCTTTACCTAAGTCTGCAGATTCCCAACCCTAGATGATTGCTTATTCTCAAATTAGCATTTTCATCAGGCTAAAAAGCAAGTAATTTTTGTGGAGTCTGACAAGCTGTTGTGCTTAGTTAAAAACTAAAACTAAGAGCAAAAAGCACAATGCAATGGCACAAGGCCCTCAAATTCTAGAAGCTTGGCAAGTATGTCTGGTGCCAGAACAAAGAATGTTTGAATGAATGATACAACTTAAATCTCTAAAGGCAATGCAGTCCCCAAACAAGAAAGGGAAATAATCCATATTTCGTTGTCTCTGAGTAGTCTATGATTAAACAGTACAAATGACAACACATAACCTAACTTGTGTTGAGCATCTATGATTCCTCTTTAGTATTATCATGGGGATTTTAAGTTCTCTCACCCCCATTTTGTCAACATGATAACAGATTCAGAGAGGATGAAGTGAATGTTCTAGTGTCTGAATTCTTTAACAGGAGTTCTATCATCTCCCCATCTTACCCTCCCATTTCCTCATGCCTAGCATACAGTTATCACTTGATAAATACATTAATGTTAAGTAACTTATTCAAGGTAACCAGGATTTAAATCAAATTCAATTCTGTATTCCCAAGGCCTAAATGCTCTTTTTTTCTCTATATGATAGACTACATGCCCTATATCAAGAACTGAATGAATCAACAATACAAAAACATTTCAAAATTTTATCAAGTTTGTAAATAAAATTCATTATGTCCAACAAACTGCCTACATGTTTTCACAACACAAACCAGAGATCTTAAAGAAATCCACCCTAACTGGCGATCTACTCAAGAGGTAGACTGATGTACCAGCAATTTAGGGTAAATAGGTCATTAGTTATCAGACTCAGACAAATAATAACCAATCTTTTTTTTTCCTCAAAATAAAAATAACACCAAATTAAAAATTCTAAGCTAACATTTTTATAAAGAACCTTAAAATCTATCTTAAAAGATAATTCCCAAATAATGTTTATTCACATCCTTCCCTAATCTGTGTTAAAAAAAAAATGTAATTTAAGATCAAGAAAATATGGTTTTTCACAACAGTTTAATGTACTAATTTTTAAGCATGGCAGGATCCCATCTGAATTCCATCTTAAATCTTGACTAGCTACTTTTGAATAAACAACAAGAACAAAAAATCACATAAAATAACACAATTCTGAAAGTTATACTGGAAACATTTTCTATCTAAATGGTTCTGTATCATTTTCTAAAATATATTCCAAGGAACAGTGGATCAGTTTGGTTGAGAGGCTACATTTTAAATGCAGAGGACAGCAGGATGGTTCAACTGGGGTGAGCAAAGTTAGATTTATTTACCACAAAGCTTCTAAATGGTAACAGTCACTGGCTATCTCCAAAAGGGGAATGGGGTGAAAAGTTACAGTGTATGAAGAAATTCTCAAACTTATTTGGAATAACATTCATTAAACACTTTACTGAATATATATTTGAAGATACTTAAGGTCTTTTTTTTTTTTTTTTTAAGACCTATAGATTACTTAAGTAAAAACTTTAAGGCAAAATTTCCCTACCTAAATTTTAAATTTAATGGAATGGGGAAGTGGGACAGTCCTTTGAGGGAAATGTCATTTTGTTAAAAACAATGAATGAGAAAAACCCAAATGTATAATTATTACAGTTAAAAAAAAAAAACAAAAAGGCCAACAGGTTTACCTCCTTTAAACCAGAGAAGAATTTGAGGAAAGAGGGGGTAGGTAAAAGGATGACAAGACTAAAACTAATTTTAAGACTATAATGTATGACTAGTGCAGGTAAAGAAGCTGGAAATAGGTAATAAAAAACCAAAAAGTTGAACAAAATATAAAACAAAAAAGGAAAACCGAGATATAACTAAATTCACCTATAAAGTAAATGCTTCCATTATGAACACACCATATTCTGTCCCTTCCTATAAACCCTAATCTTTTTTCACCCATGTCCTAATATTACCACCTCATTCCTTACTCTCACCTCAGATTATTTTAGACTTGTTCTGTCATCCCAAAAGAACCATAATTTCCTAAAAAGCAAGTACCATGGGTCTCTGAAGCAGCACAGATTGAGACTAAGAATCAAACTCTGGGTCCATTATTTACCATAACTCTCAGCATGTTATTTAACCCAAGACTCCAATTTTTCATCTTTTTTTTTTTTTTTTTAAGTAATCTCTACGCCCAACATGGGGCTCAAATTCACAACCCCGAGGATCGAGTCACATGCTCTACTGACTGAGCCAGCCAGGCACCCTATTCTCATCAATTTTAAATGTGGTAATACAGGTATAGGATTGTGGGGATTAAATAAGAAACACACCAGAAACATACTTAGTACACCATCTGGAACAGTTGTGTACTCTATAAATGTCAGTAAGCACCCAATAAATTTTCTTATCTGAATGGCTATCCTATTATTCCAAATATCTGTGTACTTTCCTATTTCAAAACTTCAATCACATGTTAAATGATTAGCAGTTTCTTCCCAGTAGCTTATAAATAACTTGTAGGGCTTGCAAAATAAGTGATGTTTCCTCTTTAAGGTCCCATTCAACTCTCTTCTCAACTATAAGCCACAGAACGAGCAGTCTAGGCCCTAAATATTGTATCACTAACCTCAGGAAAAGGTGCATTAGTTTATTTTGTTTGTTTTAAATTTAAATCTGAACAATACCTATATTAAACAAAACAAAAATTCTCGGTGAAGGTTCTGCTAACAATTCTCCTGAGTCACTCATTTCTACATGGATTTAGGAATTTAGAACCTTGGGGATTTAGGATGTACAGAAATGTACCAAATATTTAATCTTTAAAATGGCTCATCAGTGAAGAAAAATTCGGAATGCTATCTGTGATTTTCAAACTGTACTCCCAAGATACCTTAGGAAAGGAGGTTGTGCCTCAAAAGATGTTAAAGAAGAGGAAAAGGGAAGGAAGGAGCAGGGGGCTGAGCTAAGGCTCTAGCCTATCAAAGACACATCCTTATCCTACCTCCACCTCTGTGCTTGCAAACACAGCATCCCTCATTTTAACACAATGAGGTCCCATATTAGACTTACTATGAAGAAAGAGTTCTAATGGCTTAAAAAAGATTTGAAAAACCACTGATCTTGACCAGTGATTTCCTAGAAAATCCAAGGGACATCAACCAGGCCAGCTTGGCATTTGCACAAGGTGTAAAAATTGTGCATGTTGCGTATTTTACAGAATGTTTTCAAGCTTATTACTGCTCTTGCTGATGCAGTCATTTCTTTCTTTTCTGTTTTGTTTTTTTTTTTATTGCATTACAGTTTACCAGAAAATAGAAGGCAAAATAAATATGGAAAGCAAAATAATATGATACGGCTTTATTTATTTTTAAAAATTTATTCATTTGAGATACAGAGCGAGCACAAGTTGGGGGAGGGCCAGAGGGAGAGAGAGAGAATCTCAAACAGACACCACGCTGAGCATGGAGCCCAACGTGGGGCTCCATCTCATGACTATGAGATCATGACCTGGGCCGAGACCAAGAGTCAGTTGCTCAACCGAATGCACCACCCAGGTGCCCCTGATTTGGCTTTTAAAGTAAAGATGGAAAGACTATCAGAATTATAAAAAGTCAAAGAATTATGTCATACAATGGAAGAGTGGTTAGGAGAAAATGATGAAAGCAGAGAGTGGTATTATTCAATTTAGCTTTATAAATGCTAATTTGTAATCATACCAAAATCTGAATGATTACTCTGGCATTTAAATGTTCTAAGATATTAGTTAGAATTTACATGGTATTTTCTAGCAGTTGAAAAGTATGTTCAAAAAAGAAAAACAAATCTAAACGACTCAAGAGGCGACAGTGATATAATTAAACTAATGCTTCTATTTTATTTGGAATTTAAGTCAGTGATTATTAAACAAGGTTTTCAAATCTAATATGGGATCTTGTTTTATCTGGCTCCTCGACCTATTTTTAAAATAAAAATAAATGTGTTTCTTCAATGCAAATAAGACAAAATATAAAAAAAACTACCATCTTAACACTGTCACAGAAGGAGGGAGATAAATCAGTACGGACTGTGCCATGATAACAGATAACCACCTCTATCAGCCTCCAAACAGAGATACTTAAAATTATTGGCATAAATGCATTATAGGAAATTTTAACAGTACGTGAAAAGATACCATCACAAAAGAGGAGGGAGTGGATGTTAAAATTTATTCTTTTTTTTTTAAAGATTTTATTTACTTGACAGAGAGAGACACAGCGAGAGAGGGAACATAAGAGGGGGAGTGGGAGAGGGAGAAGCAGGCTTCCAGCCAAGCAGGGAGCCTGATGTGGGGCTCGATCCCAGGACCTTGGAATCATGACCTGAGCCGAAGGCAGATGCTTAACAACTGAGCCACCCAGGCAACCCTAAAATTTATTCTTTACCTCTACCTTAAGTACAATTCATCAGCCCTGACTGGACAACAAAAAGAAAAGTCAGAGATCATCATCTCTATTAAATTACTACAGTTAATAGACACAGATATATTTAATCTCTTCCCATTAAATGAGAAAATACTTTAAAATAGAAAGAAAAGTGGGGCGCCTAGGTGGCTCAGTCAGTTAAGCGTCTGCCTTCGGCTAGTTCATGATCCCAGAGTCCTGGGATCAAGCCCCGCATCGGGCTCCTTGCTCAGGGGGGAGCCTGCTTCTCCCTCTTCCTCTGACCCTCCCCCCTTCATGCTCTCCCTCTCTCACTCTCAGATAAATAAAATCTTAAAAAAAAAATAGAAAAAGTTACTCTATTATTAAATAATATCCATAACAAAATATTCAATCCTCCGTCTTGTCAGAATGTATTTTTTCCAACTGATTCATTTAGGTACAGATTGGTTTCAAAAATACAACTCACTGGCTATTCCAATGATTCATAGAGTTACTCAGGTATCAAATTTAAGGTCACTGTACTTTGAACAAATGGCATGACAAATTTTTTTGCCTGAAGCTGGTAATGCCAATGTTCAATTTTATTCCATATTTCTAGGCAAAATTTGTTGAACTAGATGTAAGACAGGAAAATGCTGGAGAAATCTGTTACTTTAATGGCACATATCAAAACTGCACTGAACTAGAAAGGAAAATCTGGAGCTTTATAAAAATAGTCAATGTAAAATAGATGTTCTATTCAAGAATATCAAATGTACAAGATACTGTTTCTTCCAACCTTTTGCTATAAAAATTTGGTTAGAATAATGCACTGTAAGAAAACTAAAATTCTATTGTAAAAATTTCCTTGCTGCTTTGCATCCAATTTACATTTAGCTAAAACTATCATGAAATATGTACATCCTAATTCAAGGATTTTGAGCTGGCAGGACCTGAAATTCACAGTCTGTCTCTGCCCAAGAGTCAAAACTTTAATATGGAGAACTATTATTATCTGGAAATGTTTGCTTGAATCTTTGACACCTAAAAGAAGATCTTTGTTACATTGCTGATTTCAATATTTAATATAAAAAGTTTATGTATGCAACATTTTGGGATCTTATCATTAAATAAGAGCATTTCCTTGCTGTTTGAAGTAAATCCAATCAACACATCAGCAATTTTGAGCGTAGCCTATTTTCTGCTGTACTGCCTTTATTATTTAATAATATGTATGATCAAAGATGGTAGAGAGCCAATAAGATAAACTTGGGTAACTACCCAATGAAAATGTGTGTTTACAGGTTACTAAAACTGTGCCTGCTCACATCATTTTTAAAAGCCCGAAGGATTTTTACTCCCCTCACAAATAAGACAATATCCACAAGCACATTAGCACCTAAAAGAATTATATACTACCACAATCTTACTCTCAATTTTTAAAAGCTACCTTAACTTGCCATACTCACAGTCTGACTTCTCAAGCTCCTATCGTCTGGACCCATTTTAATTTGCATTCATGTATGTTTGAAGAAGCATACCAAGTCTTCAATACTGATGAAATGCAATTTTATTTGCCATTTTCTTACAATTCACAAAGCATAACTATTTCTTGGCATTTTCCCCCTTCTATGACTTTCCCTTGAAGGCTTTATTTTTGAATAGTATAAACCAAAATTAAAATAAAGTTGGACTTTCTATCCTATTCATATGATCTTTTAAGTTTTCAAATCATACAATCAGAATAAAACAGACATATAGAGCAACTGCTGTGAGAGGAAAAAGCAAATTTTCAAGATAACTTATTCTGGAAATGTTGGCATTTTGAGAGTACTTACAATAGTAAAATTTAGAACAGTGATTTCACAACTTTTCTCCCGGTGTGACACTCATGATGGAGTAAAACACTCCTGTATAATATCTCTATAGACATTTCCCTGAACATGAATCCCTAGATCCTTAAACAATTTATTTCTTTGGGATAGACACTTTTAAGAGTAAATGTTGTGTCACAGAATATGCACACTAAAGATTTTAAACATATTGCCATAGTGCATTTTCAAAGGCAGTATCAATCTACACTTCCACTGTGAGAATGCCCACCAATCTTTAAATATCTACCTGATGTGTTTAAAAAAAAAAAAAAGTGGTATCCCATTGTTATTCTCTATAGCAATACATATATAACCCCCAAAAAGTGAGGTTTTGTTTGTTTGTTTGTTTAAAGATTTTATTTATTTGACAGAGAGAGAGACACAGCGAGAGAGGGAACACAAGCAGGGGGAGTGGGAGAGGGAGAAGCAGGCCTCCCACGGGATAGGGAGCCCAATGCAGGGCTCGATCCCAGGACCCTGGGATCATGACATGAACCGAAGGCAGATGCTTAATGACTGAGCCACCCAGGCACCCCAAAAGTGAGTTGTTTTTTAAAAGAAATCGTTCTATCATTCAAATATTAGCATGGATTCTCGATGTCACTATACATCATAATCACTTACAAAGCTTTTATTTAAAGCTCATGCTGAAGTCCCCATTCCAAAGTTAACCATCTCTGGAGAAAGACCAAAGGAATCCTTACTTTTTAAAGAGCTCTGGGGCACCTGGGTGGTGCAGTCAGTTAAGCGTCCAGATCGAGCCCCATGCTGGGCTCCATGCTCAGCTCAGAGTCTGCTTAAGACTCTCTCTTCCCTCCCAAATAAATAAATAAATCTTAAACAAACAAACAAAAAAGAGCTCCAAAATGATGCCAATGAATTAGCAATAGGCCATCTATATATACAGTAGTAAGTCCTGTATAGTCCACATTGGAAATTGTCTAAAATTAAGAAATTATTCTTGGGGCACCTAGGTGGCTCAGTTGTTTAAGCATCTGACTCCTGATTTCGGCTCAGGACCATGATCTCATGGATCGTGAGATAAGAGCCCCATGTTGGGCTCCAAGCTCAGTGGGAATCTGTTTCAGATTCTCTCTCTCCCTCTGCCCCTCCCCCCACCCACACACGGGCACTCAGGCACTCTCCCTCTCTCAAATAAGTAAATCTTAAAAAAAATATATTATTATTATATTATTCTTAATATAATCTTCTATTAAAAATTAAAGACTCAAACTGTGGCATACAGCAGAAAATTCATTAGGATATAAGAAGTCCAATGGGTTGTCATGGTTACTCTGTTATTTTAGAAAATGAGAATTAATCATACTATGCTCTGCTGACATAAAAATATATCTAATATTTTTAAAACTCTACTATAGTATAACATACTGAAGCCAAATTTCTCAGTAATGTCAGCTTGTGCTGACTGACCTTAAAATCCAGACTAAAAGCAGTATTTATCAGATAAAATATTTGTGAAATGTTGTTAGTCCAGGGATATCTTGGATTGGCAAATTTGATGTTACTATAAATCATCTTAAATCTAAATATTTCCAAAAAAGAATACCATTTTTTTTTTTTTCAAAAGACTAGCTAGGATCATTTATCTAACTAATGAGTTACACATTATCTTAGTTATACAGAGAGAGAAAGTGTAGACACAGTAGTTGAGAGCATCACTTTGAAACAAAACAGATACTTTGGAATGAGAATTTTGACTATTAACTTACTATCTGTAGGCAAATTAATTAACCTCTCTAGGCTTCAGTTTCCACACTTAGGAGATGTGAAATGTAAAAGAGTTATAATCTAGCTCCACAGGTAGCATGCTCAAACTACTCTCTCTCCTCCATTAATGGGGTGGTTCTCAACCAGGCGATATTTGGCAATACCTGGAGATACTCTGGATACCTGGACTCACAAGTGGGGGAGGGGAGGTTGGCGGGGAGAGAGAGAGTGGGCTACAGATATCTAATGTGTTTGGCAGAGATGCTGATAAACATACTGCATTCACAAGACAACCCACCACACCTCAAGAATTATCTAACCCCAAATGTCAATAAGGTTAAGGTTAAGGAACCTTGCTTCGATGAATATATAAGAATCATTTGTAGTTGTTGACACAAAAACTACCTGTATAGTATGCTACAACTAAAGAGATGTTAGATTTATTCATTCAACAAATATTTACTGAGCATATACTATGGTCAAGCACTATACCAGGTTCCACTTTAAAAGTATCTTGGAATGACTTGGCATTTTTCTCTTCCAATCTTATTTTCATCATCAGCTTAGAACGTTTTTGTTCTAAAAAAACAACTAACCACTGACACTAAATGCATTTGTATAAAGGGAAACATTTAACAGCTATTTATTTCCTGGCTAAGTAAATGGGTTATAGAACATTATTTCAAGATTTCATGATTTATAATAAAGCGAAAGATTATCTACTCGGAGTGTATCAGAACTTCCAAGCAGGAAGTTCTTTCTCCTTTGAAAAAGTTTCCCAGTTGACTCTGACACACATAGTCCTCCACCTTTACAGAAAAAGACGCAGAGAGCCAATATCAGACCCACATTTGGTTTCCAGTTCACTTTTCCTTCCAGGACACTAAGGACATATATATTCAACCAAGATAGACCCACTTCCTTTGCTGTCCTATAACATATGTTAGGGTCAGACACTCTAACTTTTGGTGAATATAGCTTCTATAAGAGCATGTCCTTTAATGTACAGTGGTAGAATTAAATAAATATAGTTTTCTCTTTTTAAATAAAAGGAAATTTTACAAAGTAATTCCAGATATTTCACAGGAACTTTTAAATCTTTTAATTTAGAAGTATGATTATTAGTCTTATAAGGGAGAGAAAAAAACAAATTTAAATCCTCTAATGAGAAAATGTCTTTATTACTGCTATACACTATTTTGGATGCACACAGATTACTCTCCTTCAGGAGGACACTGTTATTACGCATTATATATTATATACAGAAACACTGTTATATACAATGTCTTAGTAAAACAATTAACATAGTAATACTAAGATTTCTGGTTTGGCCCACCTAACACAGTAAGAAGTAATGAGAAAATACTACCAGCACAAAGATAAGAAAAGATGGAGGAACCCATCAAGAAGAATACCACAAAAATCATTTATCAGGCTAAAATATTTTAGAAAAGAATGTAGGCAGCAGGATACAAAGAGTATTTCTTAAAATTGATGAGGGCAATGAACTAGTTTTCTAACAATCTTGAGGAGCTGAACAGATTTAAACAGAATAAAGTCAAAAACAAGGTAATTCACGTAGGGGAGGAATAGGCATGAAAATGTAACTTTCAGTGATACTTAACTACACATCACTAAACTCATTTTTCAAGTCTTCTTCTTTCTTACTGGGTATTCAGACTAAGACATTAAAAAAAAGATTTTTCTGGATTATAACAAATACATATAGACAAGTAAAACTTTAACGAATTTTTTTAAAAAATCTATCTAAAACCTAAAATTTAAGGTCAGTTTTACCTCTATCTTCAAATAGAATCATAATTTCCAATCAATCTAGGATACCTAAGTATTCACTGAGCAAACATTTAAGCCAAACACTATTAAGAGAGCAAAAAAGAAATATAAAAAGTAGAGATGGGTATGAGCAGAAACGAAATAAAAACAGGAAGTACTCTTACCACTCTACTAATTCAGCCAATTTACTAATATCAGAATATAACCCATTTAAATCAATTTATACATGTGTATGTGTAATTTTTAAATACCTACTTCAACAAAGGAGATTTTAGGTTAAAAATAACCTATTAAAGAACTCTATAAACAATTACCACTAGTCCTAGAAATGGAAATAATGCACTCCTAAAGTCAGGTCCAACCTAGTTTTAGGTCCAATTCCCTGGTGTTCTTAATTTCTACTTCATCCAAAATATGAAAATAAGAAACCATACGTAATGTGGTCCTTTGAAAATTCTTCTTAAAAAAAGAACAAGAAAAGAATTAATGAAGAATTAATGCTTCAAACTATCTTTAATACCATCACTTCAACTCGAATGAGAAAAAAAAAATCTCATTTAGGTTTCAAGACCACTTCTAGAAACTTAATTCAAATGACAAAGTTAATCAAAACTTTCATAAAATGACCTTCATTAATCAACATTAGAGGTAAATTAAGACAGTCAAGGCACCATATCATATTTTTCTCTCATTACAATCATTACAATTCTGAAAATGGATCTAAGTTTAAGTGTCTAGATCCAACAACTATCCTAGCTTCCATATACCTATAATTAAAATCCTTAATCCTAAATATCTCAGAAATCAAATGTACTTGGACCCAAATAAACAGTAATTCAATGCTAGTGGACAGAGGGTTAAAGAACTGGTAATTAATTACTCAAGAGGAAGGGGAAAAAAAAAACTGGCTCTAGAAAGAGAAATAATCTTTTTAAAAATGTTCAACACAGGGGTGCCTGGGTGGCTCAGTCAGTTAAGCGTCTGTCTTCAGCTCAGGTCATGATCCCAAGCTCCTGGGACTGAGCCCCACGTTGGTCTCCCAGCTCAGCGGGGAGTCTGCTTCTCCCTCTCCCTCTGCCGCTTGCCCTGCTTGTGGTCTCTCTCTCATTCTCAAATAAATAAAATGTTAAAATAAGTAAATAAATAAAAATAAACTGTTCAACATCAATGATTCAGGTTACACAGAAGAATTATAAAAGATGAATATTAAAGATTAAATTGAGGCAAAAATAAAATAATTTAACATGTGTTTGCTTTATCAACATTATTATGTAATATGCTGTATGTAAGGACACAGGTATAAATAGACTTAAATGTGCTTCTCCAACATTATTAAAGATGATGTAATTCAATCATTTATATTCGGTCACAAATATTTCAACCTTAGTAAGAAATAAAATAAGACAAAGTAACATAAAATACATCCTAGGACATCCAAAAGGAGAGGTAGGGAGGAGAGTTATGGTATAACTGTTCATTATAAATTCCAAATGAGCTACAAGGTAATTTATCTTAGCATCCTGAGGTAAAGATGAGTGGAGACGGCAAATACAAAGAATTTAGAGAAAGTTAGAGAAGGTCTTTGTGCTTAGTTAGAGATGGGTCCTTGAAGAAGAACTGCAAATAGGTGAATCAGGCAGATTTTAAAACTTGGAAAACACTGATAACCAAGAAATATGGGCTCCTTCTCTTATCCTCATAAAATAATCTGGACTTTTGGCCAGCAGACAATACGCACAGATCCTGTTTCCAACTCCTTCAGGCATTCTGAAACATTTAAAATAAGATGAATGGCCATCTCCCTCCATCCCCTGCAAACTCCCCTTCTGGTCCCTCCCATAAAATTTTCATCATTCTCACACCCACAACCAACTCATGATTCTTTCCTTCAGCTGATAAACTCTATTTCACTGTGGAGCAAGAGAAAGGTTATTAGGCTGGAAGTTTGCCCATCAGGGGAAAAGCTGTTCCCAGTTAATTCTGTCCACAATGAACCCTGCCCACCCAGGTTCTGGATCTCGGCATTTCATACCACCTCCCCAAAAAAGGTGTTAAGCTTGGTTCTATTTTCTCCTCTCTTTTCAGCACTTTCCTTGTCCTGTCGTCACAGCTCTGCTACAAGCCCTTCCCTATACATAATATGTCGAGCCTGTTAAGACTCTAGACACCATCTCCCTTATCATCAAGATTCTGCCGAGAGTAGTCAATATTTGCTGTCACTATTTCCTCACTATCCCAGCTCTCTTTAATGGGCTACAATCTAGTATCTTGCTCCCATTAGTCTACTAAAACTAAGCCTAAGTGACAATTCTTAGTCACTTTTTATAGTCATTATCTTAATTGACTTCTGTGACATTTAGTTCTACTCCTTATTCTCCCCTCTTTCTCCTCTTCTTCCTACAGTCTACACCTCCTTACCAGACTACTACTCTTACTCTAGCACGCTTACCTCGGCCTGCTAACATTTCCCAGCATTACACGCACTATCAAAATGAGTTCACCCACAGAAGCAGTTTTTAAACTTTTAGGTCCCAGGACTCCTCTACAAACTCTTAAAACTGTCAAGGATGCCTCAGAGCTTTGCATAGGCTATAACTATCGATATTTACTATTCTAGATGTTAAAACTAAAGAAGTTTTGAAACATCAGAATATACAAGTACACAATTCGTAAGTCAGGGTGATGATGTCATCATGTGTCATTACAGACTGGAAATTTTCACTGTAAACTCCAGAAAAAATGAAAGTTAAAAAGCCAGATATGTCTTAGCATTATTGTAAAAAAAAAAAAAAAAGGGGGGGGGGCAAATAATGCCATAACATTACTATAAAAATTGTTTTGACCCTGGGAAGCCCCAGAAAGACTCTCAGAGACCCACCCCCAGGAATCCTATGACCACTCAAAGTGGTCACCTGTGCCAAAAATTCCTCTAAGTCTTCATCTCTAACCTGACCTCTCTCCTGAGCTCCAGATAACTCCTACTGCCTATCTGAAGTACCATCTTCATTTGGTCAATTCACAGATGTTCAAACTCAGTGTTGTCCAGAACTTAATTCATTATCTTCTATGCCAAACCTATGTTTCTTCCTTCTGTGTTGTCTATTTTGGTCAAAGGCACTAACATTCACCTAAAGCTAGATACCTTTAAATAATCCTAGGCTCTTCCCTTTCCTTCTTTCCCCTCATTCAGTCATTAAACCATACTGATTCTACTACTATCTAGGGGAATCCGAGAGCTTGTCAGAAATGCAAACCCCCACCCCAGATCTATAGACAAAAGGAACTGTTGGTAATTCACTTGCACACTGAAGTTTGAGAAACATGGGCCTGGGGAGTAATACCATTAACCAAAGTTTGAGAATCTGAAGGGGAAGGCAGAGCCCAAAAGGTAAACTTGAGAACACTAATTAGAACCCTGTTTCCTCCTAATATTAAACTGTGGAAGTTGGGAGTTTTGTAAAGGAGACAATATTCCTTAACTAAATGATCTTCCCAATTTAGGTTTCATTCCCTCCAATTTTATCCTCTACACTACAAACTGGGGGAGCCTATTCATCTCTACTTTGCCTTTTGTTCCTTCTGTTTAAATGGCTCTCCATTATCTAGACAACAGTCCAAATTCCTTACTACGAAGTACAAGGACTTTCAAACCCTGACTCCTACCTATCTTTCACCATTCTTGCATAGCTTACCTATTCCAGAGGTCTTCAAACCAGTAGGCAGCTTGGTAAATTTTTTAAGCTTCTCAGGTGATCTAAAAGTGCACTAAGGGTTGAGAATCACTGCCTCATGTCTTGAACAGAACTACTTGCCATGCTTCCATGCAAAAGCAAAAGCGTATCCTAGTCTTTCTGCCTGTCTTCTTCTCGTACTTTACCCTTGTCTTCTGGGATGAATTCACAGCCTAACAACTCAACTATCCTCTCTCCTCTAAAGGAAGACTTGACTTTTTTCCCCCACCTTCTCCCCAGCAAAGATGGAATTAGGGGTTTCTTGCTCTTTGCTCCCATAGTACCTTGTGCTTACATCTATTATAGCATAGTCTACACTGTTTATGAAGCAGTTTGTCTGTCCTACTAGACAGTGATCTCATGTGAAGGTAGGGATTGCACTGTATTCATTTTTTTATATTCTCTTTGCTTGGGCACAGAGGCTAGAAGATAACACATATGTAATAAATGCTTACTGAAAACACAGTAAATTTTTGGAACATACTGAACAGACCTAGAATGATGTAAAATGAAGCAAAAACAGGACTGACACCTTCCTACCAACTAGGCAATTTCATTAACAAAGGGAAAAACCTTTCTGTTCTACAATTCTACATTTAGAAATAAAAGGCAAATCCATATAAGAAGTAATTCATATATAAACTGAAATGAAAAATTTTAATTGAAGTAGATTCAAAGGAGTTTAACAGTGAATATCAGATGCTTTTCAGTTTTAAAAGTAAAAAGCTAGAAAACAGAGGAGTTCTGGGCATCTGAAAGAGTACTGGGTGGGAGGAAAATGCCCAACTGAAGAAACAAAAGCTAAGATATGCATATTATTTATATTAAAATGTGGAAATAAATACCAAGAAGAAGAGCTGAAAGAATGAAGAGTGAGGTGGAGAGAAAAGCTATTTTTTTTTTTAAATAAACCTTCAGTACTATTTTTCATATAAACAAAAACTATTATTTAAGAAAATGTAATGGATCAGGGGACGGAGTACCAAAAGAATAAAATGACATCAGAGAACAATACTACATAAACTTTACTACTGGTGCACCAGGAAAGAAAGTAGTACTTGACCCTATAATTGTTCACGCCCACAACTTCACAACTTCACATAATGATCGACAAATACCTGTATTTTGAGGTGTGTAAAATTTCACCCCAAGGAAATTTGTTAAAGTATCTAGTATAGAAATAAAACCTGGAAATCATTTTCCAGATAAGTAGCTTCTTAAATGATAAGACAAAAAAATTGCTTCTTCAAATCTTAAGGAAAATGTATAAGCTGTAGTCATTTCCAAAATACTGTGCCACTTGACTTAACAATTTGTAAAAATTCTTGATGCTGAACACAGACCAGCAAAAGCCCCCAAATTTTTAAGATTTTCTATAAATGCTTCAAATATCAAAATTTCTATACAAATTAAGCAAAGTATATGCAATGCTTAACCGAATTGTACTTCACTGTAAATTACAGTATGGTCTTAAAAAAAAAATTTTTTTTTTAACTAAAAATACAATCAAAAGTGATTCTTGGAATTCTTTAAAGGGAAGTGGTACTTTCTTATAGACTGATTCCTTTGAAAAAATTAAAGCTGCATCTACAGCTTATATTGGGAGACTATAAAGAACACAGAAATACCTGTTACAGATGATCTAACTTTTACTATGTTTTGCTATAAAAAATCTGTCAAAAACATCAGATTTGGTGAAAAGAAAAGGGAAATATCTAAAATTATTTTATTGCCCTTCGTAACATAACAGCCTATGAAAGGAAAGGCATGTGAAGTTACTAAATAGACCAAAATGTGGAAATATCAAGAAATGTTCCAAAGTCCAGGAGATATAAAGTGAAAACATTCTTGATAGTTTCTAAAAAGCTGTACTTTGACTAAATCTAAACCTACAATTTTTAAGGACTTAATATAAGTGTGCTAATTTGAAAAAAAAACTAAACTGTGATAATCTGGTACTACAGGGGCTACTAACGCTTACCTCAAGGGAACCTACTGCGGATAAAGTCCCGTCACTTGCACAGTCCTTTCAGCTGCCTGCCAGTTGTCTCTGTGGAAGGGAAAGCCTGATGAGTGAAAACCCTATGCCACACTCCTTTGGAGTGTCAGGGTGCCTGCACAGTACTGCACAAAACTGTCTACCTAGAGAGATTCCTAGATGCTTTCAGTAACACAGGACTTAAAAAAATGCCACCTTTGATATTCTCTTTCCACTGAACACCAAAACCAAATGGCTAAGAGTTACTGAGTGCTAGACCTACTGGTGTTATCAAGGGGATATATCTATACTAACCCAAGTAGAAAAAAGACCAAAATGGATCAAAGAGAAACAAGTTAACATTGAAGGGAAAACACACACACAAACACACACACACACACACACACACACACGCATGCATTGAAAAGTAACAGAAGTCTATAATCTGAGCAAAGGACATATTGTAAGGTTGTAGCCACAAAAAGTGATGTTACAGCATCAAGTGAATGCTAAAACCCAAAGAACTTCCTGTATACATATTTCAAACAGATGCCATCAAGTGTATCATGCTCAATGTTAACTGTACCATGGATCTAAATACCTACTTGTAAAATTCCATGTATGTTCTTAGTGGGGTCGGTAAGTGGGTGGGAGGAGAGAGGATTTTCCAGATATTTTTAAATATGAAAAATGAAAACCAACGGCATGAAATTCGACAAGAAATTTCAAAAAGAAAAAAATGTATTATCTACATCTCAGAAAGTAAACAAACCCTTACTCAGAACCAAGCTAAGAGGGAAGTATAACAAAAAATAATAGAAAACTGTAAACACAGTTCAAAAACCACTTTCGCCTACTAGAATTATGAATGGCTAGTAACTGTCTTCCATTAAGAACATCTATACCACTAATGTAGAAATTCAACTACGTCACCAAAGAAACTATATTTTCTTTCTAATGCCAAATAGTCTTCAGTCTGAATACTGTGCTTCATAAGGCAGAACAAAATGTTCCTACCAAAAACTTTAGCATTAACCTTTACCACAAGGATTGCTGGGGGGGGGTTGGGGGCAGGAGGAAAAACTATTAAAAGAAAAAAGGTGATTCCAGCTTTTACTTTAATAGCACCATATTTAAAATGAAGTTACTTACCTCAGATTCTTTGTCACTTAAAGATCCCAAGCTTCCAAAACTGTGATTAGAACTTTCATTATTTGTTGAGGCCTGTTAAAAATTTTTAAAAAGGTAAAAATTAGGAGTAATTTTAGATGAAACATACTATAAGGTAAATAATCTACATTCATAAATGAAAATAAAGTATGATTCCTTTAAGTAAGGAAGTTAAATGAAGTAAAAATAAGAAATATCAGGGTGCATGGGTGGCAGAGTCAGTTAAGTGACCAACTCTTGGTTTCGGCTAGGGTCCTGATCTCAGGGTCATAAGTTCAAGCCCTGTGTCAGGCTCTGTGCTCAGCCCGGTGTCTGCTTGAGATTCTCTCTGCCTTTCCCTCTGCCCCTCTCGTGTATGCTCTCTCTAAAATAAATAAATAAATCTTAAAAATAAGAAATATCAATTACTTAACACTACAAATATCTTGGAAAGTTTTACCAAATCAATAAAGATCTGTGTTTCAGGAACTGAGTTGTTTTAGCTGATTTTTTAGAATACCAAATTCAGGAGCAAAGGAACTGGGCTATTACTAGGATAACAAGATCCCTAAAATTACAACCCAATACATAAAAACTGATGCTTCCTTTAACCAAAAGTATTATTTGTGCTCCTTAATTCCCTTCACAATCTCATCAAATTCTATCATATCCCATCCACACCCCTCTGCCTCTCTTTATATTAACAAACTGGACAATCCCTGGTTTTTTGTTTGTTTTGGTTTAGTCTTTCAAGAAAATCTTTTACCATCTCTACCATTTTAATTGCTTCACCCAAGAGTTTCTACATTTCCTTTCCATTATTTTTAGACAGTGACCAAGAGAAATGAGCTATCATTTTGTAGGATGACATCAGCTATGTTTCCAATATGTTTCTATGATGCTCATTATTTTGTAGACTTTTTGGACCATCAGTAACAAATCAATGTCTTCCAGTAATGTTTAGATCAGAGGATGACATGCTATGGCATACACATGAAAGATGATGCATGAATGACCTTCGTGTACAGGCAGGCCACCTGATATCCCTGTTTTCCTGCAACTTAAGAGTAGGTGCTACCACCAGGTATTTACCCCGAAGATACAAATGTAGTGATTCAAAGGGGCATCTGCACCCCAATGTTTATAGCAGCAATGTCCACAATAGCCAAACTATGGAAAGAGCTCAGATGTCCATCGAAAGATGAATGGATAAAGATGTGTGTGTGTGTACACACACACACACACACACACACTAGAATACTACTCAGTCATCAAAAAAAAAGAAATCTTGCCATTTGGAACAACGTGGATGGAACTAGAGGGTATTATACGCTAAGTGAAATAAGTCATCAGAGAAAGACAATTATCAAACAATCTCACTCATATATGGAATTTAAGAAACAAAACAAAGGATCATAAGGGAAGGGAGGGAAAATAAAACAAGACGAAATCAGAGAGGGAAACAAACCATAAGAGACTCTTAATCATAGGAAACAAATTGAGGGTTGCTGGAGGGGAGAAGGGTGGGAGAGATGGGGTAACTGAGTGATGGACATCAAGGCAGGCACGTGATATAACGAGTACTGGGTGTTATATAAGACTGATGAATCAATGATCTCTACCTCTGAAACTAATAATGCATTATATGTTAATTAACTGAATTTAAATTTAAAAAACAAAAAACAAAGTTCTGGAATGGGGGAAAAAAGATAAGAGTAGGTGCTAATCCCACTATTAAAAGGTTGGAAATTGGCCTACAATTACCCTTAGGCTAACTTCTAAACTGATGACTCTGAGTCATTAGATACATGTCTAGTACTATGCTGGACAACCTAAAGGCTGTTTTCAACATAAACCAGGACTCGAACTGATTAATATTCCAGCACTATCTGGAGGAAGGTATAATCTAATTAGAGCAAGATTATCAAACTTGAAACAAAACAAACCATAAACAGCAATTAACAAGTGGTAAATTAGATTCAGGGAAAACAGAGGCCACGCCAATATTTTTGAGCATCCCTAAATCCTCAGATAAAAATACAAACCCCAAACCAACAGACAACATTTACAACAAAACTGGCTGACAAGGAATCTCCATGAGTTCCCCCCAGATAGCAGGTGGAGACAAATCACCAATAACCACAGGACCTGTGTCATATGAGAGGAAGCAAAAGGAAACAGAGTATCTGTCAGATCTGAGAATAGAGACACTGAAAATAGCAATTTGAGTACAAAAGCTCTAACTCAAAGGGTTTCTCCTTTCAAATAATGATTTAGTATATAAGAGGTCCATGGTGAACTCTGAAGAAGTTGGAGCAATCTAGCCTCTATGAACTAGTTGCAACAATCTAGCCTCTATTGAGCACAACTGGTACAATGAAGATAAAGGAAGGAGAATATTCAGATAAAAGCAAGGAAGGGAGCAAAGCCTAGAAATTTCAGAAAGCAAATGCCACACTTCTGAAGAGTGCCCTAAAACAATAGCAGAAGGAGCTCTGTAAGAAAAGCCATTCTAAACCACAAAAATGTAAACAACAGAAAATGATTAGGTCAATCCCATGAAGTTATTATAAGGAAAGAAAAAAAGAAAAAAAAGAAGATACGTAATAACATCCTAATAATGAAACCACACCAAGAACACACACCCATAAAATAGGTGAAAATTGTAACCTACTATTTTAAAATGAGATAAAAAACATTACAAAAATGACTCAAGACATGAAAGAACAACATAAACCAAATTTCAAAAAACTCAGGTTTAGGTTAACAAAACTCAGGAAAACATCAGAAATGGGGGGGGAAAAAGTTTCAGAAATGAAGACTAAGCCTGAATGAACTTGAGAGAAAACACATACAACATATATCCACTGAACATTTATCCAAATGAAGGGATAAAAGAGAAGGCAACAACTAATGAAGCAATAAAAATTCAACATTCAAGTAAAAGAAGTCTTTAAAGACCACTACCATAAAAAAATAGTGAAAGCTATAATGCAAGAAAATGCCCTTGAAAATTAAAAGTTTTTTGAAACTGCTGACTGAAAAAGCATGACGTACACCTAATACCAACCCAGAAAGCCAACATCAAACTTTTCCAAGGCAACACTATATGCCAGAAGAAAATGGAGTAATATATTTAAGATACTCAAGAAAATATAAATGAAGTGTTTTATATTCAGTAAAATTGCTCTTGAACACATAGAAGGCACAGATAAACTGTTACCAAATGCTGGAGATCAGGAAATACGGCTCCTACGAGCCTTCCAAAAGAACCTAGAGAATAAGTGTTAGATAACCAAAAAGAACCTACCTAAGAACTAACAGCAAGCAATAATATGATCTACTTGTTGGTAAAGATTGGCGCGCCTGGGTGGCTCAGTCATTAAGCATCTGCCCTTGGCTCAGGTCATGATCTCAGGGTCCTGGGATTGAGCCCTGCCTCGGGCTCCCTGCTCAGCAGGAAGCCTGCTTCTGCCTCTCCCACTCCCCCTGCTTGTGTTCCTGCTCTCGCTGTCTCTCTAATAAATAAATACAGTCCTAAAAAAAAAAAAAAAAAAAAAAAAAAAGATTAAATGAGAAGTACATGGAAGAGAGTATAAATAATGGCTAAATGTATGCAAAATTGTTAATAATAAAATATTTTTTAAAATAGGAGATGGAAGTTTATGGAAAGCACAAGCAAAAAAAAATTTAACTGTTTTCAGTAATCACTTTGGTCACTGTAACAGTATAACTATTGTTACTCAGACTGCTGTAAGATGAAGAAAGGAGTAAATAATTATGTGACATTCTAATTCTATCATCTGCTTTATGTCCTTGAGAACCACAACTCTTAGTATAGAAGAAGAGACATAACAAAAAAACTTGTTAGTTCTGATTTGAATTGGAGGTATCAATATATATTCATGAAGTATTTTTACCTTTTAAAACAAAAAATATAATATTCTATCACAAGTAATAGAATATCTCATCATACCAATATTCCCACAGATAACTATATATTCTGGAAAAAAATATAAAAAACAACTACGTGGGGGCACCTGGGTGGCACAGTCGGTTAAGCATCTGACTCTAGGTTTCAGCTTAGGTCATGATCTCCAGGCTGTGAGACTGAGCCCCGTGTCAGACTCTATGCTCAGCACAGTCTGCTTAAGACTCTCTCTCCCTCTCCCTGTGCCTCTCCCCCAAGTGCTCGTGCATGCTCACTCTCTCTCTCTCTGAAATAAATAAATCTTAGAGGCGCCTGGGTGGTTCAGTCGTTTAACCATCTGCCTTCAGCTCAGGTAATGATCCCAGGATCCTAGGATCGAGCCTCATATCAGGCTCCCCGCTCAACGGGGAGTCTGCTTCTCCCTCTCCCTCTGCCCTTCTCCCCTGCTCATGTGCTCTCTCACACATGCACTCTCTCTTAAATAAAATCTTAAAATAAATAAATCTTAAAAAAACAAAAACAAAAACAAAAACCAACTACCTGAAGGCACTTGAGAGCAACCAAAAGTAGGCAGAATTTGGATAGGAGACAACATTTGGAAAAAGGGAATAGAACTCGGTGTTTTTACAGCTTTTGCCTGAAGAAAGGTCCCTAGTCTGAGCAGCATGGAGCAGCTTGAATTTGGATCAAAATATGCAGTCTTACTGGCTTGAAAGACCAGAGTTTAGAGCTACTGCACCAGTCAGAAAGTGAGAGGGCATATACTGGAAATCAACTGCAAAAACAAGAGTTCCATATTCTGCATATTAACTCTACCCATGTCTATGGCTGATCATTAATATATACATGGGTGAAACACTCTAAGCAGTCCAAATACTTAAACAATTGAGCAGAGTAGTCAGCCACCATCCTCTGTGAGGAGAAATAGCTTGGAGTTTAGTCCAGCCAAGTTAATTGTTTTCTAATAATACAAATAATAACCAAAAAATCAACACTCTCCAAAAGAATATACCAAATCCCAGAGTCATTACAATGTGTTATTCACAATGTGAAGAATGAAATACAAAATTTCTAAACATTCTCAAAGAAAGAAGAAAATGTGACACATATTCAAAAAAAAAGACAACCAAAAGAGATCAACCATAAGTCACTCAGATATTGAAATTAGCAAAGATCTCAAAGCAGCTACTCTAAGTATGCTCAAGATGACAAAAGAGAATATACTTGCAATAAATGGACAAATTGGAAATTTCAGAAAAGAAATAAAAATATAAAAAAAGAACCAAATGTAAATCCCATGACTGAAAAATTCACTCTCTAAAATAAAAAAATTCAATGGATGGGCTTAACATCAAAATGGAGAAAGTACTGAAGACAGAGCTAAGAAAATTATTCAAACTAAAAAATACAGAGAAAAAAATATTGAAAAAGAGTAGTCTGGGGGCGCCTGGGTGCCTCAGTCGTTGGGCGTCTGCCTTCGGCTGGGGTCACGACCTCAGGGTCCTAGGATCGAGCCCCGCATTGGGCTCCCCGCTTCTCCCTCTCCTGCTTCCCCCGCTTGTGTTCCCTCTCTCACTGCCTCTCTCTCTGTCAAATAAATAAAATCTTTAAAAAAAAAAAAAAAGCTGTCTGTTGGACACTGTCGCAGTCTAACATACATGTATTTGGAGTCACAGGAGAGAAAAATGGGCACAAAAAATATTTGAAGAATAGCCTGAAAATTCTAAAATTTGGTTAAAGACATAAATTTACAGATTGAAGCAGCTCAACGATTCCTCCAAGCAGAAGTACAAAGAAAACCATATCTAAGTACAATACGATAACACCTCACACCTATTAGAATTGCTATTATTTAAAAGATAAAAAATAGGGTGTTGGCAAGGATGTGGAGAAAAGGGACCCCTTGGCCACTATTGGCGAGAATGTATACTGGTACAGCCACTATGGAAAACAGCATAGAGCAGGGTACCTGGCTGGCTCAGTTGGTGGAGCATGTGGCTCTAGGTTTCGGGGGCATGAGCTGGAGCCCCATGCTGGGTATAGAGATTACTTAAATAAACTTAAAAAAAAAAAAACCAGTATGGAGGTTCCTCAAAAATATCAAAAATACAATTACCATATGACCCAGCAATTCCACTTCTAGGTATTCATCCAAAGAAAATCAAACACTAATTCAAAAAGATATCTGCACCCTATGTTCACTACAGCATTATTTACAATAGCCAAGACATGGAAGCAACCTAAGTGACCATCAATGGAGGACTGGATAAAGAAAATGTGGTATACATACATACAAGGGAATATTAGCCATAAAAAAAGAAGGAAATCTTGCCATTTGCAACAACATGGATGGACCCTGACAGCATTATACTAGGTGAAATAAGTCAAAGAAAGACAAAAGTTTATGATCTCACTTATATGTGGAACCTTAAAAACAAACAAACAAAAAAACAAAACCCAAGCACACAGCCACAGAGAATAGATTAGTAGTTGCCAGAAGCAGGGGGGCTGCGGTGGGTGAAATGGATAAAAGAAGTCAAAAGATACAAACTTCCAGTTACAACATAAATAAGTGCTGGGATAACATAAATGACACTATGGTGACTATAGTTAATAATACTATATTGCATACATGAAAACTGCTAAGAGATTAAATCTTAAAAGTTCTCATCACAAGAAAAAAATTGTAACTGGGTGGTGACATATTCACTAGACTTACTGTGGTGATCATTTTGCAATATATACAAATATGGAATTATGTTGTACAACGAAACTAATATAATGTTACATGGCAATTATACATCAATAAAAAATTAATCCACTAAAAATTTTTTAAAAAGAAAAAAATTGGGGGGCACCCGAACAGCTCAGTTGGTGGAGTGTGCAATTCCTGATCTCAGGGTTGTGAGTTCAAGCCCCATGTTAGGTGTAGGGATTACTTAAAAATAAAATCTTTCAGAAAAATACATAAAAAGAAAGAAAAAGAAAAAAATCTTGAAAGCCGCCAGAAAAAGAGAACATATTGTATATGTAAGGACAAAAGGATATGACTGACTACTATCTTGTTGTGAAAATTATTACAGGCCAGATTTAACCTCTGGAAATGTGAGACAGAACTATGGATTGAGGCACGTAAGGCACAGTGAGGAAATAGAAGGTACTAAAAGCAAGTCTACACACTAACTGAAGAGACCCTTACCCCCTTTCCATGCTCAATTCCAGACACTTAGTACCCAAACATACTCCACAGATAGAAAACTATATAATTTCTCCCTAGGAAAGCAGAGCATCTCAAGATATAAGACTTATACATAGGAGGAATCGAAAATCTCTCAGAAAAATGACCCAGCCATGTCATCTTATGCAAAAGCTATTGGTCAATAAGCCCTACCTACTTATACAAAGCTTCCAAAAAGTGTTCAGCGCCTAATGCATGTATATCAACAAAGCCCAACAGCACCACATATCTGAAGAAATACAAACAAAAAGTTAAAACAAGTCCATAAGAAATAAAGACAACCAAGGGAGCACAAAAAAAACTTCAAACAAAAATAAAACCATTACTAAATATCCTAATAATATCAAACTATAAAAATGAAACATTTAGAGAACCACGACCAAAAAAAGGAAAAAAAAAAAACTGGAAAAAGAAAATATAATAGCTAAAATAAAAAGAAAAAAAAAATGTATGGATTCAAAGATAAAGTTGAAGAAATATTCCCAGAAAGAGACCAAAAAAAAAAAAAAAAAGAAAACTAGAATCAGTTCAAGAGGTCTTGGTCCAAATAATGAGAGTTCCAGAAAAAAAGAGTAAGAAAATCCAGGTGGGGAAATTATCAAAGAAGTAATTCAAGAAAACTTTTCTTTTCTAGAACTGGAAAGCATGAGTTTCTGCATTGAAGGACATGCTTTTTTTTTTTTTTTTTTTAATTCAAGTTAACTATATGTTGGTTCCAGGACTGAAGGGCATACTTTGGACCAAGTATACTGGTTCAAGAAGACCCACACCAAGGCCCATCATAATAAAATATTTTAAATGACAGGGATTAAAAAGAAGATCCTAAAAGCTTTTAGGGAAGAATAAACAGGTAACTCACAAAGGATCAGGAATCAGAATGGTATTGGAATGTTCAGCAGTAACTTTGCAAGCTAGAGGGCAATGGAACAATACCTTCAAAATTCTAATAAAACGATTTCCAACCTAGAATTCTATATGCAGACAACCAAGGGGAGGAGGAAAATATGCAAGGTCCCAAAAATGTAACTATTCATTTACCTTTCCTCAGGAAATAACGAGACAATCTGTTCCACCAAAGCAAAGGAATAAACCAAGAAAGAGAAAGAGATGGCATACAGGAAGCAGAGCTCAAACACAGGACAGACACAAAAGGAATTCCCATGATAGTCAAGAAGGGAAATTCCAAGATGACAGGCATCCAGTAGAAAGAGAGAACAACTATCCTAAAGAAGAACAGAACAACAAAACCTCAGGGAGGATATCTAAAGAAAAATAAGAAAAAAATTAAGAACAACTTCTATTTGAAAATAATGAGAGATTTGTACATCTCTGCTGGAAAGTATTGGATGCTTCCACTGAATACTTTAAAGACATAACTCAACCATAAACTCCAGGGAAAACAAAGTTGCATATTTGTATGAATCCATTTATATGAAATGTTCAGAAGAGGCAAATCCATAGAGACAGATAACAGACAAATGGTTGCCAGGGCTAAAGTGTGGGGTAGGAGAGCAGGAGAATGGGATGTTGCTGCTAATGTGTATGGGGTTTCTTTTCGGGGTGATAAAAATATTCTGGAATTAGACAGTGGTGATAGCTGCACAACTTAGTGATATACTAAAAACCCCTAAAATGTACACTTTAAAATGGATCAATTTTATGGCATATGAACTGTATCTCAATACAAAAAGATTATAAAAGTTTCAAATTATTGAGGAGAAAGGAGCACAGAGGGGGTAAGAAAGCTTGATAAAACTTCCTACACAGGGCGGAGCAAGATGGGGACGGAGTAGGAGACCTGGATTTCATCTGGTCTCAGGAATTCAGCTGGATAGAGATCAAACCATTCTGAACACCTACGAACTCAACAGGAGATCGAAGAAAAGAATAGCAACAACACTCTGAACAGAAAAGCGACCACTTTCTGGAAGGTAGGACGTGCGGAGAAGTGAATCCGAGGTGATATTTGGGGAAGAGAGACGGCGGGGGAGGGGGCCTACGTCAGCTGTTTCTGGAAAGTGACAGAGTCCCAGAGCACAAAAACGGAACTTTTAGAAGTCCGCTCCGCTGAGGGACGCTGCTCCAGTGGCTAAGCAAGGGGTGGAACCCTCGCGGGACAGTGTGGTCTCAGAACCCTCGGGGTCACAGAAAGACCGGGGGTGCCTGAGTGCGGCAGAGCTCCCAGGTATCAGAGCGGGGAAGCCGGCTGCAGAGACGGAGCTGAGGCGCGGGCTCTCAGCTCGGGGTTGCCATAAACTGTGATCCGGGGCACAGTCGGGCCACTGCTCCTCCAGCAGGGACCCAACAAGCGGCAGATCCAGGGAGACTCCCCATCCTCACCCGGGAGGAGCGGCGCGGGAGCACACCGCAGGGATCTGCTGGGTTTGGAGACTCCACATGGGGTCGTGCGCCAGAGATAGAAACGCGCGGTCACAGGCCAGGTGAGCACGGAGTAGGGCCAGAGACCAGGCAGACGGGAGTGACTGACTGCTTTTCTCTGGGGCTCACCAAGGAGTGGGGCCCCGAGTTCTCAGCTCCTCCAGGGCGGAGAGGGAGGCCGCCATTTTCACTCTCGTCCTCCAAAGCTGCACTGAAAGCTTGCAGGGAACAAAAGCTCCCAAGAGCATATCCGAGCAGATTGCTTAGCCCAGACGCGCAGGGGCAGGGCAATTCCGCCTCCAGCAAAGACATTTGGGAACCACGGCAACAGGCCCCTCCCCCAGAAGATCAGCAAGAATAGCCAGCCAAGACCAAGTTTACCGACAAATGAGAACGGCAGAACGCCAGAGCTAGGGGAATACTGCACATAGAATCCATCGCTTTTTTTACCATGATTCTTTAGTCTTTCAAAGTTAATTTTTTTTTAAACTTTTTTTTTTTGAATTTTTCTTTTTCCCTTTTTCAAACATCTTATCAATCCCTTTTTTAAAAAACAATTTTATTTTTCATTTTTAGAGTCCTATTCTATCCCTTCATAGTAGTTACCCTTATTTTTGGCATATATATATAAGTTGTTCTCTCTTTAAAATTTTGAGATACAGTTTCTTCTAACAAATAAAAATATACCCTAAATCTCTAGTGTATCGCTTTGTTCTAGTCTCCTGCCTGATCACATTCTCTCCCTTTTTTTTTTAAATCCTCTTCCTTCTTTTTTCAAACAACTTCTTATCAATTCCTGTTATAAAATTTTTTATAATTTTCATCTTTACAATCATATTCCATCCCTTCATTGTATCAACCCTTATTTTTGTACATATATAAATTTTTCTTTAAAATTTTGGGAGACACTTTCTTCTAACAGACCAAAATACACCCAAAATCTAGTTTGTGGCACTGATCTATGCACCAGCCTGATCATATTTGATCATATTCTGTATTTTTGTTTTGTTCTGTTTTTGTTTGTTTTTACCTTTTTCTTTTTTCTTTCTTTCCCTTTCTTTTCCCCCGGTTTCAGGTCTTTTCTGATTTGTTTAGAGTATATTTTCTGGGGACGTTGTTACCCTGTTAGCATTTTGTTCTCTCATTCATCTATTCTCCTCTGGACAAAATGACAAGATGGAAAAAATCACCTCAACAAAAAGAACAAGAGGAAGTACTGACTGCCAGGGACCTACTCAATACGGACATTATTACGATGTCGGACCTAGAGCTCAGAATGATGATTTTAAAGACACTAGCTGGGCTTGAAAAAAGCATGGAAGTTATTAGAGAAACGCTTTCTGGAGAAATAAAAGAACTAAAATCTAACCAAGTTGAAATCAAAAAGACTATTAACGAGGTGCGATCAAAAATGGGGGCACTAACTGCTAGGATAAATGAGGCAGAAGAGAGAATCAGTGATATAGAAGACCAAATGATGGAAAATAAAGAAGCTGAGAAAAAGAGAGAGAAACAACTACTGGATCACGAGGGCAGAATTCGAGAGATAAGTGATACCATAGGACGAAACAACATTAGAATAATTGGGATCCCAGAAGAAGAAGAAAGAGAGAGAGGGGCAGAAGGTATATTGGAGCAAATTATAGCAGAGAACTTCCCTAATTTGGGGAAGGAAACAGGCATCAAAATCCAGGAGGCACAGAGAACCCCTCTCAAAATCAATAAAAACAGGTCAACACCCCGACATCTATTAGTAAAACTTACAAGTCTCAGAGACAAAGAGAAAATCCTGAAAGCAGCTCGGGACAAGAGATCTGTAACCTACCGTGGTAGAAACATTAGATTGGCAACAGACCTAACCACAGAGACCTAGCAGGCCAGAAAGGACTGGCGTGATACATTCAGAGCACTAAACAACAAAAATATGCAGCCAAGAATACTATATCCAGCTAGGCTGTCATAGAAAATAGAAGGAGAGATAAAAAGCTTCCAGGACAAACAAAAACTAAAGGAATTTGCAAACACGAAATCATCTCTACAAGAAATATTGAAAGGGGTCCTCTAAGCAAAGAGAGAGCCTAAAAGCAACATAGACCAGAAAGGATCACAGACAATATACAGTAACAGTCACCTTACAGGCAATATAATGGCACTAAATCTGTATCTTTCAATAGTTACCCTGAATGTAAATGGGCTAAATGCCCCAATCAAAACAAAGGCTATCAGATTGGATTTTAAAAAAGAAGACCCATCGATATGCTCTCTGCAAGAGACTCATTTTAGGCCCAAAGACACCCCCAGATTGAAAGTGAGGGGGTGGAAAACCATTTACCATGCTAATATACACCAAAAGAAAGCTGGGGTGGCAATCCTTATATCAGACAAATTAGATTTTAAACCAAAGACTGTAATAAGAGATGAGGAAGGACACAAATCCTACTTAAAGGGCCTATCCAACAAGAGGATCTAACAATTGTAAATATCTATGCCCCTAATATGGGAGCAGCCAGTTATATAAGGCAATTAATAACAAAAGCAAAGAAACACAATGACAACAATACAACAATAGTGGGGGACTTTAACACCCCCCTCACTGAAATGGACAGATCATCTAAGCAAAAGATCAACAAGGAAATAAAGACTTTAAATGACACACTGGACCAAATGGACTTCACAGACATATTCAGAAAATTCCACCCCAAAGCAAAAGAATACACATTCTTCTCTAGTGCCCATGGAACATTCTGCAGAATCGATCACATCCTAGGTCACAAATCAGGTCTCAACCAGTACCAAAAGACTGGGATTATTCCCTGCATATTTTCAGACCACAATGCTTTGAAACTAGAACTCAATCACAAGAGGAAAGTCGGAAAGAACTCAAATACATGGAGGCTAAAGAGCATCCTACTAAAGAATGAATGGGTCAACCAGGAAATTAAAGAAGAATTTTAAAAATTCATGGAAACCAATGAAAATGAAAACACAACTGTTCAAAATCTTTGGGATGCAGCAAAGGCAGTCCTAAGAGGAAAGTATATAGCAATACAAGCCTTTCTCAAGAAACAAGAAAAGTCTCAAAGTACACAACCTAACCCTACACCTAAAGGAACTAGAGAAAAAAACAGCAAATAAAGCCTAAACCCAGCAGGAGAAGAGAAATAATAAAGATCAGAGCAGAAATCAATAAAATAGAAACCAAAAGAACAGGAGAACAGATCAACAAAACAAGGAGCTGGTTCTTGGAAAGAATTAACAAGATTGATAAACCCCCGGCCAGACTTATCAAAAAGAAAAGAGAAATGACCCAAATCAACAAAATCATGAGATCACAACCAACACCAAAGAAATACAAACAATTATAAGAACATATTATGAGCAACTCTATGCAAGCAAATTAGATAACCTGGAAGAAATGGACGCATTCCTAGAGATGTATCAACTACCAAAACTGAACCAGGAAGAAACAGAAAACCTGAACAGACCCATAACCACTAAGGAAATTGAAACAGTCATCAAAAATCTCCCAACAAACAAAAACCCAGGGCCAGATGGCTTCCCAGGGGAATTCTACCAAACATTTCAAGAAGAATTAATACCTATTCGTCTGGAACTGTTCCAAAAAATAGAAATGGAAGGAAAACTTCCAAACTCGTTTTATGAGGCCAGCATTACCTTGATCCCAAAACCAGACAAAGACCCCATCAAAAAGGAGAATTACAGCCTTGATGAACACGGATGCAAAAATTCTCACCAAAATACTAGCCAATAGGATCCAACAGTACATTAAAAGTATTATTCACCATGACCAAGTGGGATCTATCCCTGGGCTGCAAGGTTGGTTTAACATCTGCAAATCAATCGTGATACAATACGTTAACAAAAGAAAGAACAAGAATCATATGATCCTCTCAAAAGATGCAGAAAAAGCATTTGACAAAGTACAGCATCCTTTCTTGATCAAAACTCTTCAGAGTATAGGAATAGATGGTACATACCTTAATATCATAAAAGCCATCTATGAAAAACCCCCAGCGAATATCATTCTCAATGGGGAAAAACTGAGAGCTTTCCCCCTAAGGTCAGGAACGCGGGAGGGATGTCCACTATCACCACTGCTATTCAACATAGTATTAGAAGTCCTAGCCACAGCAATCAGACAACAAAAAGAAATAAAAGGCATCCAAATCAGCAAAGAAGTCAAACTCTCACTGTTTGCAGATGATAAGATACTTTATGTGGAAAACCCAAAAGACTCCACTCCAAAACTGCTAGAACTCATACAGGACTTCAGTAAAGTGGCAGGATAGAAAATCAATGCACAGAAATCAGTGGCATTCCTATACACCAACAATAAGAGAGAAGAAAGAGAAATTAAGGAGTCGATCCCATTTACAATTGCACCCAAAACCATAAGACACCTAGGAATAAATCTAACCAAAGAGGCAAAGGATCTGTACTCAGAAAACTATAAAATACTCATGAAATAAACTGAGGAAGACACAAAGAAATGGAAAAATGTTCCATGCTCATGAACTGGAAAAACAAATAATTGTGAAGATGTCAATGCTACCTAGAGCAATCTACAGACTCAATGCAATCCCCATCAAAATACCATCCACTTTTTTCAAAGAAATGGAACAAATAATTCTAAAATTTGTATGGAACCAGAAAAGACCCCGAATAGCCAGAGGAGTGTTGAAAAAGAAAAGCAAACCTGGCGGCATCACAATTCCAGACTTCCAGCTCTATTACAAAGCTGTCATCATCAAGACAGTATGGTACTGGCACAAAAACAGACACAGAGGTCAATGGAACAGAATAGAGAGCCCAGAAATCGACCCTCAACTCTAAGGTCAACTAATCTTCGACAAAGCAGGAAAGAGTGTCCAGTGGAAAAAAGACAGTCTCTTCAACAAATGGTGTTGGGAAAATTGGACAGCCACATGCAGAAGAATGAAACTGGACCATTTCCTTACACCACACACAAAAATAGACTCCAAATGGTTGAAAGACCTAAGTGTGAGACAGGAGTCCATCAAAATCCTAAAGGAGAACACAGGCAGCAACCTCTTCGACCTCAGCCACAGCAACTTCTTTCCAGAAACATCGCCAAAGGCAAGGGAAGCAAGGGCAAAATGAACTATTGGGACTTCATCAAGATAAAAAGCTTTTGCACAGCAAAAGAAACAGTCAACAAAACCAGAAGACAACAGACAGAATGGGAGAAGATATTTGCAAATGACATATGAGATAAAGGGCTAGTATCCAAAATCTATAAAGAACTTCTTAAACTCAACACCCAAAGAACAAATAATCCAATCAAGAAATGGGCAGAAGACATGAACAGACATTTTTCCAAAGAAGACATCCAAATGGCCAACAGACACATGAAAAAGTGCCCAACATCGCTTGGCATCAGGGAAATCCAAATCAAAACCTCAATGAAATACCACCTCACACCAGTCAGAATGGCTAAAATTAACAAGTCAGGAAACGACAGATGTTGGCGGGGATGCGGAGAAAGGGGAACCCTCCTACACTGTTGGTGGGAATGCAAGCTGGTGCAACCACTCTGGAAAACAATATGGAGGTTCCTCAAAAAGTTGAAAATAGAGCTACCATACAATCCAGCAATTGCACTACTGGGTATTTACCCCAAAGATACAAATGTGGGGATCCGGAGGGGTACGTGCACCCTGATGTTTATAGGAGCAATGTCCACAATAGCCAAACTGTGGAAAGAGCCAAGATGTCCATCGACAGATGAAGAGATAAAGAAGATGTGGTGTATATATATACAATGGAATATTATGCAGCCATCAAAAGGAATGAGATCTTGCCATCTGCAATGACGTGGATGGAACTGGAGGGTGTTATGCTGAGTGAAATAAGTCAATCAGAGAAAGACATGTATCATATGACCTCACTGATATGAGGAATTCTTAATCTCAGGAAACAAACTGAGGGTTGCTGGAGTGGGGGGTGGGGTGGGAGGGATGGGGTGGCTGGGTGATAGACATTGGGGAGGGTATGTGCTATGGTGAGCGCTATGAATTGTACAAGACTGTTGAATCACAGATCTGTACCTCTGAAACAAATAATGCAATATATGTTAAGAAAAAATAAAAAAGGGGGCGCCTGGGTGGCTCAGTCGTTAAGCGTCTGCCTTCGGCTCAGGTCATGATCCCAGGGTCCTGGGATCGAGCCCCACATCGGGCTCCCTGCTCAGTGGGGAAGCCTGCTTCTCCTTCTCCCACTCCTCCTGCTTGTGTTCCCTCTCTCACTGTGTCTCTCTCTGTCAAATAAATAAATAAAATCTTTAAAAAAAAAAGAAAAAAGAAAAAAGAAGATAGTAGGAGGGGAAGAATGAAGGGGAGGAAATCGGAGGGGAAGAAGAACCATGAGAGACGATGGACTCTGAAAAACAAACTGACGGTTCTAGAGGGGAGGGGGGTGGGAGGATGGGTTAGCCTGGTGATGGGTATTAAAGAGGGCACGTTCTGCATGGAGCACTGGGTGTTACACACAAAAAATGAATCATGGAACACTACATCAAAAACTAATGATGTAATGTATGGGGATTAACATAACAATAAAAAGATATATAAAAAAAACAATAAAGAGGGCACGCTCTGCATGGAGCACTGGGTGTTATGCACAAACAATGAATCATGGAACACTACATCAAAAACTAATGATGTAATGTATGGTGATTAACATAACAATAAAAAATTTTTAAAAAACCTAGTACATAATCATTTATATTATCAGATACACAGTTATATACACATGCAAGCACACACTCAGACTTCTGATGCCTTCCAAAAATAGATTTTGGGGGGGGGCAAACACTCATAGGACATTTCTTAAAATATAAAAGCAACATAGGCACATGGAAAAAAATTTCATTACAAAAATATAAATTTCTCCCTCCCACACCAGTCCCAATATTCAGAGGTGACCACTTTTTAAAAAACTGTTTTTAATGAAATTTTTGAATAGGCAATACAAATAGGCTACCTCACTTTGTTTATTATCTTTCTAGAGGCTATATGTTTACACTAACAAATGAAGTATACAAACTTGGTTCCTCCCTTCTTATTCAAAAAAATAACATTATGCAGACTGTCCTGCATTGCTTTCTTTTCTCTTAATACAGGCTGGAATATTCCAAATCAATATATAATAGATTCTTAACTTCTTTTTTCCTTTGCTAAGTCCTTTCTTTCAAACAGGTGCAGAGTATTCTATTATGTACTATATTTCAAAAAATTCTTTATTGACTTTGCCATGAAAGATGAAGAATTTATTTATTAAGATTTTATTTATTTGACAGAGACAGAGAGAGCACAAGCAGGGGGAGCAGGAGAGGGAGAAGCAAGATCCCCACTAAGCAGAGAGCAAGACTCGGGGCTCGATCCCAGGACCTTGGCATCATGACCTGAGCCAAAGGCAGACGCTTAACCAACGGAGCCACCCATGAGCCCTGAAAGATGAAGAATTTAGTTCACTGGCACCACAGCGTCCCCTTCTTCCTGATATATTTATCTTTTTTATTTTAAATTCTTCAAATAGTTACCTTACCAAAAATACACAATTTTTAAATTCTTTCAACCATGTGTGATTCCTCACTATGTAAAATAAAAAATATATCTTTACATTTAGCTCCTTTTCCCAACATGACAGCTACACAATAACTTTTACATCAGTACCCTTTATAATATTTACCTTTACCTTCTATCTGTAATCCTACAACAGAGCCACAAAACTCATGCCACAAGGATCTGGGGCAAGTAAAAAATAAACAGGTGAAGCAGGCTTGGGATAAGATAAAAGTGGCATAGATAGAATAAAAGTTTTCTCTCTCTCCGAGTTTTGTTATTAGCTGCAAACACTGAATTAGTGAATGCTGCTAAATCATCGCCTCAGGGAAATACACAGTTATGGTCCTGCAAGTTTTGCATCACATTTTTTGTTAACCAATTAATATATAACCTTGTTCTGTATAAAAGTGTGTTTGTTTTAAGATGCCTTATTTAATATCTATTGTTGACTCATTCACACTGAATTCATAGCCAATAGCACTACAACTCATGACTGAACAAAGCTTATAGAACACACATTTTCTCCCTAAGGCACCTCACAGCCTTCTTGTGCTCAGAACACTAGACAGCACCTCAGCACTACTAACCTTGGGGGCCATTTTAAAGAGCAAAATCACCAATAAAAATCACAAAAAAGTGAAAAACATGGCACTAAGTAAACTGTGAAAAGAACACTTGTTTAAACTAGGAGAGCTGAGACACACAGGCAGAATGTTCCTTTATTCAGCCTCCAACGACTCAAATTTTTCAACATTGCACATGCACAGGCCCTTGAATGACCAGCAAAAGCAATCTGAGTATTGATTTTGAGGTTACAAATAAATTTGAGCATGTAGGTGAATTTGCAATTACAGAATCCCTGAATAAAGAGGACTGACTATTGTATGTGTATGTATACCTATCAAATCAACCCTATAGATTATATTGTGCAAATAGTAAATCTTGTATAGCCTGCTGTTTTATATATATTTAAACAGACAAAATTTAAAATAATTATATTAAAAGCCCTCATTATAACTGCATTTTAATAAATTCACCATGTATTTTTAGACCTGCTTGATCTATAAAAATTTATAATTGTCATATCTTCCTTATGGATGATTAGTCCTTAAAAAATATCTCTTTATACCATTCTGGCTTTTGTTTCTGAAGAATGGTTTATTTGATATTCATTCATGCATTCAAAAATATTTATTTTGGGCCTTACTACTGTTGCAGGTGCTAGAAATATAGCAATGAAGAAAAAAAGACAACTCCACGGGCTCATGGAACTTACACTGTACAAGAAAGGAAAGAGACAAAAAACAAACATAAATATTTAGTATTATGTAAGGAACCAATTAAGTACTTTTAAAGAAATTAAAGAGTTAAGGTAGAGTGATATAGCTATCTTCTTACATAGAGTGGACAGGGAAAGCCTCTTTGAAGAGGTAATACTTGAGCAAACATTTGAAGTATGTTTGAAGCAAGTTACAAAACAAGGTGTAGTGGGACAGTTGTTAGTTGAACAGGGTAGTTAGTTTAAAGTTAGGTCAGAGGTTTTCATGATGAAGACATTGAACTGTATTTTAAATGTGATGGGAAGTCTTTGGAAGGTTCTGAGTTAGGGAGAAACTGACCTCAAATTTATATTTAATTCTACTTTCTTCTTCTCTATGATCACCTGAAATATTTTCTTTCCAGTTATTTCCAATCTTTGTCATTTTGGGGAGATGTTTTTTGTCAACAGCCTATAGATGGATTCTCATTTGTTGTGATAATATATACTTGACTTTATTCCTTCCATATTATATTAATAGTTAGAATTGTTTCTTCTTTCTCTCTACCTCACTTTTACTGGATGAAGTTTCTTTTTATTCCTCCTTCTACACGCTGTCACAGTAATTTAGAAGTTCTATTTACAGTATCTCTGTTGCCTGTGCTTATTACTTTACTTTTAAGCAAACATAACATACTTCCTTATAGGTAATCAATTTTTTACTCTATACTCCTAGATGATTTTCTTACCTTTCTCCCATTCCTCCTCTCCCAGAGCACCTTCACTATCAGAAATTTAATCCTTGTGCTTTAAGTTCCACATTACAAACTCCTGGTTCACCATTATTAAAATATGCTTACACAATAATACAGCATTTCACAGGCACATTATCACCACCAGTTTAGATAAAACCATTATAACAGTCATTGCTCAACACTATCTTACATTCTGTAGCTCATCTGTATTTTTAAATTTAAATGAATATTTTAAAAATACAAGCTTATCCAAAAAGAACAGTAAACCAAAATTAATTCATCATCCAACATATAGTCTATACTCAAATTTCCTGAAATATCTCAAAAACATCCTTTATAACCATTTTTCTCCCAATCCAGGAGCAAATCAGGATTCACAGATTCAATTTGGCTATGTCTCTTTTGTCTCAACCAATCTACAAAAGTCCCTCTGCCTCCCTTTGTTCTTCATGGCACTGAACACTTTGAAGAAAGAGTCCAGGCCAGTTGTCCAGTAGGATGTTGCAGGAGTATTTTCTCATGACTAAATTCAAATCAAACATTTCCACCATGGGGGAAAAAAAAAACAACATTTCCACCATGAAAACTATAGGTGATCTGTGTTCCTCTTGTTGCATCACCTCAGAATGCGCCTAATGTCAGACTGTCGGTGCCACTGCCAATAAAAAATGAGTTTCCTTATTATGGTAGTGAAAAACACATCTCTCCATTTTAAATACCCATTTTCTCTTTTGTAATAAATAACTCATCTACAGGGTGAAACTTTGAGACCTTGAAAATATACTGGTCTCTAAAACATTTTACTAAATGATTTTAACAACCACTGATGATCCCTGCCTTAATTAATAATTATGCTGGGCAATACTGAATGTTCATTTCCTGATTCTGCATCCCTTCTATGTTAGCTGACATTCTTCCAAGAGACTACCACATAACAACAAGCATACCTAGCTTGGTTCTTAAGCACCATTCCCCACTAAAATGAAGCAGGGCTCCTTGGAGAAAAATCTGTTCACATTCATTGCAGAGACCACAGTGATACTAGAGAGAGATGGTAGGGATGTGTCTATACATGAGCACAAAAATTCACAAAAATGTTTACATCTCTTAAATCTAAATAAAGAGTATGCAAGTATTCTTTGTACAGTATTTTCAATTTTCTATAGGTATAATATTTTTTAAAAGTAAAAAGTTGTTTAAAAAAATTGGGGGGAGGAGTGAGAAATCCTGCAGAAATGTGTAAGTATCAGTTTGAGTATATATATACAATTAATATAAATATATAAATGAGTATAGAGTATCATCCTAATACTAAAAATAGAATATGTAACTTTAAAACATCAGGAAAAACTCCATTTGTCCAATGGAAAGCAAGGGGTAGAAGGGAATAAAAGTGAAATATTACTAGAAGACATTAGACAATAGATAGCACAGCAAGTCAGAAAGTAACAATAATTACAAAAAATGTAATGGACTAGACCCACCTTTTAAGAGGTAAAAACACTAATATTCTATCAAAAAAGACATGGGGCCTACAAGAAATACAATTAAAACAAAATGAGTAAAAATAATAGAAAAACATATACCCATATATCTAAGACAAATATGAATGAAAAGAAAGCCAATGATACTAATCTTAAGATTTGAAAAAAACAAGTATTAAATGAAAAAATAATTTACATGGTTATAAAAAGAACAAAATAAGATGTATGTATGTAAAAATATGGCCTCAAAATGTATCAAGCAAATATTGATAACTACAAGCTGAAATATATAAATCAATAATCACAGCCAATGATTTCCTAAATGAATTGAAGCACAGCTGACACGCAATGTTACATCAGTTTCAGGTGTACAACATAGTGACTGGACAACTCTATATGTTATGCTATGGTCATAAGTGTAGCTGCCATCTGTCATCATACAATGCTGTTATAATACCACTGATGTTTCATATATATATATTCCCTATATAGCTGAAGATTTTAATACGCCACTCAGAAAAAGGTCAAGCTGACAATACAAGGAAATATTTAAGATCTGAACAAATAAAATTAAGAGCTATTAGATATGAAATGTTCATAAAACAGGGCACATTTCAGGAATTAATGTCATACAAACTATATTTTCAAAATGTAATGCAATAAATTAGAAATCCATAACAAAAGAAAAGCTCAAAATATCCCAATTAATAACCCTTGTCTTAAAAAGGAAATAAAGGTGGGGTGCCCTCCTGGCTCAGTCAATGGAACAAGTAACTGTTGATCTCAGAGTTGTGGAGTTTGAGCTCCACAGTGGGTGTAGAGCTTACATAAAAAAAAAAAAAGTGGAGTAAGTATTGTAGTATGTAGTTTTTTGGGTCTGACTTCTTTTAGCATAATCCATTCATCTGAGATGCATCCATGTTGTTATATATTATCAACAGTCTCTTACTTTTTATTGCTAAATAGTATTTCATTGTATAAATGTATATACCACACTTCTTTTCAATACATTTCTCTTAGATGAGGAACAGTTAGTTGAGTTGTTTCCAATATTCTGAAAATTACAAATTAAGCTTCTCCTTCCTTTTAGATTTGACAGTTGTTTATGTGGTGTAAATTACCGCTCAAAACATAGAATATTTCCATTTCTGAAGATCATGACCAATATAAAGAAAAAATATATATGTGAGGTGTAAGAAATAAAACTGTCATTTTTGGAAGATAATTATTGGTTAGAGAAGCCTAAAGAATCAACGAACTGTTACAACCAAAAAAAAAAAAAAAAAAGACCCAACAGCAAGACCGCTGCACATAAGACCAAACCATAAAAATCAAACACCTCCTAGGTCCACAATAACCAACTAGAAAATAAAAAAAAATACTTTAGCCACAAAAACTAAAGTATTCAGAAATTAGCCAAAAGAATTCATAAAAACTAGCCAAAAATTCTTAAGATCTCTATAGGGAGAACTGAATAAATGGAGACACGTTTCATGTATTTGGATGGGACAACCTAATCTTATAAAGATTTTAACTACTCCTCAATTAATCTATAAATGCAATGCACTCAAAATAAGAATTCTATTTGATAATCTTTTAAGGAAAAAGATACAAATAAGCTATTACAGAAGAATCCCCAAATGCTAACAAGCAAATGAAGGGATACTCAAATTTTAAATGAGGGAATAAAGAACCATAAAAAAACTAAGTCAGCTTTACTGAGTCAACTTTATAAAAGAAGATTAAAGAAGAGACTTGCTCTACCATATAAAAAAGATATATCAAAAATACAATAGTATTTTTTTAAAATGTGATACTGGGGGGCGCCTGGGTGGCTCAGTCGTTAAGCGTCTGCCTTCAGCTCAGGTCATGATCCTAGCGTCCTGGGATCGAGCCCCGCATCGGGCTCCCTGCTCCGCGGGAAGCCTGCTTCTCCTTCTCTCACTCCCACTGCTTGTGTTCCCTCTCTCACTCCCACTGCTTGTGTTCCCTCTCTCACTGTGTATCTCTCTGTCAAGTAAATAAATAAAATCTTTAAAAAAAAAAAATTAATAAATAAATAAATAATAAATAAAATGTGATACTGGGACAAGAATACAGACCAGTGGAACGTAAGAGAAATTTCAGACAGATCCATATATATACATGGCAAATTAATATATGATAAAGGTAGCATCACCGATCAGTGGGAAAATATGGATGATTTAAAAAGCACTGTGGAGAGGGGCGCCTGGGTGGCTCAGTCAGTTAAATGTCCAACTCTTGATTTCAGCTCAGATCATGATCTCAGGGTCTTGTAATCAAGCCTGCGGCAGGCTCCACACTCGGGGAGTCTGCTTGAGATTCTCTCTCTCCCCCTGCCCCCACCCCTCTCTCTAAAATAAATAAATAAATCTTTAAAAAAATGTTTTAAAAAAAGAAGCACTGTGGAGAAAACTGGTTCACCAGATGGACAAAAGTAAAACTTGATCCCTATCAATACTATATAAAAGGTGGGGCCTAAAGGGCAAAAATGATAGTAAAACTATAAAATTAACAGAAGAATCTGCAGAGTATCTTTGTGGCCCAGGGGTGAGGAACAAGTATTTAATTCTCAGAATACCTCAGGGTCCACTGAACCCAATTTTAATGTTTGAGCTTCTTTTTCAAGTAGTTCTACCTATTTGTAAAGATTGGTATTTGTCACAAGGTGGGGAGAGAGAGAGGGGCGGGTGGCACCTGGGTGGCTCAGTCAGTTAGGTTCCGACTCTTGATTTCAGCTCAAGTCATGATCTCAGGGTCGTGAGATCAAGCCCCAAGTCAGGCTCATGCTTGGTGTGGAGCCTGCTTAAGATTCTCCTTCTCCACCGCCCCACCCCCCGTTCATGCTCCCTCTCTAAAAGAAGATTAGTATTTGGGGACTTTTATTCTTTCTTAGAGATCATCCAAAGAATAAAAATAAAATTTATTTTTAATGGAATAAAATGCATTCTATCTTATAATTAATCACCAGACATCCAAAAGACCCTTTCACAAATTTAAATTACATTATGGGATCTTACTGATCTTATTTTTCCTATATTTTGTTATTACATCATCCTAGGAATTACTTCCTCATTACTCATGATCGTTCATCAATTATTCCCAACTATGCTAAAACAAACAAAAACCACTAAAAAAAAAAAATAGAAGAATGAGGATATGATAGGCAGAATAATGTCCTCCAGTGACACTCACATCCTAATCCCCAGAACCTGTGAATGTTACAGGACTTTGCACATGTAAGGGGGTAAGGACTTTGAACTGGGGGAATTATACCGAATTATCCAGATGGGCATGAGCCAATCTAATTGCAAGTACTTAAAAGTGATGAACCTTTCTAGATTGTGGTCAGAGGGAGATGTGACTTCCAAAGAACAGTAAGAGAGTTGCATCATTGCTGGCTTTGAAGATGGAGGAAAGAGACTACCAGCCAAGAAATTCTGTCAGCCTCTAGAAGCTAGAAAAAGGCAAGGAAAAGGTGCCCCCCACTTCCCACCACTGGAGCCTCCAAGAAAGAAATCAAGTTCTGCACACATTGATTTTAGCCCAATGAGACCAATGTCAGACTTCTGACCCTCAGAACTATAAGAAAATAAATGTCTTGTTTTAAGCAACTCTGCAGTAGTTTTTTATGGTAGAAAGAGAAAAATAATGCAGATTTAATGACTTAAAAGAGTGATGCAATAGTGAAATAAGTGATAATCTCTCAAGTTATCTTCTTGTCTTGCCCAAAGTACTGCATCATCCTTCAAGAATGTATAAAAGACTAGAGTAGGGGCGCCTGGGTGGCTCAATCAGTTAAGTATGGACTCTTGACTTTGGATCAGGTCATGATCTCACTGTCATGAGATCACACCCCATGTCGGGCTCCATGCTCAGCAAGGAGTCTGCTTGGGTTTCTCTCCCTCTGCCCCTCCTCCCACTCATGCATGCACTACCTCTCAAATGAATAAATAAATCTTAAAAAAAAAAATACTAGAGACATCCTTGCAGACTGATATTAGATTGCACTGACTCCAGTGGAGAATTAAGAAATTTTCATTTTCCACCCAAGATGGTCAAGGGAAGAAAACGACAGCAGAAGACATTTTGTAATTATTAAACAAATCAGAAAATAAATACAAAGAGATAACAACACCTCTAGACTCTACTCTAAAACTGATGGCAGTGACTATATAAGTGAAATCTCAGAGTCATCAATTGATATTATCCTAGATGAATTTTCTCAAATTCAAGAATCAATGAAATGGATAACATATTTCTAAGGAAAAAAAGGAAACATGGTATTTTCATTAGTTAGTCATTCAACTGAAGGACTTCATCATATAATATTCTTCTACATGAATTTGGACCACTTGATGCTCAAAGGATGCATGACAATATCCTTTATCTTTTATGATGTTTGTGCACCAAGATTTACTTGATACAAAGAGGATTTTTTTTTTTTTTAAAGATTTTATTTATTTATTTGAGAGAGAGAATGAGAGACAGAGAGCATGAGAGGGAGGAGGGTCAGAGGGAGAAGCAGACTCCCTGCCGAGAAGGGAGCCCGATGCGGGACTCGATCCCGGGACTCCAGGATCATGACCTGAGCCGAAGGCAGTCGCTTAACCAACTGAGCCACCCAGGCGCCCCTACAAAGAGGATTTTATGTTTAAATTATTATTAAAATGTCTAATAAAGTTGTTTTTCATTATACCTTTACTCCTACAGCTATAAATTAGTAGCAAAATAACTTGAAATATAAAAATAGCAAAAGGATGGGGCACCCGGGTGGCGCAGTTGGTTAAACATCCAACTCTTGGTTTTGGCTCAGGTCATGATCTCAGGGTGGTAAGATCAAGCTCCGTGCTCAGCACAGAGCCCGCTTGGGTTTCTCTCTCCCTCTGCCCCACCCACTGCTTGCTCTCTGGTGCTCTCTCTCTCTCTCATAATTTTTTTTTTTTTAAAGATTTTATTTATTTATTTGACAGAGAGAGAGATAGCGAGAGCAGGAACACAAGCGGGGGAGTGGGAGAGGGAGAAGCAGACTTCCCACTGAGCAGGGAGCCCGATGCGGGGCTCGATCCCAGGGTCCTGGGATCATGACCTGAGCCGAAGGCGGCTGCTTAACCGACTGAGCCACCCAGGCGCCCCACATAAATAAATCTTTAAAAGAAAAAGGAAAAGGATCTATTTGACCCAGATGGTTCATAGTGACGACTGTTTTTCTAAGTATACCAAGAGCTATCCAAAATTTCAGAGTTATAGACTATAAGTTAAAAAAAAATTGGTGACTTTGATTACAACAAAATTAAAGAGTCCTCTACAATAATCCTATACGATAATGGATATCATGAACAAAGGTGATAGACATGACAAAATGGGAGAAGTTATTTGCACTGTATACAGCCAACATGGAATTGATACGTAAGTATACCTGGAATATAGGAAAATCAGTTTGAAAAAGAAAGTAATCCTGATAGAAAAATAGGAAAAGCATTGTAACAATTTATAAGAGACTCCCAAAAAGCTAACAAGCACATGAAGAAATGCTCAAAATAATTGGTGGTACAAGAAAAAAAAAAAAAAAAGAGGGACACTATTTTACATGTTAGACTATCAAAAATGAGAAATCCAGATGATGCCAAGTGTTTCTGGGATGTAGGGATACATAAATGATCATGCATTCTGTTAAAAGTATGGGTTAGCCCTGTACAACTGTTCTGAATAGCAATCTTATACTATTCATTCAATTTAACTCTATATATACCCTATAACCCAGCAATTCTGCACCTAAGAATGTAACCTAAACAAATGCTCACAGAGGTCCATAAGAGAAAAAGTACATGAAATCCACTACAGTGTGAGGTAATGGGGAGCTGAAGACAACGTGAGGTCTATCACTGGAAAGCCTAAGAGATATGCAGCAGTTGTACAAACAGGAACACATACAGATAGGAACAAGGGTGACAAAGGCAAGGAAGAGAAAAAATTATATAATGGGAGAAGAGCAGTTCAATCTACTCAATTAATTCTTACTCCTGAAACCGATTATGCTGTATTAGAACATCATGCCCCTGAAGTATGTTATGCTATATTAAAAATCAGGTTTGTAAATACTGAATTTTTCCCTATACATTACAAAAATTACAGGAAGTGGTAATTTGCTATTAAACACATATGTAGGATTCTTTTACAAAGTATGTTCTGGATCATTTAAAACAATGAAAGAATGTCAAATAAAGATTATAATTTTACTCACTTTTGCTCCAACACTGCAACTGCCAGTGCTTCCAGTGCTCCCACTTGCAACTCCTGTAAACCTAGCTTCCAATAATTCTTGCCTTCTTGGATCCAGACTATGAAGCTCATCCATTGCACCTATTAATAACAGAGAAGGAAAATAAAACACAAATATATATCTTCATATACACACAAACACAAAATATATAGATGTGGTTAGTTATCAATATAAACCTAATGAATGCATTCTATAAACAGATTAAGAGACGTTAAAATTTTTATCATGTCCTTCACTCATTTATCAAAACGACCAACAGTGAATTTCCAACACTTCTAACTGTAATCCACAGTAAGAAATATATTTTCCACCCAATTCAGTACAAAGACACATACACACATGTATTAAAAAATTCCACAAATACTTCTTACTGCATGCAGTGCACACCAATATTTTCTAGTCTATTTTGTCCATCAGAAAAGAAAAACACTGGTTGTGAGCTATTTAATTGATTTCATGTGCCATTAATGGACCATGGGTCCACAGTTTGAAAAACACTACTCTCATAGTATAATCTTAGCTTATGCAGAATTCTGACACTAAGTGACATTAGTAGTTATTTTGTTTATTTATACCTTATCTGACTATATTTTAAACTGGGAAAGATTTTTTTATGACTGTCACATCCCAAAGATTTTTGGTACATTTGATAGGTTTCAGTTTCTATCAGGTGAATGAAAAATATGCATATATCAAACAGATCATTGAGGTAACAGCTATCACTGGAGAATCACTCCAATCACTGGAGAATCACTCCAATCACTGGAGAATTAAAGGGGGAAAATTAGCATCCTCATGTAATTGCTACTATGCAGACTAAAGCACCACAAATTCTAGCTAAAGTTCAATTTTAAATTTTTTTTCATGTCTGCCAACTCTCTACTGATAAAAAACCTTAGAACTGACATAAATGAGTGGTTCTCGAAAGGAATAAGGAGCAATCCCAAATCACATGTGGACACTTTCAAACTAAACTAACTAGACCCCTTCCACATACTCTGACACTCCTCTATCTTAAAGTTTAACAGTTATTCCTATAGATTTTATCTTTTAAAATTGCTTTCATTACCTTTCATCGTTATCTGGACAGAGGACTGGATGGCTAATGGCCATCCTGCCATGTTTACTTCCATATATCTGTACCTGAATATATATTTTCTGCCCACTCCTCTTTCTTCCATCTCAAAGAGGTAACTACCTTTAAAAAGCTGAAGCCTTCAATTTTTGCTTTTGATCCCATTCCTTCTTGACATCCAAGGGATCTTGCATTTGCATGTATAGACCTAAAACTATAGAACTCTTAGAAGAAAATATAGAGTAAAGCATCATGATCTTGGAGGATTTGGCAATGATTTCTTAGATATCAAACTGGGAAAAAAATGCAAGATCCCGTGCAGAATACATAAATAAATCCTACAATTCAACAAAAAAACCTCAAACAACCCAATTTAAAACATGGGTGGGGGAGAGGGACCTGGGTGGCTCAGTCAGTTAAGCGTCTGCCTTTGGCTCAGGTCATGATCTCGGTGTCCTGGGATTGAGTCCCACACATCGGGCTCCCTGCTCAGCAGGAAGCCTGCTTCTCCCTCTCCCTCTGCTGCTCCCCCTGCTTGTGCTCTCTCGCTCTGTCAAATAAATAAATAAATAAATAAATAAGTAAGTAAGTAAGTAAAATCTTAAAAAAAATGGGAGGGGGTGGCACAGTCAGTTGAGTGTCCATCTGACTCTTGATTTCGGCTCAGGTCATAATCTCAGGGTCATAGGATTGAACCCCATATTGGGCTCTGCGCCCCGTGTTTGGCTCTGCACTCAGCGCAGAGTCTGCTTGAGATTCTCTCTCTCCCTCTCCCTCTGTCCCTCCACCTGCTGTCTCTCTAAAATAAAACTAAATTTAAAAAATCTTTAAAAAATAGATGGGCAGAGGACATGAACAGACATTTCTCCAAAGATATGTAACTGGCCAATAATTACATGAAAAGAGGTTCAATATCAATCATTAGGGAAATGCAAATCAAAACCCACAATGACATACCACTTCACACCCATTAGGATGGCTACTAAAATAGAACCAAAAATAGTAAGTGTTCGTAAGGATGTGGAGAAATTTGAACCTTTGTGCATGGCTAGTGGGAACGTAAACTGGTGCAACCATTGTGGAAAACCATATGGCAGTTCCTTAAAAAATTAAACATAGAATTACATATGATCCAGAAAGTCCACTTCTGAGTATATACCCAAGAGAAATGAAAGCAAGGACTAGAAAAGATCTTTATACACCATGTTCATACCAGCACTATTCACAACAGCCAAAAGGTAGAAGCAACCTAAGTGTCCATCGATGAATGAATGGATTAACAAAATGTGGTCTATGCATAAAATGGAATATTACTCAACATTAAAAACAAAGGAAATTTTGACACAGGTTACAATACAGATGAACTTTGAAGACATTATGCTAAGTGTGAAATAAGCCAAACACAAAAGGACATAAATTGTACAATTCCGGATTCCTAATAGTCAAATTCAGAGACAGAAAGTAGATGATGGCTGACAGAGACAGAGGGGCATGGTGGAATGAGAAGTTAGTGTTTAATGGGTACAGAGTTTCAATGGGGAAGATACAAAAGTTCTGGAGATGGATGGTGGTGATGATAGTACAATAATGTGAATATACTTAATGGCACTGAACTGTACACCTAAAAATAGTTAAAAATGGTAAATGTTGTATGTATTATGTACACGTTACCACAACGCTTACAAATAATTTTTTAAAAATAATTAAATTGAACTTCATCAAAATTTTAACTTTGCTAGTTCAAAATACATGGTTGTAAAAATGAAAAACAAGAGACACGGAGAAAATATTTATAAAACATTTATGTGCTATATACTATTTCTACTCTTTGGCTTGGTAACTGGTTGATGGGATGGCCCACTGAAATTTAGCAGAGAAGATGAGGACCTAAGTCCCCACTTTGACCTGAACCAACTAATAATGTAGTATTTTGTTTAACCCTGTTTTTGTTTCTTAGATATACAGCTTCCTCTAGGACCTCAACCCTCCCCCATGAGGTCCTAGAGGAAGCTAAACGATAGAGGAAAAACAAACAATTGGTTTCTAACCAAAACTCCTACGAGTCCCAACCTCACTAATAGTTCTTAACACCTTCTAACAAGTTTTTACAACTTTTTAATGGCGATGTATGCAAGAACCCCTGGTATAATTCTTGGCAAATAACAGATGCTTAACAAATATTAGCATACTTGTCTGTTTTTTTTAAAGATTTTATTTGTCTATTAGAGAGAGACAGAGAGCACAAGCCGGGGGGGAGGGGGAAGAGTGGCAGGCAGAGGAAGAGGGAGAAGCAGGCTCCCCACTGAGCAGGGAACTCAACATGGGGCTCGATCCCAGGACCCTGGGATCATGAACTGAGCTGAAGGCAGACACTTAACTGACTGAGCCATCCCGGCGGCCCTAGCATACTTGTCTAAATAAAAATGTAACCTTGAATACTAGAGCCTGCCTCCCAAAATGCAGTCCATTGACCAGCAGCATCTGTTATCACCTCAGATGCTTATAAGAAATGCAAAATCTTGGGTCCCACCCCTAGACCTAGCAAATCAGAATCTGCATTTAGTAAGATCTTCAGGTAATTATTACGTGCATTCATGTCTGAGAAGCACTGCTATAGAATCTGGGTCCTCAAACTTTTCCTGAAAAGGGCCCAACTGTATTTCAGTCTTTGCAGGTCAAGGACAAAAACACGTAGATACTTACATAATGAGAGAGAAAAACTTCCTATAAACTTTCTGTTGACAAAATTCAAGATATAATAAGTATATTTTATAATATTATAAAATATAAGTCTGCTAATAAAAAAATGGAATTGGGGTAACACTTAATTTTAGTTTCCTATCATCAAAATCTTGCAAATATTCAACGATTATGTTGATCAGCTTTTATGTATTTATCTTTGAAATGTCTTTTCTGACAGATAGGTACTGCTAAATACTAGTATTGACCCACAAGTACATGATTTTAATGAGTATATTCATTACTTTGAAGACAGCTATAGAAGTCTCTTAGATTCTTTTGATATTTGCTTTTCAATATGTCACTACACTGAAGAATAATCACTTCCAACTGGAAGTTAGGTAGAAGTTCCTCAAGTGCACAATTAAATGGATTTTCAGATATGGAAACTTTCTTTGCACTTGCATCAATGTCTGAAAATTGTTGCTGGAACTGTAGTTTGATGGTGGAAAATATATTCATGCAAATTCATATGGGAATGAAGATCTCACTTTGACAGAAGAAATGTATAAAGCAGCTGGATGTTACTTGTGATTCAAACATCAGTTGTCACTGAAATGACTTAACTGCAGCTAAAGTTCACATGTAAGCACTATTTTGCCTCATAATTTTATGTTAGATTCATTCAAAAATATTTCTAAATCTTCAGAAAAAGCTAATTTCCAAAGCCAATCAGTATTTGACAATAGTGGTTGAAGGCCATCCTGCTTCATTCAGAAAAATTTCATTATCAGTCCTAAGCTCTTTACTACTAAAGCCAGTCAAGATATCCAGCTTCTATGGCCAATAAAAATTCACGCAGCTGATGCTAATTAAATCCATGAGAGCAAATGAAGAGCACCACTGACAATACTGATTCAGTAACACATGATAAATTCAAATATTTTCTGCAAAGTACCTACTGATGAATAACACAACAAATAACCATAGCTTTGAACACCTCACATTTTTATAAGCTTTGTAAAGTTATCCAACTAAGCCTTTTTCTGTTCCACACATATTTTTACCACCATCAGTTTTAACACATCTTATCAGATTCCACTTCAGATTGTACTTAGTGTTTTCTCAACTTTGAAGATATTCTTGTGTGTAGTTGTTCTCTACAGACTATTCATAGAGTTTAATTGTTCTGCCACTTCAAATCTGGCACTGACACCTTGAATAAACAACAACTGAATAGTATCAATAACATCTGTCAACTCAGCAAGAGCCAAGGAAAACCACTATAAATTACTTGCCTTGTTTTTTAATTGACTACTGATGTTGCTTCAAATGTCCTTAACTCTTAAATCAACTGTTCTTGCCAAAAAATTTATAGTCTAAAACAAGTTTATTTTTTCTGGACACATTTTTTTTTGCTGCAATCAAATACAATTTAATTAACTCACCATCAGTAAATGGCTTTCCTTGCTTGGCTAACAAATGAGCCACTTGGAAACTTATTTTGGTGGCAGCCTCATTTTCAATTTTTATTTTTATGAAGAAATTATGCTGTGATAAGATATTCCATTTTAAATTGACTGTTACTTTAAGAGAACAGAATTGAGAATAGTGTGGTATATGCTTAGTCTAATAATGTCAACATAAATTCTTCTCTAACAGCTACAGTGTCACTGAATAAAAAAATGTTTTGCTAATTCAACAAAATAATATACACTCCACTGTGCCTTAAAAGCATGGCACTCAGAGTCCATTTTTCTTTTCTTGTTTTGACATGATAGATATGCACTGGTATAAAAAAATAAAACAAATATTGCAGGCTGGCAATACACATGGCACTCAAAACACCATCAAGTTATAACAGCAGCACTGAAATTTGTAGTGCACCAAAAGCTGTATGAAATGATAAGAATGTCACAACTACTCTGCTCTGCCATTATAATGCAGAAACAGCTGTGTTCCAATAAAACTTTATTTATGGGCACTAAAATTTGAATTTCACATATCATAAAGTATTGTTCTTTCAATTTTTTAACCATGCAAAAATAGGTACTTTGCTGACTCCTGCTGTAGCAAACACATTTCAAAGATTTTAATTTTTTATGGAATCAAACTGTCATTTCTGACACTTATCAGAAATTTGGTCCTTAATTACAAGAGGTGAGATTTTCTGAAGAATATGTAATTTCACTATAATCCACTAAATTCTTTATTATACAATATACTTTGGAAAAAGAAATTATAAAAGCCACTATAAAGACCATATCATCTTTAAAGAATACCCATCTCTAAATACAACCACCCGTCTCCCAATTATGCTACTATTCTTACTAAACTGCTCCATAAAATGTATTACAAACCCAAAATTTCACATAAAAAATATAATGAGATGTCACTACCCAAATTAGAGATCACATCCTATTCTTTTTTTTTTTTTAATTTTATTTATTTATTTGACAGAGAGAGACAGCGAGAGAGGGAACACAAGCAGGGGGAGTGGGAGAGGGAGAAGCAGGCTTCCCGCCGAGCAAGGAGCCCAAAACAGGGCTCGATCCCAGGACCCTGAGACCACGACCCAAACCGAAGGCAGACGCTTAACCAACTGAGCCACATCCTATTCTATAAAGAAAAAATTTAGGGAAACATAAATGAAGGCCACAGTTTTACCCATTAGAGAAGTATGTCATGGCCCCTTCTAATAAACATTTTCTCTCTCCCTCTCTTACACACACACACACACACACACACACTCTTTCACTCACTCAATAGATGTTAGTTTTTATAAAACTAGCCTCCCAAGGTGACCAGTCTAAAAAAGATGCATGTATTTAGACATAGTATTAGTTCTGGTTAGTCAGCATTACTTTATAGTTTTATCACCTTTTTATGACAAGGAATCTATCTTTCATTATATCATTTTTTAATTACCTTAAGACTTCATCTTCCTTGGCAGATAGTCAAAACAAAATCACGATATCTAGAAAGCATGTTAATACCAGAAAGGTTAATACCAGTTACCAAAAAGTAAATGAGTTTGCTCACTTAGACCTTTCTAATAAATTCAACTGCTACTAAGCCATTGCCTTACATTTTTAAATTTAAAACTTCCTGAAGTCTGAAAATATTTTAACTCATTCCAGATTTTAATTGTTACTTTTTATATTTCATCTGATAAGCTGATTTATACAGAACAGTTAAGGTCTTTCTTCTATTAATACTTTTCACATTATACTTGATAAGGCAAAGAACTCTGATTAAAACACAAATACCATGATAAAGTTAGAAATTATTTCAACAAGATAAAATATTCCATTTAAATCAGTCCTTTTCATTAGTTTTTTAATGCATTTCAAAGTATAGGAAACAAAAGGAATTTAAGAAGTCTACACTGTTCAACACTCCAGAATTTCTGACTCTTGTCTTGAAACATCCATTTTAACATGGTTAATAGAATATATCTATTTTCAAATACAGTATTTTGTATCATATATTTAGCAAACATACCTATTACTTTTGTTGACTACATTACATTCTAACATTTATTCCACAGCTTGATTGCCAATTTAAAACCAAATATCCTAATTTTTTGGTACTTAAATGAACATGTTAAATGGAGCTATCACAAAAGTGGCCCAATTTCTTTCATAACCTTTCCCCCCCCATGAATCTAAAAAAAGATCTCCCACATTTTTACCTCATGATTTTAAATATTAGCATTTGGAAATTTAATCCATTTAGAATTTAATTGTATATAGCTATATTTTTTTCCAAAGGAAAATGTCATAAAATTTCTCACAAATGCAACCTTTCCCACTGATCTGAAATACTTCTCTAGCCATCTATCATATTCCCACATAAATATGGGTCTGTTTCTGTACTTTATTCTGTTCCACTAAACTATCTGAGCTATACACATCTATCCATCTACCTACACATGTATGTATTGTATATATACATATATATATATATTTACATACCTACACTCTTTTTCAGACACACACCCCAAATATTTCATCGAGAATGGCTGAAAAGAGTAAGCATAGAAAGCCAGATTCCTGAATCTAGTATATACAATCAGTTATATAAACCTGTGGTACAGAAAAGACAGGTCTGATCTAGAACCATTCCAAGTCAGATAAATACCTCGCCTTATCTTTAAGATACTTAGTCATTTTAAACACTTTTGTTATAATCCTTACAGCAAAGAATTCGGACATACTGAGACCAAATTATTCATATAAAAAAATAGCTTGCATCAGAGTAAAGCACAGAGTTTTGGTTTTTGCTTCTCTGCCCTGTCATGACCTTAGAGAATTAGTAATAATTTAATTTCATATTTTATTCTTATAAATAAAAAATGTCTGACAGCTAATTTTTCTTTCATCAAAAATAAATACACAAATAGGCAAGTTGTGTAAGCATGGCCAAGTTCCTTAGCCATGTTTCAGCTTCTTTATATATAAAACGGATAATAAAAGTATGTACCCTTATAGTTGTTAGAATAAGATAAGTGTATATGAAGAGTTTTAAACTAAACCTGTCACTTAGTATTCAATAAATGTGAGCATATATGTATGCTACAATACAAGTGCTCAATAAAGACTGGCATTTATTATGTACATAATATAAGCTCCCTTCTAGCTTTCTCCCTGTGGTTAGAATTTCCTGGTAGGTAAAATGGCATATACTTCAATGCCTAATTTTTTTCTGTTAATGTCAAAGTAATATAACTAACTCCTATTCCTCTACCTTCTTTAAGCTTATAATAATTTGCTATTTTTAGAATCAATTTCTCTCATATACACACATATATACATATACACACATATACATACAGGTACATATGTGTGTATACATACATACATATATATATGTATTTTTATAGTAGGCCACTTCTCTATTTTAACATCCTGTCTCATCTTAAGGAAATTGAGATACTGAGAGATTAAATCATATTACCTATTGTTAGAACTGATATCCACTCAACTAAGCACCCCTTATCCCAAAAGAGCAGTCCAAAAGAAGAGTGTAAGAGTGTGTGTGTGTGTGTGAGAGAGAGGGAGAGAGAGAAAATGAACACGCATGTGCTTATGCATGTAAAAAGCAATGTTTTCTAAGAAAGGTCCAAAATAGGAATTTGGTAAAACCTGGACTAGTTATTACTTTCTTATTACTACGACATCAACTGGTATCCTATCCCTAACCTAAGTACTAATTATTTAAGAATCTTTTTTAGTTCCATGCTTTTCCCCCATTATTAATGTAATAAATGCTGGTTGAAATAAATCATACAGAAATATAAAAATGAAAGCCCCAATACTCCCGTTTCCCAAAATCCCACTCCTCAGAGGTAATCATTTTGATATACCTTCAAAAGGACAGTGACGACTGACTACCCCGCAGTACTTCTTTTTGGTCTGTTCTATCCTAATAGGGCAGGGTGAAAGAAGGACTCCAGAACAGTTACCTCGTACAGTCCATCTGCAGCAGGGAAGTAAACCTCTGACAAGGAAGTTGCACGTACTCTACATAAGAAGTCCAAGTTGAGCACTATCCACCTTTCAAAACACTATCTGAAACAATGTATTATAATAAACAAGGATAAAATATTCTAGATGTTTATACAGTGATTTCAACACAGGCATTATTTCACCAACATCATCTCTATCATATCTTAAAAAGACTCTTAAAATGGGTTTCTGTGGACACTTATTGTAGCAAAATAGCTTTAGGGTTAAGAGCATAGGCTCTGCTGCCAGAATCCCAGCTCTGTCCTCATCCATAAAATCCTGGTAATAACAGAGCCTACTCCACAGGATTCTTATCCAATTCAATGAGATGATACTGGCAAGCCCTTAGCAGCTTCCTGGAATATATAGCCTCCATAATTTTTACTTACTATTACTGAGTCCTAGAAAAATAAGCAACTTCCCCAAAATTGCATGCCAAGTAAGTGATGTGAGAACAGAAAGCAACAAAAGGATATTAACAAACAGTAGAGCATTCCAGTTCACTCATTTTCAATTTCACTAGCCTAAATCTTCAAACAAAGAAGAAAAAAATAAAATTTTTAAATTAATAAACCCAAAAGATTTCCAACAAAAAAACCACTCTGCTTAGGAACCCTACCTGCTCTAAATGCCCACACAGACATGTTCAACATAAATTATGCTGCTCAATGAAAATAAAAACAGTCTTTAACTATCATTCCCAACTCTAAATTACTGTACAACTCCAGAGAATGCCAAAAGTTTAGGTGCCAGGTACATAAATGAGTGCATAAACCCATTAAGATCATAACATTCCTCTAGAAAGATACATTTCCAAAGACCAAATCACCCAAGATTCAAAATTTTTAAATTCTAGTAAGATTTTCTATTACTTTCAACCTTAACAGAAATGCCAACATGTAACTTTAGTTTTTAAAATATTTATATATATATTTTTATATTTATATATATATATATATATATGTATGTATGTAGAGGGGGGCAGTGAGATCCAATATCGAAGAGGAGGGGGAGAGAGGGAAAGAGAGAGAGAGAATCTTAAGCAGGCTCCATGCCCAGCGCAGAGCCCAATACAGGGCTTGATCTCACAACCCTGAGATCATGACCTGAGCTGAAATCAAGAGTCAGATGCTTAACCAACTGAGCCACCCAGGCGCCCAACCAACTTGTAACTTTAGAAAAATATATAAGTAAATCAACTTTAACAAAGGATGAGAAATTGTGATTTTTAACAGGTTGAACCACATGAAGTTATATTCAAACATTTTAAATATATAAAATAGGTTCGTATGGTTCAAACTATTTACTTGATGACCAAAATGGTCTAGAGTATGAGCAGTCCTCTAGTATCTTTACAAATGATTATGACTGCCATTTTACAGAAATTCAATACAGAATACAGAACTCAAAGAAATTGTGGGTCACATCATTCTCATATATTTTTAATTTGTGTATTATCTCAAAGCTGCCAAAATGGAGTGATAAATGCAAAGCCTTATTAAGTTTATACCTTATAACGTTGGCCCTCATAGTCTTCCAGACACTCTGTACATTTAAAAAGTCTGACTTATACCAAGTTTTCTTTCAATTATAGTAATTTTCTAACTTAACATTTCCCAGTGTCAAGTTATTTGTCTTATGAAGAAAAGGACATGTATCTTTATAATGACAAGAAATAAGCAATTTCACTTCTTCCCCTTTTTACCACTGGTCATAAACCCCAAATTGCCAACAATAAAGTAAAATGCAAAAATGCAAAAAATTAGAGCCTAAAAATCCCACTCATAGTCCTACTACACAAAGATAAACTAATGTCAACAACACTCAAGTTTTCTTCCAGTCTTTTTTCTGTTTACTCTTTTTTAAAGACCTATTTATTTATCAGGGGAAGTGGGGCATAGGGAGAAAATCTCAAGCAGACTCCCTGCTGAGCACAGAGTCTGACTCCCAGATCGTTCTCACCACCCTGAGATCATGACCGGAGCAGAAAACAAGAGTCAGATGCTTAACCGACTGAGTCACCCAGGCGCCCCATTTTTCTGCATACTTTTTATTCCTCGATTAACATTACACTTTTTATAGTAGCCCCTGGCATTCAAAGATGTTTCCACATTCATAATTTCAACCATTTGCAAAAGACCCTAAAAGTGATGACATAATAAAATTAATCATTCGCTGAAGTGCTGCTAAAATGAGAAACTTATATAACCTCCACCCATTCAATTCTCAGTCTGGGTTTGATTTTCCTTATAGGTAGTCATATATCCTGAAAGTCATATAGTTATCCCCCCCACCAAAAAAACTATTTTGTTTTTGAAAAATCTTTCCCCCAAATAAACCTGATTAACAGTGTTAATGATGAAAGTGCCAGTGGCAGTTCTTTGCCATAAAAAAAACCTTCAGATAAATTATAAATGTAATTTATATAAGTTTACTGCATTTTTTTTTTTTTAAAGATTTTATTTATTTATTTGACAGAGAGAGAGGCAGCGAGAGCAGGAACACAAGCAGGGGGAGTGCGAGAGGGAGAAGCAGGCTTCCCGCGGAGCAGGGAGCCCAATGCGGGGCTCGATCCCAGGACCCTGGGATCATGACCTGAGCTGAAGGCAGACGCTTAACGACTGAGCCACCCAGGCGCCCCTAAGTTTACTGCATATTAATGCTACTACTCTATACAGTATCCATGTTTTAATAAAGCTGATTTAAGTCTCCTACAAGTAACTTAAACTTTTGTATTAAAACTATGACTATCAAACTGTGTGATAGGTATGTTAAGGTTCACTGCAATATTCACTCTACTTCAATAAATTAAAAAATGTTCCCATAACAAAAAGTTAACAACTTTTTATATTTTCCTACGTTTTTGTGAGGGAATTTGTCTTAAGGGCATTTGCAAATTTCAGAACTAAGAAAGCTGTCTGATAGCCATCACTGTCAAGATTCTACACTAATTACTATTTTGTATCTTATGTTCTTACAAAAGCAATTTTCCACATTATGACATGTTTTCATGAACATTTCACAACTACCTAACATTCCATTAAATGGATGTACAGTAATATATTTATTCCCCTACCACTGGCGATTCAAGTGGTTTCTAATTTCTTGCTATTAAAAACAGTGCTGCAACAAACATCATTCTACCTAAAATGCTCTGTTTGAAATTAGAATTATTTCCTTAGAACAATGACTCCCAAAGCCTGGTAGGAAAAATATTATTTTTCCATATTTATTTACCTCTCCCAGATCCACCTCAGCAATCTCCATCCAGAGTCAAAAGGTAACTGTGCAGAAATGAGTCTACATAGCAAGTGTGAGGATGCTGTCTTTAGAAAGGCCTGCTGCAAAGAAATTCCCACCCTTCCCTAACTGATAAGGGTGGCTCACAGTGCCTAGACTGTTCGTGGAAACAATGTGGTTGGTATATGCTAGGAATAAGGTACTCCCAATTAAAACCTTGAATGCAGAGTCTCTAGTGAACTTCCCCAGACAGACACATTGCACACATGTTGCTGCATTTTCACTGGGGGAAGAGTATGTACTCTGTGTACCCCCTCTTGTGAGGGAGAGAGCATAAGGAAGCCTGTGTATGGATTCCTCCAGACCCTGCCTATGTTTTCCCCTTAAGATTCAGCTGTGTATCTTCACTATGTTGCTGCAATATACATCAAACATGAGTACAACTATATGCTGAGCCCACTAGCCTTTCTAGTTAATCTCTGAACATAGGGGTAGCCCTGGGGACACATTACACAGTATGTAAAGCTCATTCAGCCTACCTGACCACTCTAAAACAGGCTGAGAGAACATCTGGTCACTAGTGAGGCACCATGTTCATAGCCCTAGGTAAAAACTAGAGATTACCCTGCTATTTGAGGTTATGTAGAACCCCAAGTAAAGTTAAATTTCACATAACTCATTTCCCTGCCAAGACAGGCAAATGCTTTAATTCTAAAACTCCCTAGCAAACACAGTAATTCTGAGTCTGCAGCTTTATCAATGAGATGGCCTATCTCCTCTCACTGGACTATAAACTCCAAAAGAACAGGAATCGGGGGGGGGGGGGGGGGGTTATTTGTTCACTGAATATCAAGATGCCTAAAAGAATGCCCAACACGTAGAAGACTCTCAATAAATATTTCTTGAATGAATAAATGGATATTCTCAGGCATCCCCAAATTTTCAAACTGAAGGAACTTGGTCTAAAAGACAACCAAATCTGTATTTCAGCTCTACTGCTTTAGTAACTCCCAGCCTCAGTTTCCTCAACTCCTTCTGGCATAAAACAGACACTTAATAACATGAATAGAACTTATTTAGAAAGCCAAGGAAGCTCAATAAGAAAATCAACATAATATAAAAAAATTAAGGGCGCCTGGGGGGTGTGGTCAGTTAAAGCATCAGACTCTTGGTTTTGGCTCAGGTCTGATCTCAGGGTTGTGAGATCAAGCCCTGCATTGGGCTCCATGCTCAGCGGGAAGTCTGCTTAAGTTTCTCTCTCCCTCCTCCTCTGCCCCTCCCCGCTACCCCATGCACGCACATGCTTTCTCTCTCTCTCTCTCTCTCTCTCTCTCTCTCTCTCGCATAAATAAATAAATAAATAGATAAAGCTTTAAAAACAATTAGTTCAATCAGGTAGAATATTAAGTACTGTTACTTGTAAAGTATTACAGCGTCTGTATTTCTGCCTAATTACAGATTCCAGGGTGGATTCATGAACACCAGTTAGGCGGCCACTGTAGCGATCCAGTAAGAGAAGACACTAGCTTGAACTAGTACCACATAAGATCAGAAAGGTATCTAGGAGATGGAAAAACAAGAGGAATTGGTAGCAGACTAAATTTGAAAAGTAAAGGAAAGGGAAATGTTTCTGGTTTACACATGGATAATTGGTAGTAACAGTCACTAAAAAAGGAACTGGTTTGGGGAGATAGATCATGAGTTCCTATTTGAAGACCATGAACTTGGTGTGTTTTAGGGACAACAGTGAGTTTCTTCATGCAGGCCTCACTTATCCATTCATCTAACAATGAAGACTAAGGCTCACAGTTACCTATTTGATGGGTAATAGTTCAATTATCATTAGCAAAGAGCATAGGGTAGCAGGAAGGAAGAACAGGTACAAAGAAAGCCCAGCTCAATATACAAAAAATAAAAGTACAAAGGATGAGGAAAAACTGCTTTCACTGACCACTTAGATATTTAAAAATTCATCCATACTGTGGATCACTTATACAATCAACTCTATTGTAAGTCACTGGGCCTAAAAGACAAGATAGGGTTCACACTATGAACTCACAATATCAATGAGGAGAAAGACAAATAATGTAAAAGAATAAAACTTGAGGGGCGCCTGGGTGGCTCAGTCGTTAAGCATCTGCCTTCGGCTCAGGTCATGATCCTGGGGTCCTGGGACCGAGCCCCGCATCGGGCTCCTTGCTCCGCGAGAGGACTGCTTCTCCCTCTCCCACTCCCCCTGCTTGTGTTCCTTCTCTCGCTGTGTCTCTGTCAAATAAATAAATAAAATCTTAAAAAAAATAAAATAAAACTTGAAATGATCGTGGCTGGATACATCAGAATCAATTTTATGAACTACTTACCATGTATGTCTAAATATTACAGAGCATAATAACTCTCTAAACTGCTTAACATACTATTTGATTACAATATACAGCACGGTGTGAATGAATAATTCTATAGGACACATAAAAATCAATCCTATTTCTTTCTTAGTCACATTATATGCACTTCATCTTCCCAGGTTGCTGTTCATGCACTTTGAAAACAATTACAGCATGTTTAGCTTCTCTATTAGACTGGCTTTTGGTAAATCAGAACTTCCACTTACTGTGCTCCTCATTCTTCTAAGTTATTACCTTTATAAGTAATAGTAAATTATGTTAATTTACTTATCTGTACTTGTAGAACACATTGCAAGAGAGGAAAAATGTATTCTTAAAAAATAATATAGTCGACTAACAAATAACCTGATTTTAACATGGGCAAAGAACTTAAACATTTCTCCAGACATAGCACAAATGGTCAGCATGCATAGAAAAAGATGCTCAATACCACTAATAATTAATGAAACGCATATAAAACCCACAAGATATTGTTTCACTCTCCTTAGGACTGCTACTATTTAAAAAATAGAATGTAAGTGTTAGCAAGGATGTAGAGAAATTGGAATGCTTGTGCACTGTGGATGAAACTAAAATGGTACAGCTGCAGTGCAAAACAGTATGGCAGTTCCTCAAAAAATTAAAAATAAAATTACCATATGATCCAAGCAATCTCACTTCTGGGTATATACCCACAAGAACTCAAAGCTGAGTCTCAGAGAGATTTGCACACCCGTGTTTATAGCAGCCTTATTCACAACAGGCAAGGCATGGAAGCAAGCCAGGCAACCATCAATGGATGAATGGATAAACAAAATGTGGTATACACATAAAATGGAGTATTATTCAGCCTTTAAAGGGTAGGATATTCTGACACATGCTACAACACAGATGAACACTGAGGACAGTGTGCTAAATGAAATAAGCCAGTTACAAAAAGACAAACATGTATGACTGCATTTATATGATATACCTTAGAGTAGTCAAATTAATAGTATAAAATGGTGGTTTTCAGGGGTTGGGGGCTGAGGGGAATGGAATGCTGTTGTATAATGGGTATTACAGTTTCAGTTTGCAAGATGAAACAGATCTGGAGTTATCTACTTGAATAACTGGTTAATTTGAAGCATTCAACTTCCTCATAGAAAGTTACTCTATACCAGGGATAGGGAGCACCACCTGTTTTTGTACTATCCATGAACTAAAATGGTTTTTACATTTTTAAATGTCTGGGAAGGTGAGATCAAAAAGAAGAGCATTTCATGACAAGTAGAAATCGCATGACATTCATATTTCAGTGTCCATAAATAAGGTTTTATTGGAACAAAGCCACGCCCATTCAGATAGAGAGTAGTTCTAACAGAGACCTTTTGGCCTAAAAAGCCTAAAATACTTAACTAACATGCTCTTTGCAAAAAGTCTGCCAACTCATGCTCTATACCTAATTCCAAAATAAGGAATTAGGTACAAAGCAAAAATAAAATGAAGTAAATAATAGTTTTTTAAATTTTGATTTAATGATTCTTTTAAAAATACAAAAGAAAAGTCTTTTATGTGGCTTTTTATTTCTACCATCAAGACATCTGCATATACAAAGAGGCACACAGGCATGTGAGCACATGCGTTATTTTTAATACCTGCAGTATCTGGAGTTAAGCCTCAATCTTAGGATAAACTTTCATTAGTAGTTAAGCTCTTTGGGTACTCAATAAATGCAGGATTTATACAACTACTTAATTACACGTTCGCCGTCTCAAATAACTGGGTTAAAGTCATTTTTACTTTATACAAATTTAGAAAGGATATCCTAAATAACAGTTAAAATACACAATAAAGTTGCTGAGGGGTGCCTGTGTGGCTCAGTCATTGAGCGTCTGCCTTCGGCTCAGGTCATGATCCCAGGGTCCTGGGATCGAGCCCCAGAGCCCCACATCAGGCTCCCTGCTCAGCGGGAAGCCTGTTTCTCCCTCTCCCACTCCCCCTGCTTGTGTTCCTTCTCTCGTTGTGTCTCGCTCTGTCAAATAAATAAATAAAATCTTAAAAAATAAATAGATAAATAAAATTGCCGAGAGCTCATGATAATGAAAAATTCGCATCACTTTTATCATTTTCTTATTAAAGGCAAGTTCTGTGGGGTAGAGGTAAGGGTTGTAATTTATCATGTGAGCTGTTAAAGATAACTAAAATGCTTTAAACATCAAGTTTTAGACAGTGTTCCAACTAACCATGCATCTATGCTTTGGTCAATAACTTGTTAACAGAAAATTTAAGGAAGAACATTTATTAAATTGCAAGATACTTAACACAACATTAGCAAGTAAAGAATAAATAATTACTATAAACTGATCCTGGCAAGTAGGCTACCATAACAGGGTATACTGATCTCGATTTCAAATTTCAAATGCCAGTATTTGGGGAACAAGCTGAAATTATTAACCCCCCTTAAAATTCCCAATCATTTTCTTTCTTCTGCTGCTCTGTAATCTAGAGAAGTCAATTAGACAGTACAAACAACTGCAAGTAGTTTTAACATAAGAACTGTCACAGTCCTTGTCATCAGTACATACTGTAGTAAAAGTAAGCTTTGGTAGTAATTAGCTTTAGTAATGGGTCCATGATATCAATACTGTGACCTCAGTTAACTTTGCTCCCTCCCGCAAAAAAATCCACCTAAATAATTTTATGATTAAGCAATTCAAAGCTGTATCCTTTTCAGTAATTTTGAGAAACTTGAGTAATTTTTAAAACAAACCACAAATAAAAAAGGTAATAAATATGTGGAAAACTGCTTATGTTCTTGGTAATCAAATATATACAAGTAAAACAACCTGGAATACAACCACACAAGACAGTTTTAAAATATACTACCACTAGAGCAGTGATGTTTCCATTAAACTGGTTCATGTGTGTTGCTGGTGGCACTGTAAATAGGTACAACTCTTACAATATAACAACATCCAGAAAGAAATTCATACTTTTTGACTAACTTAAATTGAAACAATAACTGCAACATTTGAAGCATGACAATTTTCAAAGGCATACAAAGTGTTATACTGTATTTAGCAAACCTAAAAGTCAGTTTCTAAAGCTAAAACACTATTGCTCAAAGGGCAATAATTTAAAAGAAGCAAAGTAACAAAGATGTATCACATTCTTACCTATAGTGGAAAGAACTGAGAACAGAGAATTGAGCATACATCCAACCCGAAAGGAAGTGTATATGTCCCAGCTATTAAATTGTTAAAAAAAAAAAAAAAAAAAGGTGCAAATATTAACTATGACCTCTTAGAACCTAATCCCTGAATAAGACACAACTCCATTATGACTGTAACTCATCAGAAAACAGTTTTTCCCAGAATCAGATAAAAATAATTGGATAGGATTGTGTACCACATATTATTTTAGAATGTTATCAATGCATTGTCCTTTCATAATAACAGAAAAAAAAAAAAAAGTCCCAGATAACATTTATTCAACTATACATTCATCATTATTGCGAGGAGGAGGGATGCCTGGGTGGCTCAGTGGGTTAAGCAAATGCCTTTGACTTAGGTCATGATCCCAGAGTGCTGGGATCGAGTCCCAAATCAGGCCCTTTTTCAGCGGGAAGCCTGTTTCTCCCTCTGCCTGACTCTCCCCTGCTTGTGCACGTGCACTCTCTCTGACAAATAAATAAAATTAAAAAAAAAAACCACTATTGAGAGGAGGAAAAAAGATTCAAGTTCACCCAAAATGTTCAAATGAAGGGTTGCTGGAGTGGAGGGGGGTGGTGGGATGGGGTCACTGGGTGATGAACATTGGGGAGGGTAGGTACTATGCTGAGCGCTGTGAATTGTGTAAGACTGATGAATCACAGACCTGAACCCCTGAAACAAAACAAAAACAAAAAACAAAAAAGCAAACAAGAACTCCTAGTAATGCTGATTAGGTAAATCAGACCAATGTTCTGAGTTGGGAAACTTGAAAAGTTGGACTAAATTCTTTTGGTTTTTTTTAAGTCTGCTTATAGTTATAAGTCAATGAAGAATCATGGGGCCAAAATTCAGGAAAAAAAACTCCAGAGAGTTGAGGGTGGTAAATGAGGCTTCCCCAGACTCTAGAAGCATCTGCTGATTTCAGAACTAGTGATTTAGAAACTGAGATGCTAAGCAAAACTTTGGCGGTATCACTGGGCTGCACAGGAAAAAAAAAAAAATCCAGAGCCTCCCCCAAACTTTGCATTGGGATCCCCATCTCAGAGCAAAAGTGACTAGGATTAAGGTCCACTTTCTAATCTCAATCCTTCAAAGTGGACCAAGAAAATCTGAGACTTACAGTGCCCCTATAGTTCTGCCAAAATTAAATGTAAATCCTATCATGGAAGACTGCCATTATTCTAGGCCCCAAATGATCTCTATGGTTTTTCATAAAAAATGTCCCATATCCAATTAAAAAACAAAACAATGAAAAAGAAACCCAAGAAAGTAACACATGACTGAAAAGCAAATAAAACATGGAACAAGACTCAAAGGGATCTAGATAATGAAGTTATCAAACACTTCCAAATAATTATGCTGAATAATAAGACTGAGAACTTTGACAGAGAACCTGAAACTACCAAATTGCTTTCTAGAACTAAAAAAAGTAAAAGGATTTAAGTTAATAACTCAGTAGATGAGTTTGACATTTTCTAAAAACTTAAGAGAGAATTAATGAGGGGCACCTGCATGGTTCAATCGGTTGAACGTTTGATTCTTGATTTCAGCTCAGGTCATGATCTCAGGGTTGTGGGATTAAGCCCCAAGTTAGGCTCTGTGCTGGGTATGGAGGCTGCCTGAGATTCTCTGTCTCCCTCTCTGTCTGCCCCTTCTTCCCACCCTCCAATTAAAAAAAAAGAGAGAGAATTCATGAACCAGAAGATTATCTCAGAAAAATATACCTTTCAAAAGGCACATTAGGAATAAAAAGATGAAAATACAGAAAAGGGGATGAGAAACATACAGCATACAAAAAGATCTAATACATGTACAACTAGATTCCCAGAGAAAATGACAGAATAGAACTATCTGAAATGGTATGGACCGAAAATTTCCCAAAACTTATAAAAGCCTTCAAAAGTGCAGTCCAACAAAATTTTCTGCAATGATGGACATGACATGCTCTCCATCTGCCATAAAGGCAGCCAATAACTACATGTGGCTACTGAGAACTTGAAAAACTTAATTTCTAACTTCTTAAATGATCATTTAAATAGTCACATATGGGGTGCCTGGGTGGCTCAGTCGTTAAGTGTCTGCCTTTGGCTCAGGGATCGTGGGATCGAGCTACATCGGGCTCCCTGCTCCGCGGGAAGGCTGCTTCTCCCTCTCCCTCTCCCCGTTTGTGTTCCCTCTCTCACTGTCTCTCTCTCTGTCAAATAAATAAAATTTAAAAATCTTTTTAAAATAAATAAATAAATAAATAAATAGTCACATATATCTAATGGCACTGGATAGTGCAGCCACAAGTCACAGATCTAAGAAGTCCTACACACACCAAGTAGAACAAAAGAAAAGCACACTTACACACCTCAGAGTAAAACTGCTTGAAAACCAAAAATAACCTCCCCCAAACCTGAAAAGTAACCAGAGACAGCAAACTAGATTACCATCAAAGGAGCAACAATAAGACTGACAGCTGACCTCAGAACAAAACAATGGAAATTGGGTCTCGCTGTAATAACACAAAATGAGCTGAATGAATGAAAATAACTGCCTACTTAGATTCCGATGTCCAGACAAAAACAACAAAAACTTTTCAAGAATAAAGATGGGGGAAAGACTTACCAGACAAGCAGTTAACAGAGTATTCCACACCAGATAGGCCCAAATACAGAAATCATTAAAGAGCATTCTTTAGACAAACAGAAAATCAACACAGCTTTAAAAAGAAAAAAAAAAAAGTAACTATATAGTAAATATAAATGCAGAATTACTATATAAAATACTCATAATATCTTATGGGTGGTTAAAATAATGTAAAACCAAACTATGCAGGGGCACCTGGGTGGCTCAGTTGGTTAAGCATCTGTCTTCAGCTCAGGTCATGATCCCAGGGTCCTGGGAACCCTGCGTCATCGGGATCCCTGCACAGCGGGGAGTCTGCTTCTGCTTCTCTCTCTCCCTCTGCCCCTCCCCCTACTTGTGCACACTCTCTCTCTCAAATAAATAAATAAAATCTTGGGGAAAAAAAAAAGAACCAAACTATGCAGTAATAGTAGTATGTAATTCAGGAGAGGGAATTGTACAGTGAACAGTTTCTAAAGTTGTTGCATTGACCAGGAAGAGGAAAAAATACTGACTTACACTATGCTTTATAAGTCAAAGAGTCATATTTTCATTTCTGGGATAACCACTAAAAAAATTAGGATATAATCTCAAACAGGATATAACCATTAAGCCACCTGTGGGGAATTATTTGAAATAAAAAATAGTAACAATCCAAAACAAGGCATAAAAGAGAGTAAAAGAAAGTTCAAACAAACAGGGTAAATAAAACGAGAAATATCAATTTAAACCCAAATATATCAGTAAGTATATTAAATATAAATTTACTCAATGTTCCAATTAAAACAAACACAAACTAGTTATTTTTTAAAGAACATATGCTATTTATAAGAGACAGCTAAAATATAAATAAAAGCGTTAAGTAGAAGCCTGGAAAAAGATATACCATGTAAACATTAGCAACTGAAAGCTAGCATTATCTGTCTTAACACTAGATACAGTACATTCACTGTAAGGCAAAATGCATTACAAAAGATAAAGAGAAACAATACATGATGATAAAAGATTTGATTTACCAGGGAGATACAAAAATTCTTAATTTGTAAGCACCTACAACAAAAAATATATAAGTACATAATATAAAAAATGACAAACTATACAGAGACAAATCTACAACCACTCCGGGACCTTTTTTTTTTTTAAAGATTTGAGAGAGGGAGTGTGGATGGATGCTGGGAAGGGGGGGGGGGGGGGGGGGGGTGGTGACCAGCAGACTCCCTGCTGAGCAGGGAGCTGGACACAGGGCTCCATCCCAGGACCCGGAGGATCATGACCTGAGTTGAAACCAGATGCCCAACCAACTGAGCCACCCAGACACCCCTGGGACATTTTAAACCTTTAAACTTGCTCTGAGTAAGAGCAAACAAGCAAAAAAAGTAATGATAATTTTAAGAAGCAAACCTGATATAACATATATATATTGAATCACATCTAACCACCATAGTCAAAATTTTGGGGGGACCTATACAAGGAATATTTACCAAGAAAGACAATATGTTGGGTCATCAAAAAAGTCTCATATTTTAAAGAACTGAAATCTTACAAATTTAGTTCTTACTACAATGGAGCTAGGTCAGAAATCAGTAAAAGCCTTTTAAAGTATATAATACTTATACAAAATATGTATTAATCAACTTTATGTTATTGGTAAGGCTTCCAGCCAACAGTGGGCTATTAGTAATTAAATTTCTGGGGAGCCAGAAGTTACATGCAGATTTTCAACTGTGTGGGGGCTGGCACCCCTAACCCCCACATAGTTCAAGGGTCAACTGTACTTCTGAATAATCCATGGACCAAGAGAAATCATGGAAATTGTAGAATATTTTGAGCTGAATGAAATACACACACACACATACATACACACATACCAAAACTTGAGAGAGTAAAAACTTGAAAATGGTTAATTGTATTTTATGTGAATTTCACCTCAATTTTGTGGGGGAAGGAAAAAAAATCAGAGAAAGAAAGCCAAACCCATGCTTAGGTAACTTTATAACCTCAAACGCACCGGGGGAGGGGAAGAATAGGGAGGAATGTTAAAAATCCAAGAACTAATAAGCATTTGTCACACAAGTCTAGAAAAAGAACAGCAAATTAAACCCAAAGAAAGTCAAAGAAGGAAACAATAAAAATCAGAACAAAAATCGATCAAATAGAAAACAAACATAAAAGACAAAGAATGAACGCTAAAAGCTGGTTCCATGAAAAAAACTAATAAACTGGTAAGAGGGATCAAGAAAAAAGAGACAATGGGGCACCTGGGTGGCTCAGTCGTTAAGCGTCTGCCTTCGGCTCAGGTCATGATCCCAGGGTCCTGGGATCGAGCCCCGCGTCGGGTTCCCTGCTCCGCGGGAAGCCTGCTTCTCCCTTTCCCACTCCCCCTGCTTGTGTTCCCTCTCTCACTGTGTCTCTCTGTTAAATAAATAAAATCTTTAAAAAAAAAAAAAAAGAAAAAAGAGACAAGACACAGATAGTGACCATCTAGAATGAAAAGAGGATATCACTATAGATCCTAGACACAGAAAGATCACAGGGAATATTATTTACAATTTTACGCACACACATTGGAAATTTTAGATAAAATGTAGGAATTACTAGAAAATACAATTTACCAAAACTGATACAAAAACTGAAACTCTAAAGAGTACTGTGACATTATAGAAATTGAAATCATTATTTAAAATTTCTCCACAGAGAAAACTCCAGGCCTAGAAAGCTTCCTCAGTGACTTCTACCAAACACTTAAAGAAGCTATAACACCCTTCTTACATAAATTCTTAAGATAGTGGTAAAAGAAAAAGCACTTCCCAACTCATTTTTATGAAGCCAGTGTTACCTTGCTATAAAACCTGACAAGAACATTATGAGAAAGTTACACACCTATCTCATTCATGTATGTAGGTGCAAAAATACTAAATGAAAAATCAGGAAAGTAATTCATATAAAAAAACTAATAGTTCACAATTAAATTGGGTTTAGTCCAGGAATACAAGGTTGGTGTAGTAATTAAGGAGCAATAAAATAATTCACATTAAAAAAAAAAAATACTGAGAAGTTAAAATTATCTGAATAAATGCAGAAAAAGGCATTTGATAAAATTCAATATCCATTAATGATTTAAACAAACTAGTAACCAGTAATAGAAAGGAACTTCCTTGACCTGAGAAAGGATAGATCCAAAATGCCTATATGCTAAATTGTAAAATATTGATTCTTCCCATACTTCTAAAATAGGAGCAACACAAGGATTCCCACTATAACCAATCTATTCAACACTGTACTGGCAGTTATAATCACTGCAATAAGGCTAGAAAAACAAGTAGTATAAGGATTGGTAAAGATGAAATGAATTTATCACTCATAAGCTATATGTTTATAGGAAGTCAATCTAGTTGAGATACATTATCAGAATTATAAGCAAAATTGCTGGTTACCAAGGCAATATGCAAAAATTAACTGAATTTCTACATATCAGCAATAAGTAGAATATAAAAGTTAAAGAGATACTATTTATAGTAATATAAAAAAATAAAAATAAAACACCAAGTGTAACAATTATGTAAGATCATTACAGAGAAAACTATAAAATATTACTGAAATGATGAATATACCCAATCTACGTTGATTGGAACACTCATTATTGTAAAGATATGATCAACAGATTCAATGCAATTTCAAACCCTCAAAAGATCTGTTTTAGTTTTGTTTCATTTGTAGAATGTACCCAAAAATAGCCAAAGCAATTTTGAAGAAAATCAATGAAATGTGTATTAATTTTCTATCACTTGTTCCAACAAGTTACCACAAACATAGCAGCTTAAAAACACACATGTATTATCTCCAGTTTCTGTGGATCAGAAATCCCAGCACAGCATGGCTCAAGTGGTTCTCTGCTTAGAATCTCACAAGGATGAAATCAAGGTATTAGTCTGTGTTTCTGTCTAGACACCAGGAGAGAATCTGTTTCCAGGTTCATTTAGGATGCTGGCAAAATTCAGCTCCAAGAATTATAGGACAAAGGTCCCCATCTCTTTCCTGTCTGTCAAGTGAGACTTGGTCTCAGCTTCTAGAGGCCACTTACATTCCCTGGCTCATGGTCCCCTTTTAAAGGCACCAACAGCAGGCCAAATCCTTTTCACGTTTCTGAGTCAAGTCCCTCTGACCTCTTCTCTGCCCCACCGCTCTTCTGCCTTCCTCTCTTCTGCGTTTTTTGTATTTAAGGGGCTTGTGCAGCTGAACTGGGCCCACTCAAATAATCCAAGGCAATCTCACCATTTTAAGGTTTGTTGCTTGTAACTTTAACTACATCTGCAAAATCCCTTCAAAGCACTACAAAGATTAAGTATTCAACTGAATACTCAGAGGAAAGAAATCTTGGGAGAATTCGACCTATCAAAAGGCAAGAAAGTTTATTTTACTGGATATCAAGCTAATTACATTTACTAGGTATCAAGCTCGTAATTAAGACAGTATGGTACTGGCACAAGAATAGACAAATGATAGAGAATGTACAGCCTAGAAACAGACCTGTTTCCGGGTACAGACACTTGATTCACAAAAAAAAGGTAGCACTGCAAAACAGTAGGAAAGAACACTTCTTTTCGGTAAATGGTGCTGAGATATCAGGATAGCCATAAGGAAATGACACTACTACCTCACACCACACAGGAAAAAAATCAACTTCAGGAGGACTATAGATTAAGTACGAAAAGCATAATAATAAAGTTTCTGAAAAACAATAAAATATAGTAGAATAGGATAATTTCAGGAATAGTGGCATGAGGAGCTTAGTGGACCATCTGAAACAACCATTTAACTGGTAAAACTTTTTTTTTAACTTTTTTTTTTTTAATTTGAGAGAGAGAGAGCCCATGCTCTAGCGGGGGAGGGGGGTAAGGGGCAGAGGGAGAAGGGAGCCCAACGTGGGGCTCGATCCCAGGACCCTGGAATCATGACCTGAGCTGAAGGCAGCCGCTTAACTGACTTGAGCCACCCAGGCACCCCAACTTTTTTTTTTTTTTTTAAAGAACCACCAACCATTTAATGTTTTTGGAGATCGTCCTAAGGGCATACAGCAAATGGAGAAACATTTATTCAAGAAAATATACTACACTGAGGTGAGAAGAGCAACCATCTGTGACATCTGGGCCACAAATCACTCCCATTCACACCCTACAACTCCATGTGACAAGTTCTACACAGATGGGTTTCCCAGGAGCTCCCCTAGCCCAGTCCAGGAGGATAATTTCACCCCAGAGGAGAAGGATGCTGGCATCTCTCACCACCACCACCACCACCACCACCCCCAGCTCCATGTTGCAGAAACTCTACCTCAGGCAGGCATGGATGAGAAAACTATGGAGTCCCTCCTCCCAACCCACTCCCACTTGTAAGGTAGAAGCTCTATTCCAGGTACAGGAGACCAAAAATACTGGGTCATAATTGCTCACTTATAAGCAAAACTTCTTTACCAGGAGGGGCAAGCTGAGAAAAGGGACTACCCTACTCCTACAGCTGGGTGTCACTTCAACATAAGTTATCTCCTTTTGGGGCTCCTGGGTGGCTCAGTCAGTTAAGCATCCCACTCTTGATTTCCCAACTCCTGATTTTGGCTCAGGTCATGACCTCAGGGCTGTGAGAGTATAGGCTCCACGCTGGGCATGTAGCCTACTTACGTTTTTCTCTCTCTCTCCCTCACCCTACTACTGCCCTGGCCCCCTCCCTCTCTCTCTCTCTCTCTCTCTCAAAACAAGGAAAAAAAGAAAAAAAGAAAAGAAAGAAAAAGTTATCTCCTTTCTCAGTCCCTAACTTCACTGAAGCAAAGCAGAGGTTCTTCCCAGAGGAAAAAAACAGGCCATTAAGAACTGAAAGCTCTTGGGGTGCCTGGGTGGCTCAGTTGGTTAAGCGACTGCCTTCGGCTCAGGTCATGATCCTGGAGTCCCAGGATCGAGTCCCACATCGGGCTCCCTGCTCAGCGGGGAGTCTGCTTCACCCTCTGACTGTCTCCCCTCTCATGCTCTCTCAAATAAATAAATAAAATCTTTAAAAAAAAAAAAAAACTGAAAGCTCTATTCTCCACCTAAGGGAACGGACTTTATCTGGCCAACTGTGGGGAAGTTCATTCCTAAGGGCATTTTCCAAAACTATGGAGACCTGGGAGGTGAAGAACTAAAAGAATTGTAGTTCCATGATAGAAGTAGCAACAAGCAAGGCTACAGACTATGTAGAAGTTTAACTACTAAGAATGAGGCAAACAGAAAGGCAGTTACCTCTCAGAGCAAGCACAAGTCTCAAAAACTGGTAACCCTTAGCTTCTGCAGAAACCTGACTTAATGCAGCAATCAGACTATGGAGCAATTCATGCCCCAGGATGTTGATGAAAACAACAAAGCAATCAGCTAGCAATTAGTGGAGGCTGACTGCTAGGTGTGATAGCAACAGAAAGAGACCAGCCAAAAGCTTAATCAGGGAAAGAGACAACATGAACAGGGCCAAAACCAGTCATCTCTGGTGGTCAAGGAGACTATGTACATGCCTTTGAGAGGGCCCAGATGTTGGATTCAGCAGAGTTCAAAGCAGCTATCATACATATGGTTCGAAGAACTAAAGGAAACCATGTTTAAATACTTAAAGGGAGGTTATTATGACAATGTCTCATCAAATAGAGAATGCCAATAAAAAGAAATTTTATAAAATAATTAAATGAAAATTCTGGAGTTCAAATGTACAATAACTAAAATGAAAAGCCCAGTAGAGGAGCTGAACAGCAGACTGGAGCTGGCAGAAGAATCAAAATCAGTTCTTCTGGCTACACCATAGAGTAATTTGAATCTACGTGAGAGAACATGAGTGCGAGCAAAGACAGCATAATTGCGTATTTCTTCTTAACTCTCTTAATTAGTTGAAAAAGTAATCGCACATACGACATGCATATAACTGTATCATTGAGCCTAAAACGTTTAGAAATGTAACATTTGACAATAATAGCACAAAGGAGGCAGGTAGAAACAAACTTTATTTAGTAAGGAAATGGTATCAGATAGTAAATTAAATCTACAGAAAGAAATGAACCAAAATGATAAGTTAGTATGAAAACTATAAATATGTTTATGTTTTCCTTTATTTCAGTTTCTTTAAAAGACACAGAATTATATAAAGTAATAATTATAATAATGTATTCTTTTATTTGTAACAAAGCAATATGATTTAAAGAAAACGGAAGGATGGAGCAGAACTAAATACAGTTTCTATATATCACTAGAGTTAAGTTATTAATCTGAAGTAGATTCTGGTAAATTTTGTAATGTACACCCTCAAGCAATCACTAAGAAAATAACTCAAAAAATACTTTCAGAATCATTAAGGAAACTAAAATGTTACACTAGAAAATACTCAATGCAAAAGAATGCAATAAAGGAAGCACAGAAAGACAAAAAGAGACATACAGAAAAGAAAAAGCAAAATGGCAGACATAAATCCAACCGTATCAATATCATTAAATGTGAGTGGATTAAACAGTAAAATCAAGATGCAAAGACTGTAAGACCGGATTTAAAAAGAACAAGATCTGACTAATGCTGTCACACTTTACAGTCAAAGACACAAATAGGATAAAAGTAAAGGAATGGGAAGAGACACCATGCAAATAGCAACCATAACAGAACTGTACTGGATATACTAATATCAGACAGCCTCTAAAATGTTTTTAGAGGTGAAGAGGAACATTTTATAACAATTAAAGGGTCAATCCATCCATAAGATATAAAAATTATAAACACATATGCACCATATAACAGAGCCTCAAAATACACGAAGCAGGGGCGCCTGGGTGGCTCAGTTGGTTAAGCGGCTGCCTTCGGCTCAGGTCATGATCCCAGGGTCCTGGGATCGAGCCCCGCATCGGGCTCCCTGCTCGGCGGGAAGCCTGCTTCTCCCTCTCCCACTCCCCCTACTTGTGTTCCCTCTTTCCTGTCTCTCTCTGTCAGATAAATAAATAAAATCTTAAAAAAAAAAAAATAATACATGAAGCAAAATTGACAGAATCAAAGAGAAATGGACAACCATGCAACAATTGGAAGACTTCAATACTTCGTTTTCAATAACAAATAGAACTAGACAGAAATTAACAAGGAAACAGAAAGCTTAAACACTATAATCCAACAAGACCTAACAGACATGTAGAGGATACTCCATCCAACAAGAGAACACACATTCTCTGAAAGCATACATGGAACATTCTCAAGGAGAGCCCATATGCTAGGCCATAAAACAAGTATCAACAACAAGGACTGAAAATAGACAAAGTATGTTCTCCAATCACAAATGAATTAAATTAGAAATCAATTACAGAAAGAAATTTGGGAAATCCACAAATATGTGGAAATTAACATACTCCTAAATCAGCAATAGATCAAAAGAAGAAATCAAAAGGAAAATTAGAAAACACCTGAGGTTAATAAAAATAAAAACACATCAAAACTTGATGAACTGACTGCTAATTGAGTGCTTAGAGGGAAATTTACAGCTGCAAATGCCCACGTTAAAAGAGAAAATATAGGAAAACATTTTTATGAACTTGACATACTTCTTAAATACCATAAAGAGAAGGGAAAAACAGGCCACCAAAAGGGGGGGGGGGGATATTAAAAAACTAAAGAGTACTTATCCGAAATACAAAAAGAATTCCTTCAAATACATTACTGTTTTTTATAACACAAACACCACAAAGGAAAACTGACCAAAAAATTTGAACACATATTCAAAAGCCAATAAACTTATGAAAAAAAATGGTTAACAACTTTCTCATCAGGGAAATGAAAATTAAAACCATAAATACCACCTCACAGCCATCAGATTAGCAAAAATAAATAATACTAACAATTCCAATTATTGGTGATGATGTGGAGCAATGGGAACTCTCATAAAGTGCTCATAGGAATATAAATTGTTACAACCACTCTGGAAAACCAGCAGTGTCTACTAAAGGCAAATTCATACCCATAAGCCAGTAAATTTACTGTTGGGTATATACTCAACAAATATTAATAGTACATGCAGAGATTGATATAAATGCATTTATACAGCATTATTAGTAGTAGTAACGAAGTGAAAACAACCTAAACATCTATCAACAGATTATATTAACTGTGGCATATACATACAAAGTAACACAGAGCAATGAAAATCAACTACAGTTACAGAAATTAACATGGATGAATATCAGAAACATTATGTGGAGCAAAAGTAGCTAGAAATAAAATATATACTATGTGAGTCAATTTATATAACATTCAAAAATAGACATTACTAAGAATAGTGATTTCTTTGGGGAGAAGAGAGAAGGTAGTGACTGATGGGAGAAGGGAGAGGGCTTCTGAAGTGCTGTCAATGTTCTGTTTCTTGACTGAGTGGTAGTTACACAGATTACGGTTACAAAGATTATAATTCACTGAGCAAAAATTTATTTGTGTGCATTTTCTGTATGTTTTACACTTCAATAATGAAAGATAAAGCAACATGTAAAATTAAAAATTAAAATCAACTGCATGGGGCACACCTGGATGGCTCAGTCAGTTAAGCATCTGACTCTTGGTTTTGGCTCAGGTAATGATCTCAGGGTCCTAAGACTGAGCCCTGAGTGGAGTTCTGAGCTCAGCAGGGAGTCTGCTTGAGATTCTCCCTCTCCACCCCCCCACCCCAGCACACTCGCTCCCATTCTCTCAAATAAATAAATCTTTAAAAAAAAATGAAATAAACTGCATCACAGTAAAACTATAGTACTTGAACTTTAGAGGCTAATAATTTTTAAACACATGTACTTAAAAATATCACAAGGAAGGGGCGCCTGGGTGGCTCAGTCGTTAAGCGTCTGCCTTCGGCTCAGGTCATGATCCCAGAGTCCTGGGATCGAGCCCCACATCGGGCTCCCTGCTCGGTGGGAAGCCTGCTTCTCCCTCTCCCACTCCCCCTGCTTGTGTTCCCTCTCTCGCTGTATCTCTCTCTGTCAAATAAATAAATAAAATATTTAAAAAAAAAAAAAATCACAAGGAAAAACTTGTGTTGAATTTAATGAAAGTATAAAACTTTATACAATGAAAAATTTACAAATACATAAAAAGAAAAAAATGATGGAGAAAATGGTTTCATCAAATATAACAAGGACTGACATCACTACCATATATTTTCTAATGCCTAAGACACAGATTTCAAGAAAAATTAGCAATGGGCTTTTGTACAAATATTAAGTTCTCACTAGCAATCAAGACATAGCAATTGAAACAAGAAGATACCATTTAATAGATAAATTGAAGGAAAATTGTGTAATTCCTTTCTCTAGGGAGCACTTGGTTCATACCTCTGATAGAAATACAATTTCCTCCCTTCCTATTTTCCTTTCTAGACAACTTTCCTTCACAGCTGGAAAGGGTTGCTTTAGGATCCACAAGAGAACAGTACTACTGTGGTTCCTGACTTTCCAGTTTCTATTTCAGTCCCCTTGCAGCCTAACTGGGTTCTAAGATATACCCAGCCCTATATCCTTCTAATAATAAATCTGTTTTGCTTAAGTTTTTTTTCTAGCAACCAAATGACCAATGGATATAACACCCTGATAAACTATATGCTACAACTATATTACAGTTCTTCTGTTTATTTCAGAAGTTGAGAACTGGTAACTCACAGACTGTTTTACCTGACCCACAAGGTGTTTTTCAAAAGTACGAATTACATATTATGAATTATAGTCTTCCTCACCAGACTGTGACCAAGCTCCTAGGAGGTACGGACTATATCTTATGTATCTTTGTTTTCCCAGTGCTAGGCTCTAGATCCAAAAATACATGCTGAATGAATAAACTATGGCAAAAGGTTTCTATAAAAGTGAAGCTCTGACAATTGATTCATATCTGAGAAGCAATAACAGACTCTAAGATCCTAGTTATCCCATTGGGAAAACAATAATGACAATATAAAATGAAATATAAAGTACATAACACATAAAAGTATCTGTCTCCTTTTGCCCAATAAGCCAAATCCTTCAAACGTATACCAAAGAAGCAATTTAAAGGAGGAAAAACTATTATATACATAACAAATGCAACAACATTATACAGTGAAAAGAAATGAGATCACAATTATGACTAAGTTTTGGTATACATATCAACTAAATAAGTTAGTATACATTCATTTAAAATATAATTATGAAGGGCGCCTGGGTGGCTCAGTTGGTTAAGTGACTGCCTTCGGCTCAGGTCATGATCCTGGAGTCCTGGGATCGAGTCCCGCATCGGGCTCCCTGCTCGGCAGAGAGTCTGCTTCTCCCTCTGACCCTCCTCCCTCTCATGCTCTCTGTCTCTCATTCTCTCTCTCTCAAATAAATAAATAAAATCTTTAAAAAAATAAAATAAAATAAAATAAAAAAATAAATAAAAATAAATGTAATTATGAAAACTATAAGATGACAACATATACATATGAGGGAATGCAACCTACACATTACTTTTCAATGACTCTCTAATATGAGCTTTTTTATCCCTGCCTTTTTTCTCAACAGAAAAAATTCACCAATCATGAACACACATACACAAACAATAATAACAACAGCAGCAAGTAACTTAACCAAGGTCACACAGCTCAGGAAGTGACAGAGAAAGGATATAAATCCAGGTCTATCTACAGTAAGCCCACAATCCTAACCCTCATGCTACACTGCCTACACAGCCACTAATAAACACACATTATTAAATACCTAGTGCACATAAAGCAATCTCCTTGGTACAAATAAGAAACACAAAAACAATACATGCTGCTTTTACAATTTTTAATGCAGTGCTTTAAAGTATATTTCTGCATATCAAAAGCAATATGAAAAGCAAGATAAAGCATAAACACTGCTAATCCAAATTTAGTGCTTGATGCTTGCTTAAATGTTGTAAGCATGTCTCATAAATCTGATCAATTCTCAAGCCACAAATAATTACGAGAAGTAAAATAATGAAAGTAGCAATTTTAAACATCCTCTGAAATCTGCCTCTGTCAGACACAACTCTGCTAGAATTCAACAGCCCAGGGAGACAATCCATGAGAATCAAGAGTACTGCAGCCACAGGAGACCTTTATCCAGATAATACTTTTCTATTCTTACCATTTAAACAAAGAAAAAAATTTAAATTTGAAAGCATCCTTTTATCTACATATAATAGTAATATTTAACATACACTGGTTAAAATGCCACGAATTTCTCATGTAACTCTCACAACCCTGTGAAGTAGTTACTACTACTATCCCATCCTACAACCAAGAAAATCTACAGCTGAGGGGTGCCTGGGTGGCTCACTGGGTTAAGCCTCTGACTCTCAAGTTTCAGCTCAGGTCATGATCTCAGGGTCATGAGATCGAGCCCCGAGTCCCACTTCATGTTGGGCGTGGAGCCTGCTTAAGGTTCTCTCTCTCCCTATCCCTCACCACCCCCCAGTAAATAAATAAATTTTTAAAAATAATACAACCACTATATTTTTAAAAAAAAAAAAGAAAAGAAAATCTACAGGTGAGGCAATGAGAGGTTAGTAAATGTAGTTAAGTGACAAAATCCAAATGGAACCCAGGCCTAACAAATGCATGCTTGTAACTATTACTTATGCTACACTACCTTTCTAAATCATAATGCTTTTAACATATGGTATCCAATATCCAAAAACTAAATGTTGTCAACTAGGTCAAAGAAGTAGGACACTAGGAAGAAAGAGAAGTAAGGGCCAAGAGCTTGCAGGATGCATTTAATAAACTCCATTAGATACATGTTCAGTGTCAGGTTTATAACCTTTCAGTTAAGTGCAAGACACTGTGTTAATAACATTGAAATCCAATATTTCCTAGGATGAGTTGAACCCTACCTGGTTCAAAAATATATGCCCATACTTTGTCAAATGCTTTTTCTGCATCTATTGAGAGGATCATATGGTTATTGTTCTTTCTTTTATTAATGTATCACAATGACTGATTTGTGGATGTTGAACCAACCTTGCAGCCCAGGAATAAATCCCACTTGGTCGTGGTGAGTAATACTTTTAATGTACTGTTGGATCCTATTGGCTAGTATTTTGGTGAGAATTTTTGCATCCATGTTCATCAGGGATATTGGTCTGTAATTCTCCTTTTTGATGGGGTCTTTGTCTGGTTTTGGGATCAAGGTAATGCTGGCCTCATAAAATGAGTTTGGAAGTTTTCCTTCCATTTCTATTTTTTGGAACAGTTCCAGACGAATAGGTATTAATTCTTCTTTAAATGTTTGGTAGAATTCCCCTGGGAAGCCATCTGGCCCTGGGCTCTTGTTTTTTGGGAGATTTTTGATGACTGCTTCAATTTCCTTAGTGGTTATGGGTTCAGGTTTTCTATTTCTTCCTGGTTCAGTTTTGGTAGTTGATACATCTCTAGGAATGCACCCATTTCTTCCAGGTTACCTAATTTGCTGGCATATAGTTGCTCATAATATGTTCTTATAATTGTATTTCTTTGGTGTTGGTTGTGATCTCTCCTCTTTCATTCATGATTTTATTTATTTGGGTCCTTTCTCTTTTCTTTTTGATTAAGTCTGGCTAGGGGGTTTATCAATATTATTAATTCTTTCCAAGAACCAGCTCCTAGTTTTGTTGATCTGTTCTACTGTTCTTTTGGTTTCTATTTCATTGATTTCTGCTCTGATCTTTATTATTTCTCTTCTCCTGCTGGGTTCAGGCTTTATTTGCTGTTCTTTCTCCAGCTCCTTTAGGTGTAGGGTTAGGTTGCGTATTTGAGACCTTTCTTGTTTCTTGAGAAAGGCTTGTATTACTAAATACTTTCCTCTTAGGACGGCCTTTGCTGCATCCCAAAGATTTTGAACAGTTGTGTTTTCATTTTCATTGGTTTCCATGAATTTTTTAAATTCTTCTTTAATTTCCTGGTTGACCCATTCATTCTTTAGTAGGATGCTCTTTAGCCTCCATGTATTTGAGTTCTTTCCGACTTTCCTCTTGTGATTGAGTTCTAGTTTCAAAGCATTGTGGTCTTAAAATATGCAGGGAATGATCCCAATCTTTTGGTACCAGTTGAGACCTGATTTGCGACCTAGGATGTGATCTATTCTGCAGAATGTTCCATGGACACTAGAGAAGAACGTGTATTCTGTTGCTTTGGGATGGAATGTTCTGAATATGTCTGTGAAGTCCATTTGGTCCAGTGTGTCATTTAAAGTCTTTATTTTTCCTTGTTGATCTTTTGCTTAGACGATCTGTCCATTTCAGTGAGGGGGGTGTTAAAGTCCCCTACTATTATTGTATTGTTGTCGATGTGTTTCTTTGCTTTTGTTATTAATTGCCTTATATAATTGGCTGCTCCCATGTTAGGGGCATAGATATTTACAACTGTTAGATCTTCTTGTTGGATAGACTCTAAGTATGATACAGTGTCCTTCCTCATCTCTTATTATAGTCTTTGGTTTAAAATCTAATTTGTCTGACATAAGGATTGCCACCCCAGCTTTCTTTTGGTGTCCATTAGCATGGTAAATGGTTTTCCACCCCCTCACTTTCAATCTGGAGGTGTCTTTGGGTCTAAAATGAGTCTCTTGCAGACAGCATATCAACGGGTCTTGTTTTTTTTATCCAATCTGATACCCTGTGTCTTTCAACTGGGGCATTTAGCCCATTTATATTCAGGGTAACTACTGAAAGATATGAATTTAGTGCCATTGTATTGCCTGTAAGATGACTGTTACTGTATATTATCTGTGATCCTTTCTGGTCTATGTTACTTTTAGGCTCTCTCTTTGCTTAGAGGACCCTTTTCAATATTTCTTGCAGGGCTGGTTTCGTGTTTGCAAATTCCATTAGTTTTTATTTGTCCTGGAAGGTTTTTATATCTCCTCCTATTTTCAATAACAGCCTAGCTGGATATAGTATTCTTTCTTGATCAAAACTCTTCAGAGTATAGGGATAGAGGGTACATACCTCAATATCCTAAAAGCCATCTATGAAAAACCCACAGCGAATATCATTTTCAATGGGGAAAAACTGAGAGCTTTCCCCCTAAGGTCAGGAACGCGGCAGGGATGTCCACTATCACCACTGCTATTCAACATAGTACTAGAAGTCCTAGCCACAGCAATCAGACAACAAAGAGAAATAAAAGGCATCCAAATCAGCAAAGAAGAAGTCAAACTCTCACTGTTTGCAGATGATATGATACTTTATGTGGAAAACCCAAAAGACTCCACCCAAAACTGGTAGAACTCATACAGGACTTCAGTAAGTGGCAGGATAGAAAATCAATGCACAGAAATCAGTGACATTTCTATACACCAACAAGACAGAAGAAAGAGAAATTAAGGAGTCGATCCCATTTACAATTGCACCCAAAACCATAAGATACCTAGGAATAAATCTAACCAAAGAGGTAAAGGATCTGTACTCAGAAAACTATAAAATACTCATGAAAGAAACTGAGGAAGACACAAAGAAATAGAAAAACGTTCCATGCTCATGGATTGGAAGAATACTGTGAAGATGTCAATGCTACCTAGAGCAATCTACAGACTCAATGCAATCCCCATCAAAATACCATCCACTTTTTTCAAAGAAATGGAACAAATAATCCTAAAATTTGTATGGAACCAGAAAAGACCCCGAATAGCCAGAGGAATGTTGAAAAAGAAAAGCAAAGCTGGTGGCATCACAATTCCAGACTTCAAGCTCTATTACAAAGCTGTAATCATCAAGACAGTATGGTACTGGCACAAAAACAGACACAGAGATCAATGGAGCAGAATAGAGAGCCCAGAAATCGACCCTCAACTCTAAGGTCAACTAATCTTTGACAAAGCAGGAAAGAATGTCCAATGGAAAAAAAACCAGTCTCTTCAACACCATTTTGTTGGGCAAATTGGACAGCCACGTGCAGAAGAATGAAACTGGGCCACTTCCTTACACCACACACAAAAATAGACTCCAAATGGTTGAAAGACCTAAATGTGAGACAGAAGTCCATCAAAATCCTAGAGGAGAACACAGGCAGCAACCTCTTCGACCTCAGCCGCAGCAACTTCTTCTTAGAAACATCGCCAAAGGCAAGGGAAGCAAGGGCAAAAATGAACTATTGGGACTTCATCAAGGTAAAAAGCTTTTGCACAGCAAAAGAAACAGTCAACAAAACCAGAAGACAACAGACAGAATGGGAGAAGATATTTGCAAATGACATATCAGATAAAGGACTAGTATCGAAAAATCTATGAAGAACTTATCAAACTCAACACTCAAAGAATAATCCAATCAAGAAATGGGCAGAAGACATGAACAGACATTTTTCCAAAGACATCCAAATGGCCAACAGACACATGAAAAAGTGCCCAACATCGCTTGGCATCAGGGAAATCCAAATCAAAACCTCAATGAGATACCACCTCACACCAGTCAGAATGGCTAAAATTAACAAGTCAGGAAACAACAGATGTTGGCGGGGATGCGGAGAAAGGGGAACCCTCCTACACTGTTGGTGGGAATGCAAGCTGGTGCAGCCACTGTGAAAACAGTATGGATGCTCCTCAAAAAGTTAAAAATAGAGCTACCCTATGACCCAGCAATTGCACTACTGGGTATTTACCCCAAAGATACAAATGTAGAGACCTGAAGGGGTACGTGCACCCTGATGTTTATAGCAGCAATGTCCACAATAGCCAAACTATGGAAAGAGCCAAGATGTCCATCGACAGATGAATGGATAAAGAAAATGTGGTATATATATGCAATGGAATATTATGCAGCCATCAAAAGAAATAAAATCTTGCCATTTGCAACGATGTGGATGGAACTGTAGGGTGTTATGCTAAGCGAAATAAGTCAATCAGAGAAAGACATGCATTATATGATCTCACTGATATGAGGAATTCTTAATCTCAAGAAAGAAACTGAGGGTTGCTGGAGTGGTAGGGTTGGGAGGGATGGGGTGGCTGGGTGATAGACATTGGGGAAGGTTGTGCTATGGTGAGTGCTGTGAATTGTGTAAGACTGTTGAATCACAGACCTGTACCTCTGAAACAAATAATACATTATATGTTAAAAAAAAATGAAGATAGTAGGAAGGGTAAAATGAAGGGGGGGAATCGGAGGGGGAGACGAACCATGAGAGACTATGGACTCTGAGAAACAAACAGGTTTCTGGAGGGGAGGAGGGTGGGGGGATGGGTTAGCCTGGTGATGGGTATTAAAGAGGGCACGTATTGAATGGAACACTAGGTGTTATACACAAACAATGAATCATGGAACACTACATCAAAAACTAATGATGTACTGTATGGTGATTAACATAATAAAATTAAAATATATATATATGGCCATCTCATGTATTTTTGATACATGAGTTGGGGACAATTCTTCAAATAATAATTTGGTAACATTCATCAAAAGTCCTAAAATTGTCATACTTTTTGCCCTGACAATTTCATTGAGAACAGTCCTTTAAAAATAAAAAAAAAGCTTTTACTCAAAAATATTCATTGTATCGTTATCTATAATAGCCAAAAAATAAAATTTAAATTAAAAAGAAATAACCTAAATAACCTAAACCTACTTATAATAGTTGTATTTGTTCACCATAATCCCTTTCTCTGGAAAACTGCCACTCAACTAATCTGTGTGTTCTTAAGAGGATTGTCAATCATGATTTTCTGTGGGTTCCCCAACTCACCCTAACCACAACCATAGTGGCTAATGACCTTTCAGTACTTCATCTCCCAGGTCCCAGGGATTGGTTAAGAAACTGACAATTAGAATACATCAGCATCAACCCAGAACTAACTGCCATGTGGACATCAGGAAAGAGAGGTTGTCTTTCCTTTGTGGTTGCTACTCTAAAAGCTACACGTGTCTGGAAGCTCCAAAAAGAAGGGGCCAGAAGAACCCAGAAATGGAAACAGCTGCTCAATGACATTATTTGAGATCTTGGATCAAAACTATTTTCAAAGCCATTCCATCCTCCTTCACACATACAATTCCCAGTTATGTAAACCAATAAATTCCTTTTTATCACCGGTAAGCAAGAGAACCATGACTAATACACTACCTAAAGAATGTTTAACTGAGTAAATTACAGTACATCTATTCAATGGAATACCATTGACAAAACAGTGTAACTGTTAAGAGCATGCACTTAGGAGCCTAGTCTGAATCCTGGCTCTGCTACATATTCTCTATGTGTTCTTCAGTAAGTTACTTAACCTCTCTGGGCCTCAATTTCCTCATCTGTAAAATAGGGATATAACGGTACTTATTTCATATGATTGTTAGACATAAATGAGTTACTATTTACAAAATACCTAGAACAGGGCCTACCATTAACAAGTATATGTATAAATAAATGAGACATATAAGTAAAAAAAAAGTAACAAAGTTGACTAAACCATATAATTACAACAATATTTTTAAAACCTTGTGCCCAGAGAAAGGCAAAACTGTATTTTTAAAGAAGCAAACACACTATTTACCAAAAACAAAAAAAAATTGGAACATGCCTCAGATCTCATTAGAGACAGGAAGAATCTGACTGGCTTCAAACAAATCCTTATGATCTTCCCCAGTGGCACTATATTTATCATCAGATAGGAAACACATACCTAGTGTCAAGTGTGGAATCATGAAATCACACAATGTATCACACTTAACAATATTAGCAGATACTATTAACACTTAAAAATTTAAATCTAACAAAAGTTTGTCATTATCTCCAGCTAAATTAGTTTCCAAGGAAGGCACACATTTATGAGTACGTATGTATTCATAATGAAGAGGAACAAATATTACAAGTCATCCCCAAAAGTCACTCACATTTGGCTTTGTAATACATCTTTGTAGAATATAAGCATTTTTGCTTAAATATTGGCATAACTTGTCTTCTTGATATTCCCAACATTTCAGACCTAATAATGAAGCCACATGAGAAGATTTAAGTTTCATAACCTACTCCCTGAATCAGCTTTGTATCTTTCCACACCATGCTTTGAATTCCTATTAACCTATTCAAATTGTCTCTCATTAGATTTACTAAATAATACGTTACCAAGAGATTTGTTTTGTATGCAATAAAGTAATTAAAACTAAGTGCTTTAAAAATTCTTCTTATAGATATGCCATATTGAGCTTCAAGCCTCTTTTCCCTGCCCATGTTGAATACTAGTAACAAAGACCTGCTACTAAAGCACCTCAATTTTGTTCAGAGCCTCATGCACGAGGTTATAAAGCCTCCACAGTAAGTAGTAACTCCTGTACTGACACTGGAAAATTCTTTGTTCAAATTCTAACGTTTATTTGTTATGGCCGTGGTGGGCTTAGGAGGCCAAAAGAGGAAGATAAATGGCATTCCAATTTAGATTATTAAACATAAAAATAAGGTTTTTCATTAGTGTACCTCTAACATTTCCCATGAAAGAACTAAACAATCTGAAAAAATGAAATGTAAGATTTGCACAGCTGGTACAGCTTTCTAAATTGGGTTGTTTGATTTTGGGCTTATTATGTGTATTGTTTTTTAATCTTATCTTCATACATGTATAAAACTCATGCAAAAAAAATTAACAAAAGTTTACAGATAAACTGAACGAGCCTAAAAGACTGATTAGTCAATTAAAATTTATGAAGGAAAAATAACTTAGAAATTAACCAAAGACCAAATTTCTCTATCTCAGGCAATATATCCTTGTGGTTAAAATGCAGACTTTGTTCAAATCTCAGCCCTAACATTCACTACTGCATCATGGGCAAGTTTCTTGCTTTCTTCACTTCTAACTTTCCTCACTTCTAACTTTCTTCACTTCTCTGTGCTTCAGTTTCCTCAACTGTAAAATGAGAATAAAAATTGTATATACCTCATAGAGTTATAAGAATTAAATGAATATATATATGCAAACAATAAATTGTAGCTATTATTGTTGCTGCTATCCACATCACTCTCTAAAATATAACTTGCCTAAGAATTACTAACATAAGAATCTTCCGGGGTCTGAAAATATGTGCACGTTAATATATATAATCACTCTGTTTTTAAGCAAACTTAACAGTCCTTCAACAAAACTTTGTGTTGGGTGCCAACTCTACAGAGGACATCCTAGTATGCACCGAGAATACAGAAATGAACAAAACACAGTCTCCGAATTCAAGACTTTTCCTTTAGTAGGCAACATAAATAAAACTATAATAAAAGGTAGCATGATAGACATGCTATGAAATCATGACAATCCTGTAAAACACTAAGAAACAGAGCACCTAACTCAGAGGGGGCAAACACTCCAGAAACCTAGTTACATTTCAGAGTACCACACTGTCATTTCTGTAATTAACATAGTTTTTAATATATTCATAACGTTTTAGAATGTAGATCATTAAAAAAAAAACAAGATCACTCAGCACACTACTTACCACGCTCATAAATAAATTTGAAAATTTTTTTCATAATAATGAAGCCTATCTTCTCTTAATAAACCCAAACATAACCTTGAAAAGGTCATATTGCTTCTTCAGGAAACATTTCTTTCACCAATAAATAAAAGCTCCCAGATTTTCCTCCAGTAAGTTATATTAGGTCTAATGTCAAAAAAATAGTATTTTTGAGCTGGTAAAGACCTTTGAGAGCCCTGAATTCAAAACCCCTCATTTTATAGATGAAAAGAAGCCACAAAGTATAAAGAAAAAAGCACTAAGTAGAGAGTCAGAAAACTGAATTTTGGTCCCAAGTCTCTCAGAGTAAAAGCCTGGGCAAATATACCTAAGTTTCCTCATCTGTAAAATGAGAGGTTTGGACTCAATTGCTTCCAAGGTCCCTTTCAGCACTTACAATTCTCATTTTATGAAACTGAAGCAGAGAGATAAGCAGCTTGCCCAAGGTTACACAGCTAGTTAATGGCAAAGCAGGGACTACACTTGGATTCCAACTATGATCAATGTACTTTCTCATCTGTACCATACTGCTTCTCCTACTTCATAATAACACTATTCTTCTAAATTATTCTAAGATTTTTGGAAATTAACAAGCATGAAGAACTTTATGAAACAAATGACTTATTCCTGTGGCTCTTCTATAGAAAATGAGCTCTAAATCCAAACGCAACAAGTACATGAAGTCTCAAGCTGTGTGTCACTATACTTAAGTTGACCTCCACAAAGTTATGGGAATTTATGCTTAACTTCCTAAAATCTAACCTTTCAATCCCAACTCACAGAAGAGATTATGTTCCTTACAAAATTAAAATATGAATTGTTCTAGGTCAAGATAAATATTACATAATTCTCTGAATAAGATGAGAATTAAAATTCTTCATTTTAGTTTATGTACTAGTTATATCTAATATGCATTTTTAAATTCAAAAGTAATCAACTTAGACACTTTCCCTTCATGTATCCTTTTTCAGACTCTCTAGCTTTAAAACCATTAGAACAAATTAAGCATAGTCCTTCTGAAATCGCATAAACAATCACAAATAAAAGACTATATATGGTGAAACTCTTTCAAAACTGAAAATCAGCCCCCATAGTATTCTAAAATTCTGTGCCCAAATATATTACAAACTCTACTAAACTGTATCACAAGCAGCATCTGATTCCCTAAAATGCCTTCAAAGCTTATTATATTTCACAGGGAATTTAGCAAGATTTCAGGAAGACTGATAGTGTTGATTCCAGAAAATACCAAGAGGAAAAGCACAATAAAAACACAAAATAAAGTCAACAATAGTTTCATACTAGTGACCGAAGAGAATATTCAAAATCATTCATACATATATATGTATAGTTTAACTACAGTATTTAGCTATTTTCAAAAAACCCAGAGAATGTTTACATTCTAAACTGGATGGGACCTGAAGTCACTTAATCCAATAACATCCAAAATAAGAATCAATCTCTGCCCCACCCAAAAATGTCCCTGTAGATTCTTTAAATTCTTATCGCTATATACTTTTTTTAAATTTAAATTAAATTTTGTTAGGTAACATATAATGCAATACTGGTTTCTGGAATCACTAAACACTTTAAGAGCAGTTTTTTTCCACTAGCTGCTATACCCTTCTTACATCCTGGTCAACAAATTATACTGAATTCCACCTATGCCTTTCTAACTTTCACCTGCTGGTCTACATTCTAAAACAGCAGAATGGATCTACTCTCTCTGCTATTTATGTTTTTGAAACACCTGAAGACAGCTATCACGCTTTCCACCCTTTCAGTGGTCTCATCTTAGGCTATAATTATATGATCCACAGACTTCTTGTGGGTCTCGGAGACAATTCTGAAATACAATGTACTCATATATTGCAAGTAACATTTAAAAAAAAACCTGCCACTTGTCAAATTTTGGTGTAATATCAAAGAATACATACAATTTCTAAAAGGGCTATTAAAATACATCAAGTTTTCTAACTACATAACTATGTGAAGCTGTATTCTCTTCACAATACCTCAATCAAAATAAAGCACAACAGACTGAAAGCAGAAGCAAACTCCAGCTGTCTTCTAATAGGCCAGAAATTAAAGCGATGCAAAAATGTAAAACAATGCTACTAGTCTCACTAAAGTTTTTGTTTTAGAATTTTTATTCATTTAAAAATTTGTTAACAAGTAATCAGTTTATTATTTTTAGATAAGTTAATATTTTTGAAATTATTTCTAAAATAGTAAGTATCAATAGACATAACCCACATAAACAAAATCTGTCGAGTCCTCCGTAACTTTTAAGAGAGTAAAGCGTTCCTGAGACCAAAAAACCTGTTTCCCAGGGGCAGATTCCCAGGCAGCTAACTAAATTCTGGGATTCTCTCCTTTTCTCTCTCCTCTAACACGTAAATGTGCCTCTATAAAGGAGGCATCTACCATGGATCTATTCATAAGCTAAAATCCTTGAACATAAAACCCTGTCCTCCTCCAGCTAGTGACTTCAAGAAACTAAAAAGCCATTTGGTATACCTTTACTTTTAACAACTCCCTACACGTATTAACTCAATCATCCAGAGTCAAATACTTTAATTCTTCTAAAGGATGCAGTCTATAAACATGAAAACAGAGCAACAGTTTAATTACACTGTGACATTACCTTTTTAACCAAACTACTTTCACTATTTACATAAAAGCAAAGCAAATTATTCATATCTGGTAAAATAGAACAGAAAAGAAAATGTAAGTCTTCTGTATAATCATTTGATTCTTAGCAATAACTAATTTAAAAGTAACCATGTACTGACAGGCCAAAAAAACCCCATCTGCTCATCTAGCCAATATGACACTGGGTTCCTAGGTCTCAGTGAAGCAAAACTGACCTCTATTTGAAAATTTACTTAATTTCTTAACTTCCCATTTCCTTAATCACAGGATTATTAGAAGATAAAATGGTACAGAAATCACACGTTTAAAAGATCCAACATGAGGGGCGCCTGGGTGGCTCAGTTGTTAAGCGTCTGCCTTCAGTTCAGGTCGTGATCCCAGGGTCCTGGGATCGAGCCCCGCATCGGGCTCTCTGCTCAGCAGGAAGCCTGCTTCTCCCTCTCCCACTCCCCCTGCCTGTGTTCCTTCTTTCGCTGTGTCTCTCCCTGTCAAATAAATAAAATCTTAAAAAAAAAAAAAATAAATAAAAGATCCAACATGAAATCTAGAGCTACACTGCTGAGCACCTCTCAGGGAACTTCAAGATTGATAAAAGAAAAGCTTTGGGACTCAGAAAAAGATGTTGTCTACACTGTATCATACAAATTCCTAAATTCCAACAAATTCCTAGATGTTTTAATATTTAAAGGTGTATTTTATTTGTAATCAAGTAAAACTATATTAAGATGAGAATGAGAACAGGGTGAGAAAGGAAGAAAGTCAAAATACACAGCATTGAAAATAGATTATAATATTAGATTTTTGGTTTCAAATATATCAAAACTTCAAAATAATCAATTTTTACAGATATTTATGCTACATCTTCAAAAACAGCCCATTTTCAAAGTTAAGTTTGCTTAAAAGCAGTTTACCACATAACTTTAAAATACATGTCCACACACATATGTATCTTTTAAGTTTAAATTTTTCTATCATATATTACGTTAAATTGCTTCAATTTTTCAGAAACAGTTTGTTCTCACCTTGATACATATATTCAAGTTCCACTAATATTAACTATATTCTTACTAACAATCACCGTAAGTCCAAAGCTCTCTCAACTTACATCAATTTATATAATATACTAATGTGTATACCTGCAAGAAATGCTAAACACTTGTTAAAATGAAAACTGGGATCTCACTCAATAGAAAATGTCCCCATCATTATGTCTAGGGTTTCATATATACAATTCCTGTTAGCATTAATGATATCTGAGACTATATCTTCAAGATAAATATATATATCCCTAGAGAAGATTAACACAGTTTTAACTTACATACTGGTCGGTCAAAAAGAAATATACCACTGTGGCCATAGAGGTACTTGGTGAAACATAACGATCACAAAAGCATGTCTTATTATTCATTAACAAAAGATTCACCAATTTACATAAAAGCCTACTGTAATCCAAACTTCTAGAAATAATTGTTTATTTGGAAATTCAAGGTAAATTATTCCAACCCCTCAAAATTTTCAAACATCAGGAAAAGTGCAGAACAGTACAGAAGTTTTTTTTAACTACAGTTGAAGTAACCTCAGAAACTCACAATCTAGATTTTGCAGCCCCCAAATTACTAACACTGATAACTGATGTTACAGATGAACAATTCAACCCTATGTCCTCAGTATCTAGTACAGTCCCTGGCTCACAGAAATGGCTCAATAAATATCTGAGAAATGAAAGAATGGAAAAAGGGTAAAGCCTTTAAAAAAGACAGGTTTTCCCAAGACCATCATTTACCATCACTCATTACACTATCACTGGTAACACTATCATTAAGCATCTTAATGAAACTACAAAAATAGAAGCATGCTAAAAGCACCAACTGCTCTATGTACAAAATAGATTTTGAAACATTCATTTACAAATTTTCAAGTGCAAAAAGAAAAATCTCCAGATGCACTAAATTTGAATTAGTCAATAAATAAACTTTTGTCTTCTAATAATCAGAACTCAGTGTTGGGGGTGAAATGGAAAAGAGGGAAAATGTCTGTCAGTGTGTTCAGCATGTTTAATGGATGCCATAAATCAAACGTTCCCATGAATTTTCTGGAGCAAATTCATGCCAATCTTTGAGCCTATTGTCACTTTCACACATGCTCACAGGAACAAAATGACAAAGAATGCTATGCCTGAACCACTAGATTCAGGGCACAAAACACTTGATTAACAATTGTCAAGGCTGGGTAGTAAATATTGACAGATATTTTCAAAATAAATTAACCCCACCATTTCCTACATAAATCATAGCTCCTGGTTTCTTTGAAGGATTCAGCAGACTCTTGGACTTCCAGACATTTTCTGAAAATGTGGCTACAGTCTCCTTGTGTGACACAACTGGGAGTGAACAACCCATTTACCAATTGCTGATGAATACCGCTAAACGTTTTCCCAGACAAAAGAGCATTAAATGCGATTCCATGCACATTTATTCTTCCTTCATAAATGCGCGTTCTCCCAAATTTCATTTTATGTCGTATACTTAAAGTTAAATACAGCAAGTTGAAATTTTAGTCAAAAAGCACTCCTGTATCTTACTAGCTGTGTAACTGCTACATCTGGTGGCAGCACACTTGCATGCAAGAAACCAGAAAACTTAGAAAACAATTGTAACCGATCTGGTGCGTGTTTGCATTAACCTTTACGCCGATATTTCTCACAAAACCCACGACCCTGTCAGAGAACAGTAGCCTACTTGCAGAAGAGCGATAACGCACAAACACGCAGGAGGTGATGGCGAAGGAGAGAAAGTTGCAGCCATCTGGAGGGGGTGGTTTTAAAAGCCTGCCCACGAGTCAGTCTGTCGTTTAAATTGCTCTAAGGGGCCAGGCAGGGGATCAAAGTCGGCTTTGATAATTTAAGCGACTCTCCCCAAAGGGCAGGGACCCTGCTAGCGAGGGCATCCTTCAGGTCCCGGGCTGCAAAGCTCGCAGAGCCGGGACCGCCTCTATGGGAGGAGTGCGCGAGGGAAGGGGAGGGGGCTCAAGGATGAATGCTTCAACGGGAGGGAAAACCCACCAGAGACCGGAGGCCAGGAGGTTAAGAGTACTGAGTGTACTAGCAAATGGAGCAGAAAGGGGTTGGCGTCCGGGGGGAGGCTTCTCAGCCTAGCAGTACTGGCTCTTAGGAACCCCATACGAGTCTGCGCGCCTCGCCCCGTCCCCTCCAGCGCGCACCCCCTCGTCCGTCTCCGCCGCCACCCGCGAACCACCACCCACAGCCAGCGCACTACCTCCCCGGAGCCGGGCGGCCTCGCGTCCACCTCGCCACCATCCCCCACCCTGGGGTCGGGGGAAGAGACCCGGGGGGCGCGGGGGCTGCGGCGCGGGAGAGCAGGCCCGCGAGCGGGCGCGGGCGCGACGGCGCTTACCTTCCCTGGGCCTCCCGGATGGCGGCGTGTGATTCAGCAGGGACCTGGCCGCCGCCGCCGAACCCGGGGTTGGAGACGTGGAGAGCTGGGACCAAGATGGCGGCCCCTCCAAACTTCCACTGCTACTTTGGACACTCATCAAGCTACTTTCTGGGAACCCGACTCCCCCCCTGCGACGGCAGCGGCGGCAACGGCACCGGCACCCGCCTCCGTCATGGCGGGGGCCGCGCTGAGGGCGAGCGAGGGAGCGAGGGCAGGGAGGGGGGAGTCAAGGGGATGGGGGAGGAAACCGAGAAGGGGGGGAGGTAGGGGGGGAAGAGGTGAGGGGAGGAGAGGGGACGGGGAGGAGGAAAAGGGGGAGAAGCGAGGGAGCAGGCGGGCGCGCCGGGGAAGAGGCGGAGGGAAGAAGCGCGGCGGCGGAGGCGTCGAGGGGGCGCCCGCTGGAGTGCAGGCGGAGCGCGGGCTGCGCCGGCCGAGGACACTTCCGCGAGCGGAACCTGCCGGCACCTCTGCAGTGCGTCGGCCCCCGGCGTCGCTTGGGTGGCGGCGGCGGGCGGTGGGTGGCGGCTGAGGCGGCGGGGTAACCTCTGCATCAGTTACAGGCGGCGGCGGCGTCACGCGCCGCCTGTGCAAACACTATCGCGAGGCTCCTGCGCCTCCGGTAGCGGCGGCGGCCGCGGGAGCAGGCATGGGGGAGGGACCTGCCAGGGGTTGGGGGCGGGGGGGGGGATGGAGAGGGAGCCAGCGCGCAAGGGAGGGAGGAGACGCGGGCGCTCGGCGCCCCTGGCGCACCCGCGGATCGCAGCGCGGAGCGGGAGCCCCGGGCCGCCGGACTCGCGTGCGCGGGGGCGGCCTCCCCGCGCCGGCCGGAGGGAGGCGCACCCCGCACGCGCCCCCGCCGTGTCGCTCGGGCTCCGGCTCCCGCTCCGATGCCACCTGACTCCTCCCCCCCCCCCCCCCTCCCGCGGAAGCGCGCCTGGCTCCCGACCCACACCCAGCCTGGGGAGAAATGCTTCTGCTCTCGCTGGGCTGTCGTTCGCAGGAGTTCGATGTGATCATTTCTCAAAATGGAACTGAAAAGTTAAGAGTTGCTTCTTTCTTGCCCCTCTGTACTGTGCAGAAAAACCTGCGTGCGTCTCCCCGTCTGCAGAATGGGAGTGATTACCGAATAAAAGAGCTAAGAAACTAAGCTGGGGGCGAGGGTGGGTGAAAATAAAACTTTATGAATGTTTTCTAAAAAGAGAAAGAATCTTTACCCGTGTTGTGCACTGTGTGTGTGGTATAGCAGTTCTTTTTTTAAAAACAGTAAATGGACAATCGAAATAGAAAAATTTGATTAATTCACATATTTAGGGAAACTATCCAATGTTCATCTTGTGGAAGAGGGCATGGTTTCTAGAAAGTTCCAATTTGTTTCCATGCCACTGCTGAGTCCCGACTAGAAAATCCCAAAGCAAATTACAGTATTTGCTAAAATTTATAGATACAGTGTAGCTTTCTACACACCCACACACGTAAAACACACCAGGGATTGGGCATCTTGTTCATAAAAGAGCAGTCTAATAGTTCAGGAAAAATACACCAAGGTTATTGCTCTCTAAAAAACCAAAATGAATAGAACACTAAACAGATTATGATAATAGAGCAACTGCATATAGACAGGAGGAAATGGTATGATCACCAGGAGGACAAAAATGTCATTTCTATTTTTTATTTTTATGACTTTGCATTTCTCACAGTAATGTTGTGTTCAGATAAACTATCATACTAGAATAGAACCTTGGTTGTCAGTTATCTCCAGAAGTAATTTTAGGTTTCTTATGCTTCAGATTCTTCAGTGAGTTTTTAGTCATGTTGTGCTTTTCAAACTTAAGAGGCAGATCTCACAAATTAAACAACTTTTGTGAAGTATAACTGACATACAATAAACACATTTAAAGTGTACAATATGATAAGTTTTGATGTGTATACAACCCTGAAACCAAGTCTACAAGCAAGATAATATATCCATCAGTCTCCACAGTTTCTTCTACCCTATTGATGTTCCTCTTGCACTCCAACCCCACCCCCAAGTAACCACACATCTGCTTTCTGTCACTTAGTTTGCATTTTCCAGAATTTTAGATAAATGGAATCATAGCCTGTACTTGTCTAGCTTCTTTTTCTCAACATAATTGAGTTTCATCTACATTGTTGCACTTCATAGTTTGTATTTCTTATTGCTGAGTATTCCGTTGTATGAATATACCCCTTTGTATTGTTCACCTGTTGATGAACATTTGCATTGTTTCCACATTCAGGCTATTACAAATAGTGCTACTGTGAACTTTCCCTCCTGTAGAAGTGTTTGTGTGTGGGGCGCCTGGGTGGCACAGTTGTTAAGCGTCTGCCTTTGGCTCAGGTCATGATCCCACGGTCCCGGGATTGAGCCCCACATTGGGCTCCCTGCTCCACAGGAAGCCTGCTTCTCCCTCTCCCACTCCCCCTGCTTGTGTTCCCTCTCTCGCTGTGTCTCCCTCTGTCAAATAAATAAAGTCTTTTTAAAAAAAGAAGTGTTTGTGTGGACATAGGCTTTCTTTTCTCTTGGATACATACCTAGGACCTTACTATTGGACTTTTATACCAAAGTACATGCACTCTAAGGGGAAGCAGAGTTTCTCTAAAGGACATGTAGGTAAATGTATGATCTTTCTGTATTTTAAGACTAAACTTAGCTGACTGGTGAAATGAGCATAGGACAGAGGAAGTCAAGACACCTGGGTATTAGTCTCAGCAGGTAACAATCCTTCTTGATTCAATTTCCTCATCTGTGAAAAAGAGGTTAGCGTCACTAGGTGATCTCTAAAGTGCCTACCAATGCCTAGACTTCATACAGAGCTTAGCTCCTCTCCAGTAGTAAACAAAACCCAGCCAAAGAGATTTGATGGTAGGTTATCTTCCTCCCAACCTTCTCCACAGCTTCAGGTTATCTTTATACCAACCCAGGTTACATTTTAGGCAGGCCTGCTCCTTTTATTTTAAATGGTAAGTAGAGGATCACAGCATAAACATAATTCAATTCAGATATATTGTTGTTATGAATGCTGCCTAGGAAGGACAATTGAACGATTGGTTCCTGCTTTCTTGTGGTTTATGTTAAAGATCACCAACACTAACTTACTTGTAAAGAGGCTACTGCCAGCAGGAGGGAGCTAATTAAATAAACCGTGGCTTAGCCTGAAAATGGAATACCATGCCATCATTTAAAATCAGGTTTTCAAAGAATACTGAAATAGATGATAAAACTTTCACACTGTAGTAAGTGAAAAGGTGAGTATGATCCCAATTTGTGTACAAGCATACATAAAAAATGACTACAAGGATGTACCCCAAACAGTTAATAATAGCTAATAATAGCTAGCCTTGGGTCTGAGATTAGATAATTATTCTTTCCTCCTTTATGATTTTCCAAACTTGGTACAATGGATCATTTTTAAGTAATTAAAACTAAAATTATACAAACATGTAATTTTATGAAATGATTATGATAAATGAAAACTTCAAGGGTGAGTAGAGGCTCCCATATCTTGCACATCAGCTAGTACATAGACATTCAAAAGTTGTTTGATAGAGATGGGATGGCTAGAGTGATAACTTGCACAATAGGACAAGGTACAGAATAGTCAGGAGAGTCCAGATTCAGACAGCAAGAACACCTGCCACTCTGGGGAAGGAGAAATTGAAAGAAAAGCAAGGAAAGAGCGTTGAAAGGGGGGTTTTGGCAAGGTTCTTTGGGAAAATATTCCCAGAGGGAAAGTCAGCATAAGAACACAGGAGTGAACTGAGCAAGTAAAAGGAGAATGCAGTAAACCTGCCCAGAAAGAATCAGGCTGAGCTGGGGAAAATGTTCTTTCTGTGAATTGAGTGCTCCATGAGGATAGACTCAAGCCCTTAGTACCGTGCTTGGCACAGACCAAGGGCTCTGTCAGTGTTTGTGGAATGAATGAATGAATGAATGAATGATGATCAGTGAACTGGGATACAGGTGAGGGAGCAATGCAGGAAAAAAGGTCTTCAAGGGTCTCTTGATAGGTCATATACAAAAGGGAATATCTGAGCCCTAATCTATACACTGATCATAATTTACAACTATGTTTATTAGACTCCGTTTATACATCACAGTAAAAACATTTGCAAAGCAGACAATACTATAGATATAATAAATGCATTTTATACCTCTTACCATTTGATTCCTTCTAAATTTGAGGAAATAATGTCTAAGTTCCTTTCCCCCAAACCAACCAGAAATTAGCCCAGAGAATGGATGAAGTGTCCTTTCTAAGTATTCTCCCATACAGTGGGGTGCTAGAGCCAGTTCATACTGAGCAGAGAGCAGATTGTGTGCATCTCTCCCCAACTCAGTTCAGTGATGTCACACTGGTAGCTTGAAAACAGTATTTACAACTCCAAAGTCATCAAAAGCTACAAATCAGGGCTCCCTCACCAGCATACCACTGCTCACATAGTGCATACAGGATTTCCCCGCTGTCCATTTCCCTGCCTAGGGAGGACAAGGACCTTGTCTGTCATGTGTATAGTTGTATTCCCAACGTCTAGCACCTGCCTGGCATCAAGTTGATGCTGCATACATATTGGTTCAGCCAGTTAATTACCCGCATACTGGTTAGCAAGCATTTGAGCCCTCTGAGCTAACAACTGGGTTGGCTGCTCTGGCAGAGGAAAAAAGGACCAAATATTCTACCACCCCCCCACACTTCGTTGGCCAATGTTTGTGATTTGGTAAAGTTTACTGACCTTGTTAGGGTTGCCAGATGAAATATAATTTTTGCATGGACCATACTAACACTAAAAGAGTACTGGTTGTTTATGTGAAATTCAAATTTAGTTGAGCATCCTGTATTTTTATTTATTAAATCTGGCAACCCTGGCCCTTTTGAACCAAGCAGAAAATAGTTAATGAGTTATTACCTGGTAAAGTTGAATACTATGACCTGGAAATTCCATTCCAAAGAATATATCCTACAGGAATTCTTGCTCATGTGCTACAGGACATAAGAACAAGAATGTCCATAGCAGCCAAAAACTGGAAACCACCCAGATGTGCATCGACAAGAGAACGGATAAGTAAACAGTTTTGTCTATTCACACAATGGGATACTACTCAACAACTAAAATGCTCACAAGCATAATGCTGATTTAAAAGGACAAATTAAAGAAGGATGTTGTCTGTTTGACTCCATGTGTAAATAATCAAAAACATTCAAACTAAATAATACGTTGTTCAGGAATGGAGAGATGGCAAAACTAGGAAGAGAAAAAGAAAGGGGATGAGAAGCCAAAATCAGAGTGATTACTTCTGTCAGGGAGAAGGGGGGATGTGATATGGAGAACTGACAGGGGCGTCAAAGCATCAGTAAATGCTCTACTTATTAAGTTGGATGGGAGGATGGAGATATGTTTGTCTTATTCTTTTTCTTTAAGCTACTCGTGTGTATGATTTACTCTTAACGTACAAAATATTATCTTACAAATGTTTAAGACATGAAGAAAGCTGTGCCTTCTTTATCAGACTGAACATAGAGGCCCTCCTTGTCTCCTCTGCTTGGACTTATCCCCAGATTTGATTTCCTTCTTTGTCCAAATGTATGCACACAGATGGGAGATCTAAAGATGCCTGTCCTACCATCACAACATGCCGCCTCAATAGTCTTTTTGGTAGATGCTTAGACAAATGACTCCATCACGTTGGATGATGAAGAATTCTCATTTCACTGAGTTTGTTCTAACTGTGCTGCACAATTCACAAAGCCTACTTGGAGATTTTGGTGTCCGTATTCCCGTAGAGAGAGTTCCAAGGCTTTGTACATAATATGCTAGGTTATACTTTCTCTGCTGTCTCTAGCATTGGAAATGGTTTCCTTCAGGTTTATCAACTAATGGGGGAGAGGGGTTGATCTATACGTAACAAAACTGGAATTACTAGGTTCTCAAATCTGATTCATTTTGCCTGAGGTTAAAAAATCGTAATCAACTTCAGCGCAATATTACCTCCCCAGAGTGTACTAGAAGCTGTCCTCCAAGGACATGAGTATTACAACATGTTTACAAAAACAAAGTACAACAAGCGAACAGTGCTCATACAGCAGATTTAAAATCAACAATATATCTCTTAACAAAGCAGTCTACTTAGAAAAGTGATTAAGAAAACATATGAAACCAAGAAGTCTAGTGTTCCACTTCACTCATTCTAAGTTTTATGGATTAAATTGAAATATAAATTCATCACATTAGAGGGAAGATGAAAGATTCCCAAAGCCTTACACTAAACTCTGTTTCTGCAACATGAAATTTTTTGTAGGCACAGAAATTGACGTGACTTTTTTAAAAAATTAATATCATTCTTGATTTTTGACAATATCTTTCCAACAATACAGTTTAAAGACTTTCAAAATCACTTAATGCTTTTCCAGGAAATATAAAGTGCTAAATCTTTCTTAATTAGATACATGACAAAAATAAGTAGAGATGTCTATAACCTCATACATATTTAGAAACTTTGAAACAATATAGAAATGTCACATACTGATGAGAATTTCTTCCCCCTCCAAAAAAGGAGTAAAAATGCTACCATAAAGCAAGTGGAGGCTTTCTGAGATGCAAGTAATATTCTGTTCCTTAAACCAGGTGCTGGTTAGAAGTGTATGTTAAACAGTTTGTAAAAATTCATCAAACTGTACACTTACAATAAAAAGTTAGACAAAATGTAAAAAAAAAAACCAAAAACAACCCTGGCATTTGTAGTTATAAGGAAATACATACACACATAGACACACATTTAAGGGAAAATAAATTTGTTTAATGAGACAATGAAAAGGAGGGTTGTTTTTTTTTTTAAAGGAAAATGTTTTTAATATGAGGGGATATGACTGGTGGTTTCTTATGGGAAGAAGTTAAGAAAACGATATCTTAAAATCAATATACATACAATGAAATTTCTAGAACTGCCACTATGAGAAAATCCTCAAGTAAATATTTACTTCACTATTGTCCATTTCTTGCACTTGGTAAAGAAAGCTGTTTGGCAATGGCTGATGATCTGTATACCCATCAGTAAAAACAGTTATGGACTGATAAACATTCATTTCCGGAAATACTTGTTGAGCGCCTACCCTGCATAAAGCAATTTGCCAGGTGCTGTGGGAGTACAGAGGTGAGTCAGACATGGAGCTTAGAGGTGAGAGCAAAGAAGAATCAGGCAAATGACTACCATCCAAAGTAAAAATGATCCATGCCAGAGGTAAAGTATAGGTAAATGGGAGAATGTAGAGGCAGGAGAGATCACATTTGAGGCTTCCTAAAAGAGTAGCAGTTTTGTTTTTGTTTTTGTTTTTAAAGACTTTATTCATTTATTTGACAGAGAGAGACACAGCGAGAGAAGGAACACAAGCAGGGGGAGTGGGAGAGGGAGAAGCAGACTTCCTGCTGAGCAGGGAGCCTGACGTGGGGCTCGATACCAGGACCCCGGGATCATGACCTGAGACGAAGGCAGACGCTTAACGACTGAGCCACCCAGGCGCCCCAAGAGTAGCGATTTTAGCTGGGCCTTGAAGTGCACCAAAAAGTGATCTAAATTGTTATTTCCTTTCCAAGATTCAAAACTTAACCATCAGAATCTGGATCTATTCCATAGACAAACTTAAGGCTCTCTTCTATTTTTTTTTTTATTATTATATCATCAGTTTCATACGGTCTTAAACTTTTAGTTCAATCTTCACTTTTTTCCCTTTTGTTGTCTTGTTTAGAGGCCTCTACCTACTTTCCAATCCTTGTAGAACTGCATCTTTTAATTTAGCATTCTCTTTGCTCTGTGGGTTGGGATGGGTTGAGAGAGAACAGGGACACTAGTAACAAAAGTAATTTTCCCCAGTGAAACTAAGTCATCTATTACTCAACATGCAGAAGAGAAGCCTTCCAATTAAGTCAAAAGCATTACTTACATTGGTAATCAACAAGAAAGCATACAGGAACATTCTCCCATAAATTGACACAATTTGATGAATCATAAAATCATGAATCACTGAATCATAAAAAGAACTCATGATTTGGAAGATAGGGGTTGGAAAGAATTGGCGGAGATATCTAAAACAGACTTTAGCTACAGACATAAATTAATATAAACACTAATAATGAGAGATGAATTGGTACTAAGTCTAAAATGCTAACTGAACTATAGTAAAATATAATTATATTGACATTTTATTTATAATGATGGGATTTCTTTTGGGAGGCAATTCAGCAATATGGATCAAGAATTTTTTAAAAACATTATTCCTGGGGCACCTGGGTGGCTCTATCGGATAACCATGAGACTCTTGATTTCGGCTCAGGTCTGCATATCAGGGTCATGAGATCGAGCCCCTCCTAAGGCTCCCCACACTAATTTCATTCTGGGAATCTATTCTAAGAAAATAATCTTTTTTTTTTAAGATTTACTCATTTATTTTTGGGGGGAGAGGGGGCTGGGGAGGGGTAGAAAAAGAGTCTTAAGTAGACTCCGTGCTGAGTGCGGAGCCCCACCAGCAGCTGGATCTCACAACCCTGAGATCAGGACCTGAGCTGAAAACACGAGTCCGGCCCTTAACCAACTGCACCACCCAGGTGCCCCTCTAAGAAGATAATCTTAAATTAGAAAAAAAAAAAAAAGTGAGTTTTCTCTTCCTGCACAAGATAATTTTTCAACATTATTTATAATAATAAAAAATTGAAAATAACCGATGTACAATGATAAGGGTATATAATAACTTATGGCTCATCTACTTTATAGAATATAATAAAGTCATTAAAATGATTGTGAAGAAGTGCCTAGGTAGCCCAGTCGGTTAAGTGTCCAACTCTTGATTTTAGCTCAGGTCATGATCTCAGGGTCATGAGATCGAGTCCCACCTCCTGCTCTGTGCTCAGCCGTGAGTCTGCTTAAGACTCTCTTTCCTTCTGCCCCTCCCCCCTCGGATAAATAAATAAATCGTTTAATAAAAAAATGATTGTGAAGATTTTACAATAACCAACAACTGATTCACTGATTTCAGTGACTAAAGCAGCATATAAAAACTATATATACAATGTAGTCTCAATCATTTAAAATGTGTATAGTAAAAAAATTGAAAGGAATACACTAAAATATTAACAGCAGTTGTCTTGGTGTGATTTTTGTGGCTGGTCTTTGTACTACTGGGTATTATCCAAATGTTCTATAGGAATAACAATTACTTTATGAGAAAAAAAAAAACCTGTATATTTTCAAATGACTGGATTTTCGACCCCAGATTAGATTAATAAAGAGCAACAAAAGGAAGTATTAACAGGAGATGGGGGGGAAATGTTTGGTGCCTCTTTTCCCATAGAGCTTCCAAGTGTTATTGTTTGACTTTTTCTTGGTACAATTAAACAAATGTAGATTTTAAAAGTATTTGTTTAAAACTCTCAGGAACCCACAGCAGAATCAGAGGAATGTCGACCTTCTAAAATCACAGTAGAAAATAAGAGCAAACAAAACTGAGTCTGCAGAGCAAATGACAAAACTGAAAAGAAACAGAATGCACACATGAAAACAAAGTCACAGAAATATGGCAATAGAGACTAAGCATTGTAAGTTTAGTTATTAAATTTAGATTCCCTATTAATAGAAAAAGCTTCTCAGATTATGTTAAAAAATTAAAATCCAATACTTTGCTGCTTATAAAAAATACATCTAACTAAAATAACACAAAAAGACTAGAAAGGAAAGGATGGATAAAAATGTAGTAAGCAAGCTTGCAATGTATTAGAGATAGCATTAGGGAGTTGAAATAGAATTCAAGGCAAGAAATTTTAAAGGTTATTTTGATCTAATACAAACATTAGATACTCCTTATGCGTGTGCCATAGACACCAGCAATTCACAAAGTGGAAGATACGATTCATTAATTATGGGAATGTGATGGAACTACTACCTCTCCACCCTGAGCACAAGGGAAAACTATTCCCAGGTTCCTTTCAGGGACAGCGGGTTACGTTACCAGGTACAGACAATAGAACATGAGCAAAAGTCAGGTGTGTCCCATCCAGGCCAGGATTTGAGAGTCTGTGTGCCACCATCACACTTTTCTCTTTTAACAGGGATCACAGAAGCCACACAGTAATGTGAAGCCACAAGATGAAAGTGACCTGGATCTTCCAGTCACTGCAGGGTGACCAGCTGCCTTAGAAGTTGGCCCACTGGCATTGGACTTTGGATGAAGGGAAAAAAACCTATGTTGTTTTAAGCACCTGAAATTTGGTGCTTTATTTGCTATTTATAGCCTGTTCTGTCTTAATTAATACAATAGAAAAATGTCAAACTGCCCAAATAATAAAAAAATTCAAATTAAACGAAGAGGTACCACTTTCCATATGTTAAACTGGAAAAACAACAGCAACAAACCTTAAAATATTAATACCCAGTGCAATGGGGGAAAGGGTAATCTTTTCTTTTTCTTTTCTTTTCTTTTCTTAAGTAAGCTCTACCCCCCAATGTGGAGCTTGAACTCACAACCCTGAGGTCAAGAGTCCTGTACTCTACCAATTGAGCCGGCCAGGTGCCCCAAGGATAATCTTTTCAATAAATTAGGCTGTCAAATGGATATCCACATGAAAAATAAATGCCAGATGGATTGTAGATCTAAATATGAAAATAAAAAATTAAGCTCTTAAAAGAAAACACAGGGAAATATCTTCATGATCTACAGGTAGGTAAATGTTTCTTAAATAGGACACAAAATATGCTTACCATAATTAACAAATTTGACAGATGAAACTATTTTAATATAATCTAATCACCAAAAGAGTTTTGATCCCCAAAAGATTTGATTTCAGATAATGAAAGCAAACATAGAGTGGGAAAATATATTTGCAATCCATATATCTGTAAAGGATTTATATTCAAAATATGTAAAACAACAAAAACAAAAACATCCTTCAAATCAATAAGGAAAAGACAAACAAAATAGTAGAAATGTGGACAAAAAACTGGAACAGTTACTTCACAAAAAGAGAACATCCAAATGGCCAAAAAACATATGAAAAGATGCTAAACATCTTTAGTTAACAAGAAAATGCAAATTAAAGCCAAATGAGATACCACTCACCAGAAAGGCTAAAGTGAAAAAGACAAAAGGTCAGCAAGTGCGTGAAGCACTGGGAACTCCCATACACTGGTGGGATTGAAAAGCAATACCCTTAGAAAACTGAGGGCAGTATAACTACCAAAACTAAACATACACATATGTTACGATCTGTCGGTTCTATTCCTAGGTATACTCCCAACAGAAATGCATACGTATATTCATCAAAAGATATCTACAGCAATTTCATAAAGCAGCACTGCTCATAGCAGCCCCAAACTAGAAACTACTCAAATGTCCACCAGAATAAATACACCGGGGAACATTCACCCAATGGAATACTATACAGAAATTAGAATTAACAGATGACTACACACAGCGACATGGATGAACTATACAAACATAATGCTGAACAAAAGAAGATAGACAAGAAAGATTACATACTACATGATTCCATTTATATACAGTTCAGAAACAGGCAAACCAGTCTATGGTGTTAAAAATCAAGACAGTGGTTACCCTTGGGGGTGTGTGAGGGAGACTTCTGAGATGGTGGTAATGTGTTGTTTCTTGATTTAGGTTCAAGTTACACAGTGCGTTCACTTTGAAAATTCATCAAACTGTACACTTAGATTTGTACATTTTGGTGCACATATATTTTGCTTCAGTAAAGTGTTTAACATATATAATAAAATAAATAAAATATAATATAATAAAAATATATGCCACAAATATATAATACCAAGTCATAGCAAGCACCTAGTTAAACTTGTATTCTTTTTTTCTTTAAGATTTTATTTTTAGGGCGCCTGGGTGGCTCAGTCAGTTAAGCAACTGCCTTCAGCTCAGGTCATGATCCTGGAGTCCCAGGATTGAGTGCATAGGGTTCTCTGCTCAGCGGGGAGCCTGCTTCTTCCTCTCCCTCTGCCCCTCCCCCCTCTTGTGTGCGCGCACGCGCTCTCTCTCCCTCTCTCTCTCTCTCGCTCTCTCGCTTGCTCTCTCTCTCAAATAAATAAAATCCTTTAAAAAAAAGATTTTATTTTTAAGTGATCTCTACACCTCATGTGGGGCTCGAACCTACAACCCCAAGATCAAAAGTTGCGCATTCCACCAACTGAGCCAGCAAACCGCCCCTAAACTTGTATTCTTTCTTTTTTTTTTTTTTTTTAAAGATTCTATTTATTTATTTGACAGAGAGACACAGCGAGAGAGGGAACACAAGCAGGGGGAGAGGGAGAAGCAGGCTTCCCGCGGAGCAGGGAGCCTGACGCGGGGCTCGATCCCAGGACTCTGGGATCATCACCTGAGCCGAAGGCAGATGCTTAACGACTGAGCCACCCAGGCGCCCCCTAAACTTGTATTCTTATGCATTGTTTGTATCAAGAAAAGACTGGTACAACCATTTTGGAGAGTAATTTGGACATACATGTACGACACACATTAACTATATAACACACAAATATATTCTCATTTCTGAGAATCTTTCCCAAGGGGGGAAAAAAAAAAAAAAAAACATGGAGGGAAACTATGAATAAAAATGTTTATCACAGAGCTAAAATCAACTATAACTATAGCATATCCTCTTGGTATATTTTTATTCAGCCACAGTGATGACTGCTTTGAAAGCTCTAGTGAAACATGACAAAAGCTTTTGGTATATGTCAGGTAAAAAAGGAAAATGAAAATTCTGTATATCCAATTATTATAATTAAAGATATGTTAGAAGAAAATAACTAAACGGAAAACACACAAATGATACACATAAAACTTCCCTGCCCAGTCTCCTCCACTCTTGTAACTCCAAGAATCACACATGTAATGAAGACTCTTAAATCTGTATGTCCAGCCCACACATCTCTCTTGAGCTCCAGGATATTCAAACTGGTCACTACACATGTCCCCTTGGATGTTCCATAAGTCCCTCAATTTTTTCCTCCTACTTTTGTTATCTTGGGTAGAAAGGTGGCCAGGAATAAGAATGGGGATAGGGATTCAGTTACCCAAACCAGAGATCTGAGAGTCATTCCTATTTACCCCCATTCCTCATACCTTTACCATTCCCTAAGTCCACACTGTCTTCTCAAGAGCCCTTGGAAGTCATCCCATCCATCCATCCTTCTGCCATTGCCTTTATCATTTCCCACCCAGATTATTGCAAAAGCTTTCTAACTAGTGTTCCCGCCTTCAGTTTTAGCCCATCAGTCCAGCTGCTCTGGTTATATTTGTAATATAACCAACTCTGAGCATGCTTTTCCACTTTAAAATTCTTCTATGGCTACTCATAAGTGATTGGATAAAGTTCAAACTCTCTAACATAGTTTATGTGATTCTTTTTATCTTTTTTATCTTGTTATCACCTGCCTGTCTTTCCAGTTTTATGCCTGGTTACTCCTTCATGGGAAGCCCACACTCCAGTCACACCAAAGTTATTACAGTGGCCAAACACGTTATACACTGTGTTTCACTTCTCTTGCCATTTTCCAGCTCAGAACCTCTTTTGTCCCCCACCTTTTCCTGACCTTATTTGCCTAGCCCATACTCTAAGACTCAGTTCAAGCCTTTTCTTGACTGGGAAATCTTCAGGGATCACATTTTTACAGGGTCAGAATCATGGGGTACACCCAACTTTCCATCTTATTTTTCTCACTAAAATTAAAACATGATCAATTTTCTGGTTTGCCAAGGTACCCTTCATAATGATCCTTTAATACCCAATGTTAAGTTCTCTAGCTTCTCTGCTCCCTCAGTATACTGCATATAACTTTATCACATCACTTACTGCTTTGTTTTGTAATGTTTTTGTTTTTTTTTTTTTAACATGTTCACCTCCTCCACTAGCCCCTGGATTACTTGAGGGCAAGTATTTGTGTTGTGTTTATTTCTATGTCCCCAGCAGAGTCTGCAGCAGAGTAGGAATTCCCTAAAGGAAAGTGAATGACTGAGTAAATAATGGTGGTTGTGCTAGTACGGTAGAATATGAGTGATCGTTTTTTGCTTTTTCTCAAGTGCCCAGACTTTTTGTGGCTACTTATTCATTTAGATTCATCATGTTAAAAAAAAAAAAAAAAAGAGTAGATCTAGAAAACAATTTTTGGTAATATTATATCACCTTTACCATCTTCAATTATTTTTTTTCAATTCTCTTTGATTGATCAAACATCTTATGACTCCCAATTTTGCCTAATATGTATATATACAATGAAGAAAGACTGGAAGAGCACTTATTATCTCCTCTTCTGTTTGTAACACAAACATTGTGCCTAATTAACAGTTAACTCGCAGTCCTTATCTTACTAGCTCTAGCGGGATTTGACTTCAGCTGATTGCTCCCTCCACCTTGCACCTCTGTCTTTATTTGACCTCTAGGGCACAATCCTCATTTCCCTCTGACCTTGAGGTCTCTGTTTGATCAGTCCAGTTTCCAGACTCTCTGCCTCCTCTTCTGGTCCACTAAATGCTGGAGCACACCAAGGCTTAGTCCCTCGATTCCCTTCTCTTCTTGTCTTGCCCCTTCTCTTCCTACCATCAGGTACTCATTTCTTTTGGTCCTGGCTCTCGAGCCTGGCTACACATTTGAATCACCAGAGAAGCTTTTTAAAACATATCAAATCCAAGCCCATTTTGTATCAGAGCTTCTGTGGGCAGAGCCAAGATTTCAGAGGTTTTAAAGCTCTCTAAGTGATTCTAACGTGGGACCAACGTTGAGGATCACATCGAGTGGTTTCAAATATCATCCCCATGCAGATTAGTTCAAAATATATGTCCCCTGGCTCAACCTCTCTTTGAGCTTCAACCTCGAATATCCAACTGATTCATAACAGCTTCCTTTGACCTATCTAAGAACTAGCATATCCAAAACTAAACTCTTGAGAGATCTTGAACAAATATAAAATTGATCATATCATTCTCTTGCTTAAAACACTTCAGTAGCTATCTTCATGCTTCGAAGAAAATCCAAATCACTAAAATCATTAAAATCATTAGTCCACAAATGACCCAGCCCCTGTCTACATCTACAGCCTTCTGATCCTCTATGCCTTGCTTGCTCTGCTTCACCACACTGTCCTGCTTAAAGTTCTTCCTCAAACAGAACCAGCACACACCCACCTCAGGACCTTTTTCTTTTACTGTAAACACCTCCCCCAACATGGGGCTCACACTCCCGGCCTGGAGATCAAGAGTCACATGCTCTACTGACTAAGCCAGCCAGGCGCCCCCCACCTCAGGACTTTGCACTTTGGTTCCTCTGCCTAGAAAGCTCTTCTACCAGACCTTAACACAGACCTTAACATAGCCTTAACATTGCCATTTTCCCAATGAAGTGTTTCCTCACTTCATTCAGGTCTATGCACAAATGCCCCTTCCTCAGAGAAGCCCCCTTCAACCACTTTAGCTATAGTATAGTTCTCCCTCTGACCAGCTTTATTTTTCTTTATTTTTTAAAGATTTATTTTAGAGGGAGAGAGAGAGAGGGAGAGAGAGTATGCGAGTAGGGGGAAGGGGCAGAAGGAGTGGGAGAGGGAAAGCAGACTCCCCGCTGAGCAGGGAGCCCAATCAGGACCTGAGCCAAAACAAGAGTCCGATGCTTGACCAACTGAGCTACCCAGGCGCCCGCTCTATTTTTCTCCCTAGCTCTTCATCATTACCTGAAATTACATTACATATATGTATCCTTTCTTTGTTAATATTCTGTGTTTTTCACTCTAGAATGCAAGCTCCCCGAGGGCCAACTTTTATTCGTTCACATCTGGTTTCCCAGCACCTGTTTTTACCTTTAACATATCTGAAATTGGATGCCTCTGACAATTAATGGCGTGACATAGAGAAATTAGCAGGGGTTTTTTCCTTTGTTTGTACAATATAAAATGAAAGTGACTGTTATAGCCAATGTATTTTACTTTCTTTTCTTTCAATTTTATTGAGATATAATTGACATACAGCATTGTATAAGTAAGTTTAAGGTGTATAGCACAGTGACTTACATATATTGTGAAATGATAACCACAATAAGCTGAGTTAACATCTATCACTTCATATACTTACCAAAAAGAGAGAACAAAAAAAAAAAAAAAAGAAAGAAAAGGAAAAAAAAAGTTTTTCCTTGTGATGAGAACTTTTAGGATCTACTCTCTTAGCAACTTTCATATATATGATACAGCAGTGTTGCTATGGTCATCATGTTGCATTTCACATCTCCAGTACTTATTTATCTTGTAACTCAAAGTTTGTACGTTTTGATCCCCTTCATCCAATTCCCCCACTGCCACCAATAGTCAATGTATTTTAGACTCAATGAAATATGGTGGTAGGCACTCAATAAATAATGTAATGGGCTGGGAGCACTGAATAAGCATATAAATAATTAGAATGAATGTTAATATACCTGGACTCCAAAAATTATATCCTGGTTACCATAAACATACAGGAAGGCACCATAGAAATAGGAGATTTTCGTTGGTGCAAAGGGGACAAAAAGTCCTGGGTTGTACCTCAAACACTGCTGTGGGATCCCTTGGCATGCAGAAACCTAGGTGGTCTTGAGGGTAGAGGGAGAGTCACTGGGGAGAGAAATAAAATTTGAAACAGAACTGATCATCAAAGAAAAAGAAGTATCAAAGACATGAGAGAAAGCTTTGTCCAAAACCTGTCTCCTCTCAACTAATAAAGTGATGCAAGTACAGCAATGTTTAGGTTCCACATCATTTCTGATAAGGCCCCCAAAAGGATATGGGAACATCTCTTCCCAAGGGTACAGTGCATTTTTCAAACAAAAATATTTATAGGGGTGCCTGGGTGGCTCAGTCGGTTAAGTGTCTGCCTTTGGCTCAGGTCATGATACCAGGGTCCTGGGATCGAGCCCCGCTTCAGCCTCCCTGCTCAGCGGGGAGCCTGCTTCTCCCTCTGCCTGCTGCTTCCCCTGCTCGTGCTCTCTCTCTCTCTCTCTCTCTCAAATAAATAAATAAATAAAATCTTTAAAAAATATTTTTATATTAATAGCACCAGTGTTTTATTAGCTAGCATTTTTTAATGCTTATCATATTCCAGGCATCACATAGTGTTTACATGCATTATCTAATCAGATCCTAACAACAAACTCCATGGGATAAGTGCTACTGTAATCCTTGTGTTACAAATGAGAAAGCTGAAGGCTTGGAGGAATTAGGAAATTTATCTAAAGTCACACAGGGATTAAGGGAAGAAACCAGAATAGGAACCCAGGTCTGCTTGAGGGCGGGGGTCCATGTTCTCAACTGCTCTGCACACTGACTTTTACATATTTCCACTTCCGAAGACTATGCTTCTTAATTTCTGGATGGAATGTCATGGAGCTTTCAATTACAGACAGGAGCTGAAGGGAAGAGTGTGCTCTCCCCCTTTCCTACTTCCTGACTGTCTTTCTTCTTCCCTGAAGAAGAAACGTTAAGAGAAGGCTTGGGTGCAGACAAGCTTTGTGACAACAGTGGTAACAAAAGCTCAAGAACAGGCAAAACAACAGTGAAAAGACAACTCCAAGGCTGACAAAATAACCAAGACATATTTAAGCAAATCATTAGCTGACATGGATTGAGAATCCGTCAGCTTTACAAGAAAAACTATCGAGAAACCTAAGATCTTACTTGTCTAAATGGAGTAAAATTGAGCTGCTATAATGTATATTGCTTTTATTCTTTTTGTTAAACATTTATAGACTTATTAAACTAAAGAAATATAAGGAGGGTTTAAGCTTTTTACCACTCTCCTGGTTTGGGGTATCAATTTAACTAAACATTATCAAAACAGTCTTAATTTTCAAGTATTATGGACTTTTACACTGATGACTATCAAATTTTATATATACTTTTTATTGCATTGGATAATTCAGTGGATTTTCAGTGCTGTAATATTGAATGGCTCTTTCCAAGGTTCTGAGGTAGCTTGCACCTGCTCTTGTTACAGCTTTTTATAGCCTCATCTAAAGATGGATTTGAAGACTATTCTAATATTTGTTATACTGGAATGGGTCTTATATTCCATGTAAGAAGATATAGAATAGCAATTACCAACTGTACAGGGAAATTGGCAATGCCACCGTGATGACAAGCACAGTTGTAGTGGTGTGACCGATTTATTCATTTCCTTAATAACCTTCATAGTTGTAATGAGTCATCCCTGTCTCTTGTTCTAAATTATAGGGCACCCTTTTATTCCCAAACCAAATGAATATACATGATGACATTTTTTTCTTTCTCGTTCTCATTTCAAAGACCTAATTTTTCATAATCTAGCAGTTAAGAGAATCAGACAGACATGAGTTGGAATCCTAGCTAAGAGGAAGAAAAGGTTAGAGAGGTGTGGATTCCTCCACTGCCCCCAACTTGTCCTCTAGACATCTTTCAGAGGCTTTGAAATATGGCCAGGCTCTGTTGCTGTGAGTCTGACATTTAAGCAGCTAGCCCCTTCCGTTCCTCTTATGACAAAAGAAGGAGGAGAAGGAGGAGAAGATGAAGTGGTTTTTGGTTTGACAATCAAGCAGACAGTGTTTGCTCTACACATCAGTTTCATTATTCACAAATAAGGAATTTTTTAAGGAGCCATTAGAGAACAATCTGAGAAGGCAAGAGAACGCATCTATCTTCCAGGCCTCAGTGTGTTAGTAAGTGGTATTTGTCATAGAAATTAAAATGCTGAGCAGATGAGAGAAAAAGCCCCAACATAGCCCCATTGTATCCATATTAATATCTTTCTTCTTGGGTATAGGTATTTGAAATCACAGATTAGCAACATAGTAGTGCAGCAAACTAAGGAGACACTTGTTTTCTCCTGTGATTCCTAGAAACAGAGGAGGAACTGTCTGGGCTGAGAAGATTGCAACATGTCTTAACTTGTTGCTTCAGTAGCACACAAGGCTGTCCTACATTGGCTAAAAAATGAGTGACTGTTACTTAGACAAAGATTTGAAACCAAACATTCAGTCGTGTAAATTCTGCGAGACACTTGACATGTTAGAAAGAATATGTGGATCTAAAAACAATGCTGAAGAGAAGTATTTTTGACTTTCACATAAAGTCCAAAGTTAGAGAAGATGCCTCTCATGAGATATAAAACTATAGACTTAATGAAAATGTTGAAAAGTTCAGAGATGATTAACTCTGATAATGATGATTGAGGAGTTATATTTAGATCAAGGAACAGATTCATTCTGTAAGAAACCTTGAGCACAAGAGAAATTTCTGTTTGGGTTGTGAACAAAAACAGGAAAGGTCTGCCATTAGTTCTGATCTTTCAACAGAAGCCAGAAGAATTACTATCTCATTAAGGAAAATAGTAGCTGAAACAAAATATGGTGTTTCTTTTATGAACTGGAAATAAAACATTAAAGTTGGCGCTGTAAAACTATTACAACACCAAGACCCCCAAATTGTCAGACTCAAAGTGAAGGCAATGTTGATTTGTTTCTTAACTTCAATTAGTATGGATCATTCTGTGTGCTTAAGCAATGAGGTGTAAATATAAAGACTGAAGCATTAATGAGCATTTGAGAAATCCAAAGTCAAAAACTGAGCCAACACATGAACCCAAGTGCTCTAAAGTCTTTGTATGTCTTCAGAGCTGCTCCTCCACCATGTTAACAACATGGTTGACTTTAAGGTTCTAGGTCCTCAACTCTTTCCATTTCTTCCCAATCAGTCAGCTGTCTCTGGCTTCACTTCCCACCTTGTTCAGTCAGACCCCACAATCCATCCCTTCAATACCACTCTTGCCAAGGCAATTAACTTCATTATTTTTTTGAATAGTTATTTACTGAACCCATTCTGGATCAATCCAACCATTGGCTTCTCCCTCAGATACCTGAACGTCTAGAGAAAAAAAAAAATCACCAGACTATCAAAAATTAATGTTAGTAATGGATATCTCTGGGGACAGGACTATGGGGACATTTCACTCTTTGTAATAATAAATGTAGAAGGAATGATGGAATTAGAAAACAATCAGTTTTTGGCAATCAGCCTAGTAACAATTCAGGCAAGAGGCATCAATGGATGCTATTACCAAAGAGTGAAAGTGGAATGAGGAAAAAAAGTTTTATACCCCTCTCAAAGTACCTCCCTCAAAGAGGGGAGGAGTAATTTTTCAGTTGAGAAACCTGGCAGATACCATCTTAAGCAACTGATCAAATCAATGTCATCAGAAATGGGACAAATTGACGTTATGGGCTACTCACTGGGATTCAATAAGAAAAATCCAACTTCACTTCTATGATGTTCCAGGATGATCTGGTTCTGATTATAAGGAAACTTCAAATAAACCTATGTTGAGAGATATTTTACAAATTTATTGGCCTGTAGTCTTAAAAAAAAGGTCAAGTTCATGGAATTAAGGAAAGATTGAAGAACTCTTTCAGGGTGAAGGAGACTAGAGAGACATGACCACTGGGCACAGCACTACAATATGTGTTTTTTTTAACACCATGAAGTAATTAACTCAGTTCTCACACTATCTGCATGGAGATAGCATCAGATCCCACAAGTTAAGGGCTCAGTCTGACAAGACTGCTTCTTCCCAGTTCAGATGCCAATCACAAGTCCAGGTTGTTAACCTGTACTGCTGACCAACTGGCTGTAAATCAGAGGTTCCCACAACCCCTTCCTCAGGTTTGATTACTTTGCTAGAGCAGCTCACGGAACTCAGAGCAACATCTACTTATGTTTACTAGTGTAAACATGGAAGAGATGCATATGCAAGGTATGCGGTAAGGGGAAAGAATCTTCCATGCCTTCTAGGTATGCCACTCTCTCCTCAAATCCATGTGTTCACCAACTGAACTCCACCTTGAGTTTTGATGGAGGCCTCATTACATAGGCACAATTAATGAAATCATTGGCCATTAGCAATTGATTCAACCTCAGCCCCTCTCCCAAAAAGGGGTCAGAAAGGTGGGACTGAAATTTCCAACCTCCTAACTATGTGTTTGGTTCCCCTGGCAACCAGTCCCCATTCTTAGGGGCTTTCCAAGTCACCTGTGGTTGAAAGGGGTTTGTAATGAATATCAAGATACCTTTATCGCTCTTATGACTTAGGAAATTCCAAGGGTTTTAGGATCTCTGTGCCAAAAAACAGGGTAAAGATCAAATATATATTTCTTATTATAAATCCTGATATCACAAACACTTAAACCTGGAGTAGATCCTTTGCTATAAAGAATATTATTGGGACAATTGATATAGTTCTTTGCACAATTCTTGCAACTTTTCTGTAAGTTTGAAGTTGTTTCAAATAAGTTGTTTCAAAATAAAAAGTAAACAAAAACAAAAACAAAAAAACCCCCGTTTTTCCATTTTTAAAATCATGAATCATAGGATACACACACACAAAAAACAAGTTTAAAGTATATGTAACTTATGGGGTGCCTGGGTGGCTCAGTCAGTTAAGCATCTGCCTTTGGCTCAGGTCATGATCCCAGGGTACTAGGATCGAGCCCCACATCGGGCTCCCTACCCAGCTGGGACTCTGTTCCTACCTCTCTCTCTGCCCCCCTCCACTCGTGCTCTCTCTCTTGCTTGCACTCTCTCTCAAATAAATAAATAAAATCTTTTAAAAAATAAAAATAAAGTATATGTAACTTATGACATTAAAAATAAAAATGAGTGTCTATGAATTTACCACTCATTTTGAGAAATAGAATATCAATAATGTTAAAGTTCCCAGTATGCTCCTCTCTATCTCACCCCTCTGCCCAGGAAACATTACCCTGAATATGTTTTATTATTCCTTACTTTCTTTAAAGACAGCACATATAGAAATTCCTATATAATATTTTCTAATAACTAGAGAAATTTAGCTTTCCCCCTTCTTTGTTTATTGATTACTTTCATTTCTTCTTTAAATCATCTGTTTTATCCTTTGCCATTTTTCTATCAGGTTGGGTTTTTTCCTTATTGGTTTGGAAATAATCTTTACATTCTATGGATATTATCTTTGTCTGTTTTATGTGTTGCAAGTATTTTTTTCTAGTGTGATGCTTGTCTCTTAACTTTGTAGCTTTTTGTGGTAACTTTTACTGTACAGATGTTTTAAATATTTATTGGGTCAAGTCTGTTCCATAAATTTATTTATGATCACTGGGTTTCTTATCCTATCCAGGAGGTCTTCTTGTTTAAAGATATCCTCCTATATTTTCTTCTAATACTTTCTAGTTTTGCTTGTTGTTATGTTTAGATCTTTAATCCATAAATAATTCTTTGTTTATGGTGTGAGGCAGGGATCTAAATTGGCATTCTTTTTTCACCTGTGATAGGCAGAATAATGCCCAGAAGAGACATCAACACCCTAATCCCCAGAATCTATAAACATTACCTTACACAGCAAAAGAGATTTTACAGATGTGATTAAGGTTATGGACTTTGAAATGAGGAGATTATCCTGCATTATCTGGGTGGGACCAATCTAATAACATGAATCCTTAAAAGCGGAAATTATTCATGGCTGTGGTCAGAGGCAAACATGACTGTAGAATGGTTACAGAAATGCAATGTTGTTAGTTTCAGTGATGAAGGGGAGGCCAAGAACCAAGGCATAAGGGTGGCATCTAGAACTGGAAAAGTCAAGGAAATAGATGTTTACCTATAGTCTTCCAGAAAGGAATGCAGTCCTGTTGACACCTTGATTTTAGCCCACTGACACTTGTATCAGACTTCTGACCTATAGAACTGTAAGATAATGAATTCATGTTGTTTAAGGCACCAGGTTTTTGGTAACTTACTAATTAGAACTAATATGCCCCTCTAACCAACACCCTTTATCAAATATTCCATTCTGTTCCTACTAAATTAAAATGCCATATTTACTGCATAAATAATTCCCATGCACATGTTGGTTTCTGAACTCTCTATTTTGATCCACTGGTCAGAATAGATCTCTTTTCCTGACCCAGAACCATATTGTTTTAACTACTGTTACTTTATAATTTTTTAAATGTATTGAATCCTTCCTCTCCTTTAAAAAATAGGCTCCATGCCCAGCATGGAGCCCAACGCCGGACTTGAACTCGAGACCCTGAGATCAAGACCAGACCTGAGATCAAGAGTCAGATGCTTAACTGACTGAGCCACCCAAGTGCCTTTTAATCCCCATTCCTACCTCTTTATTTAAGACCTCATCATTTCTCTCTTTCCTTGCATCTTAACCACCTTCTGTCTCCAGTTTCACTCTCCTCCAGTTCATTTTCCACTATATAACTAGCATGATTTAAAATAAAGGTATCATCAGATTTCTATCATTTAAGTCCTTCATGGCCATCCTTCATCTCCAATACAAAGTCCAAATTCCTTGCTAAGGTGCATAAAAATGGTATGATGAAGGATGCTGCCTATTACCAGTGTCATCTCCTGCCCCTTTGCTCCAGACGTCAAAGCTCACAGAGTGAACCACACTTGCAACCCTTTGTATCCTTGGATATGTTGCTGCCTCTACCTAGAATGCCTTTCATTCTTCCTCTGAGCCAGTCAGCGCTGTACATTCAAAACTCAGATAGAGCATCAAGTTCTCTGGGCAAACTTTCTGCATTCCTCACTGTTAGACTGAGCTAGCGCCTCTCCTTTGCACTCCCATAGCAGCACAAATATATCTCTCCTAGCAAGCACTCATCCATTTTGCAACTGCAATTGTTGATTTACTTGTTTACCTCCCTCACTAGATAGTGATCTCCTTAAAGGCAGGAACTGTCTTTCGTTTATGTATCCACAGTGCTTAACAGAGTGCTAACAATCTTGTAATAATAATAAAAATATGAAAAATAATGAAATAAGTAGTACCTCTTATTAAAACCTGGACTAAGTGGTTTTCATAATTCAATAACCACTAAGTGTCAGCTCATAATTTTGTGTTCTGTGAAACTGTTTTTACCTAAAAATAATACTGTCCAGCTTGTTCACTCATCTTATTCACAAGACTTGGCTACAGGCGACTTTGGGATGTTTCCAAAGGAAGAAAGTTTCCTATGTTGAACAAATTCAAAAGAACATGACTCAGGCTCTAAAAGTAATCCAGAAAAGAATTTCTAAAATATTTTGAGTAGGAATGGTATTATTGGATTATTTTGATAGGAATAACCCTTATTTAAATGCCTGTGAGAACCACCAGATTTGGTTAGGTGCCCCTCCTCTGTGCTCCCATAGCAATGAACACAAACATTTAGCCAAGCACATATTGTGTCATATGGAAGTACTGTGTTTAAATATATTTTTCCCATTACCAGTGGTTTCCAATCAGGAGGACAAAGCAGGCTCCCCCCCTTGTATGGGTGTTTGGGGAAATTTTTGATTGTCATAATGACGGGAGGGAGGTGCCCCTGTCATTTAGTGTCGAGAAGCCAGAGATGCTGAATATCCTACACTGAGCAGGACAGTCTAGTACAACAAAGAATTAACCTGCCCAAAATGCCCACAGTGACCTCATAAAGATGCTGACTTTATTTATCTTTGATTTCCCATTGGCTAGGAGAAATCCAGCACTAAAAGTCACTCTGAACTAAAACCGCAAAGTAATGGGGGCAGGAACACCTTGTCATAATGTGTAGGTTATTGGGCTTAAATAATCAGATTACTTTGTAATCACCATTCATAGTTACTTCTACATTTCTGTATTATATAATTGATGAAAGGCGAATGAATGATAAGAGAATAAAGTCATTAAATCCAGATATTTCTTTTTTTGGTCCAGGTAAGGTTAATTCTAATAGAAATAGCAAAAAAAAAAAAAAAAAAAAAAATCATCTTTAATATTTTCTTCCATCAATCCACCCATCTCAGGGAGTCTCCTTCATATTTTGGCATCTACCTCCAGAAACCTCCCGTTTGGCACTACCTAGGAAAGACATCCTGGCCTAGAATACGAACACCTGATATTCCATTCCATCAGGTCCAAGGTCTAATTGTTTAAACTGACAATCCAGGCAGATCCCAGATAATCTGGTTTCCACATTATCTCTAAATTCCCTTCCAGTTTTAACATTTTATGACTCAACACCCATTAAAAGTCTATAATATTTCACAAGTCCTTCCTAAGTTTATTCATGATTCTAACCTATTAATGAGCACTGACAGTTTCTCCCAGTGCCATAAGTTGAAGTGCAAGAGAAAATTTTAAGAAGGGGACACAAGATCATATTCTCTGGGCTGCTGGATTCTGGGTTACTCTGATCATGATTTTTAGGAAACCACTTTCCACCATTCCCTAGGTCCATTCCTAGTTGCAAAACAGCATTGTTTATTGTCCACTTTTTTTTTTTTTAAGATTTTATTTATTTATTTGACAGAGAGAGAGAGACAGCTAGAGAGGGAACACAAGCAGGGGGAGTGGGAGAGGGAGAAGCAGGCTTCCCGCGGAGCAGGGAGCCCGACGCGGGGCTCGATCCCAGGACTCTGGGATCACGACCTGAGCGGAAGGCAGACGCCTAACGACTGAGCCATCCAGGCGCCCCGAGTCCACTTTTGCTAGAATAACAACTTCATAAGAGCAAGATCCTTGTCAGCTTTATTTGTTCTGCATTCCCAACACCTAGAACCATATCCATTATATCGTGGAACTCATTAAATATTGTTGAATAAATGAATAGATTAATAAGTAATTTACCATAAGTAGAGATTTATATTTTTTTATATTATTCATTTATTTGAGAGAGAGAGCATGAGCAGGGGGAGGAGCAGAGGGAGAAGGAGAAGCAGACTCCCAGCGGAGCAGAGAGCCAGACATGGGGCTCGATCCCAGGACACTGGGATCATGACCTGAGCCGAAGGCAGACGCTTAACTGACTGAGTCACCCAGGCACCTTAAGAGATTTAATAAAATAAATAAATAAAAGAATAGAGTAGCATATTCTACAACAAAAGGAAACTTCATGTTGTGGGGCAACTGTGTGACAGACTGTAAACTCTGGACTGAATTGCAAAGTCACGGGAGGGGCGAGGAACCTATATGCATGACATGAAATATAAAAACAGACATGGCTGAATTATAAAGAGCCCTTAAGCCTGGTACGAAGGTCAAATGAAATTCATTTATCCCTTAAGTCTGACCTGGGTGAAGAATATCTGATAGGCTCTCAGCAAAAATAAGATCAATTCTCAAGTGTTACCCTGAAAAGTTCAAAGTCCTTTAGCTTAACCAATAATCCTGGACACACTTAAACCCTTATTTTACATGATCCTAATATACACATTAGGAACCAAGCAAAATATCTCATAGGAGTAATGTTTAATACCTATCAGTGGCATACAGAGAAATGACAATACATTTACATCATTTGTGTTTAATAAGAACCAGTAATTATTTCCATTTTCTAAAAGGACAAAATAAAGAGATATGAAATACATGTCAACCATGGACCATGAAAACCATCTTAAATCAATACCACATCCTCAGTGAAATGTCTATGCAACCAGACCAAAGTAAGAGAATTTAAATAAAATTGAAAAACCAACTCAAACACTGACAGTACCATAGTTTTTTTTTAAAGAGATTTTATTTATTTATTTTTATTTTTTTTTAAAGATTTTATTTATTTATTCATTAGAGACACAGAGAGAGAAGCAGAGGGAGAAGCAGGCTCCCAAGGAGCAGGGAGCCCGATGTGGGACTCGATCCCAGGACCCTGAGATCATGACCTGAGCCGAAGGCAGACGCTTAACCATCTGAGCCACCCAGGCGCCCGACAGTACCATAGTTTTAAGACTTCAAATATTTTTTGATTTTAAAATGTCAATGAGAAATATGGGAAAGACTTGTGAAAACAATGTGCATTATTCATTGCATAGGCTAACAAATTTTTTAAATGTTCAAAGTCCCACAGAGTGTTGCAGAAGAAATTCTGTCTCCTGGATCCTTAATTCAAAATCACTACCATGGGAAGTGTTTCAGTTGGCAATTGTATTCAGCAGCAAGTATCAGAAAAACATCACAATGTGTTTTTTTTCATGTTACAAGGAGTGTGAGGGTAGACGGTGACATCAGGCCAGAAGTTTCCCTTCTATCTTTCCGCATCTCTATCTTAGCACAGGGTGTTTTGCCCTCCCGTTATTTTGTGATCATAAGATGACTGTTCCATCTCTGGCATTGAATCTGAATTCCAAGCAGGAAGAAAGTGACAAAGGGTAAAAGGTATGTGCTAGCTAAAACTTGGAAGAGATTTTTCAGAAACCTCTACTCAGTGACTTTTCACTAATGTCTCCTTGACCAGAACTTGCCTCACCTGGCCACCCCAAGCTGTAAGGAAAGCTGTGGAAGGTACTGTTCTGCTGGCACATTGCCCTCCTCTTGGCTTCTGTAGGATATATGCATAGTAGACTGTTCAAGTTAATGCAGTTTTGAAGCTCCAACTCAGAGGCACTCGGTTTTGAAAGGGTGTGAACCTCATAGGCAAATCTACCCTGAAGCTTACACGTCAGCTTCCCTCACTCATACGGACCCCTCGAAGGCCTTGGGAGAAATCCTGGACATGTGTTCACAAGGTCATATATCTTTGTAAAATTTGCACAATTAAGATATTTTAGTGGCAATTAATTAATATTATCGTTCTTGCCACGCTGACCTTCCCATCCTCATGACAGGTAAGTGTTATGTGAATGGCCATGGGTATTTGGGGAATCAGGCTAAGTCAAAGCTAAATTGAGGACACATTCAGTTTGAATTGAATGGGATCTATCAAGGAGGTTCACACATTAAGGAGGTTCTGTATATAGTTGAGTTCTTGCCAGCATAGGAATTGTTTCCAGGAATACTCCTGCTGCTCACTCTGCTAATTCACCTGGCACCATGATGTGAAGGTACACGGCTCAACATAAAAGCTTGTTGACAAGCCGCTACAATAGGACATTGGTGACAAACTATTCAGTGAGAGTCTTCAACTCAGAGTAGTCAATTAGTCACTGACAAGAACATCTGAAATGCTCTGAAATCTCATATATGAAAGAAACCAGGTAAAAGTTTCCCAGAATTTGACAATAATCCTAAAATTTTACCTGACATTTCTGATAAGTTACGATGCTGAAAGAAACTTTTCTAAATTTTAAATAACAAATTTCAAGCTTGCTAGAGGAAAGCCTGGATTATCTTTCTAATCTACGTAAAATCTTTGAAACCTTCGTATGAAGAGGCAAACAACAAGCATGCAGCAAAAAAATTATACTTTAAAAACGGAAGTGTGTCAGGCAGTTAATCAAATTTGTGTTGTTTTCCCTAGATTTTGTGATATTCATGGTATTTGTCAGTTTAAAAAATCTAATTTGTTGTGGTTCTTTTCCTCATTTTAAATAGTCACTTTTGTTCCTAATTTTGTATTCTTTCTATTAACAAGTTCTCTCTACCTACAAATTGGGTAACTTTCAAGCCTCATGGAGCCAGGATCTGCCCTTGAGCCTCAGGAACCCTGGGAGTCCCCCCAATAAGAAGTAATCTCTAAGGCCTTCCAGATTTACCTTTATATCCAATGGAAAAAAAGAGTGTAAGGAGAGTAACATTCTCCCCTCAAGTCAGAATCAGAGTTGGCTGCAGATGCCCACTTTAAGTGTCCTTTCCCCTGCGCTGTACCCTGAATTCACTTGGTCTTCTTAGGTGAAGGTCATGGTCAGGAATCCCACAGCAGCCAGGGAAAGGCAACAGGAAGAAGCAAAAGGGAGTTGAGTTGTTAGTTCTCTTATTCTTCCCATGGTATCCTTAAGAACTCCATTTGTCACGTACCTACATTAACACACTTTCTGCTTGGATGTAAGAAGGGGTTTACCCTGCAAGGCCAACGCACTTCCCTAAGCATGTCCAGTAAAACATCAATCTCACAAATCTCTCCTTCTTTGGTAGGATACATTCAGGGAGGGCTGCCTATTAGACTCTTCTCTGAAGATTCCCTAAGCACACCAGCTACTTCAGAGCTTTGAAAAGTGCAGGTGGATTGACTTTGATTCTGTCGTTTCCCAATCTAATTCAATCACAAGATCCTATAAACCCTAGAATACATCTCGAGAATTTTTGCTCAAAATGGATATACAAACATTTTATTCATAATATTGTTATTTTCATACACAAATGTCAAGGCTCCAAAGGGCATTTGGATTTTTAAAGAGCTCTTGGTAACAAAAGAAACCAATCTGTAACAATGGACTTTAGGGTGTCATGGCCCAAAGGGTAGATATAGTTTAGGACAATGTTAGGGGATCCTCTGCACACACTTCAAATTCCAACATGTTGATGACTGTTTTTCTTTTCTTTTTTTTTTTTTTTAAAGATTTTATTTATTTATTTGACAGAGAGAGACACAGTGAGAGAGGGGAACACAAGCAGGGGGAGTGGGAGAGGGAGAAGCAGGCTTCCCGCCGAGCAGGGAGCCCGATGCGGGGCTCGATCCCAGGACCCTGGGATCACGACCTGAGCCGAAGGCAGACGCTTAACGACTGAGCCACCCAGGCGCCCCGATGACTGTTTTTCTAGCCATTCATAAGGCAGGTCTTGAACCTGTTCACAAAAGAGATTATAATGGAGGATGTTGTTACTTGATTATGTTTCCATGCTGTATTCTCAGATTTGGAATTAGCTGCCTATTACATCAATAATACTTTAACACATGCACTTTTCAGTTTTTAATTACAGAATCCATGGAATGATTAAGGTATAAAAGCTGCTAATTTTCCTTGGTTAATAATAAAGCTAGTTTGGATTGCTATAAGAAATCTTGTTTAGGGGTTCCTGGGTGACTCAGTCAAAAGTCTGCCTTTGGCTCAAGTCATGATCTCCAGGTCCTGGGATCAAGCCCCGAATCGGGCTCCCTGCTCAGTGGGAAGTCTGCTTCTTCCTCTCCATCTGCCTCTGACCCCCACTTGTGCTCACTGTCTCTTTCAAATAAATAAATAAAATCTTAAAAAAAAAAGAAATCTTGTTTAAATTTGCTCTTTAAAATATTCGGTTCAGGTATAAACTTGTATAGTATCGATAACCAAGCATTTGATCAAAGAAGGGAATCTGTGAGCTCAGCCATATGCTAAGATAAATCACGTGCATGAAGTTAGGAGCCATGCTTAGAAATACCAATCCTGGGGTGCATGGGTGGCTCAGTCGTTAAGCATCTGCCTTCGGCTCAGGTCATGATCCCAGGGTCCTGGGATCGAACCCCGCATCGGGCTCCCCGCTCCGCAGGAAGCCTGCTTCTCCCTCTCCCACTCCCCCTGCTTGTGTTCCCTCTCTTGCTGTCTCTCTCTCTGTCAAATAAATAAAAATTAAAAAAAAAAAAAAGAAATACCAATCCTAAGAGTGAATGAAAGGCCTACTTTAGGAGGAGGAGAATCACTACCGCCATGACTTCAGAAGCCTTACCAAAACCCTGTGTCTTAAATGACACAAGATACATTTCCATGATGACTCTGAGTTTTCTGTTTGCTTTTATTATTTATTTATTGCTTTAATAATGCAATCGCCTGGTCTTGACATATTTGGATCCTTTTTTTTGTTTACCTCTTGTGCTGAAAGCAAATGTCTTACGTGCCAGTGCGTAGAGGGCATAACTGGGGCTCTCCATTGATGAAATATATTTCTTTAGTTTCTATTCATATTAGTCTGCAAACACAAAGCCCAGGAAATGTAGGAAAATCAGCCTCTGCAATCAGAGCTGCCACATACGGTTGTGCAGGTTGTGGACTGTACAATATGCACAACTATATACAGCAGCTCGTGCTGCAACCTTTCCTGCAGATCTGTGCTGTAATCTTCCATACTTGCAGAAGTAAGTTGACTGAAGAAGAGGAGTATGTAAAGAAATCTTATGAAATCCTGTGATTTTTTTTTTCACACATGAAGCAAAGTTGATAATTTATTCTCTAACTTTGAGTTCCACACTCTTTATTATGGAGTAAATTTTTGTAGTTGGGAGAAAAGTTCAGTGAAATAAAATTTGAATACAAATTAGAAGTGGGAGCGCCTGGCTGACTCAGTTGGAAGAGCAGGTGACTCTTGATCTCAGGGTCATGAGTTTGAGCCCCACGTTGGGTGCAGAGATTACTAAAAAAAAATAATAAACTATTTTAAAATTTAGAAGTGAAAGTTGTTGTAATTATTTTCTATTAAGAGAAAAACATCCATTTTTAATATTTTAATTGAAGTGCAAAGATCTTGGCAACCACTGCATGAATCATTATTCTGCTCATTTCCTGCTCCTTTTCTAACACACCCCTGTCCTCAATCAGTTCAAAATGCAGAATATCTACAGCTGGCAAGTTGGAGTCAGTAGCAACACTTCTCTGAGATACATTTTTATATATTTGCTGTTAGTAGAAATTGAACTAGTGAAATTCTTCCAGCCCTCAACATTAAAGACATGAAACACTCTTCACAAGCCCAAACACCCTTTCCCAACAAGATAATGTCAGAAACAAGAAGAAAACAGTACCTGAACAAGATCTACAGTTCAATAGATACCATTTTCCAAAGGGCAATAATTAAATATATACTCATATTTTGCTCCTGAAATTATGCATATATATTGTCCCTGGACAATTGACCCTGTTCATTTTGTAAGATATTGTCTTCTTAGATCTATTTTGGTGAATAAACATCTAAAAATGCTTGCTCTTGTGAGGTTTTCTGTTGAGATCCTGATTGGTTCAAAGGCACTGTAGCTGCTTTAAGAGAGACATGGTGGGACTGTTCCATTTTATTTAAATATAATGTGGAGGGTGCCTGGGTGGCTCAGTTGGTTAAGCGACTGCCTTCGGCTCAGGTCATGATCCTGGAGTCCCGGGATCGAGTCCCACATCAGGCTCCCTGCTCAGCGGGGGGTCTACTTCTCCCTCTGACCCTCTTCCCTCTCGTGCTCTCTCTCTCTCATTCTCTCTCTCAAATAAATAAAAATCTTAAAAAAAAATAAATATAATGTGGATAATTGTCTCTTGCTTATTAAAAAACATCACATACGTTTTTTATGCTCTCAAAAGTTGACATATATACGCCAATATTATATATATAGCCATATATATAATATATGGCAGCCAAGTAACTGACATTTTATATGTATGTACAGGCAAGTCCTTGGTTGCATGGGCAGAGTTGGTAGAGAAGTAAAACAACGAATTTCCTCTCAGTAAGGTGAGCAAAGGCATCCCTTTAAGTGGCTCTAAAAGACTAAGTAACTTGCAGTTGAACTGCACAACAAGGTGTACAAGAAAGGAAGCAGTCTGGCTGTAGGAGAGACTTCACAGTGAGTTGGAAGAGGAAGATTAAGACGGACTGGGGAGTGAATGGAGTTGGGCAGGGGGTGGGGCCTTTGCCTGATCAAACTCAAAATACCAAATTTTAAGAGAAAAATACCAAATTCTACACAGCCATCACTGTTAGTAATTAGGCAACACTGTCAAAAATATTTTTTCACGGGGCGCCTGGGTGGCTCAGTCATTAAGTGTCTGCCTTCGGCTCGGGTCATGATCCCAGGTCGTGGGATCGAGCCCCACATTAGGCTCCCTGCTCGGCGGGAAGCCTGCTTCTCCCTCTCCCACTCCCCCTGCTTGTTTTCCCTCTCTCACTGTGTCTCTGTCAAATAAATAAATAAAATCTTTAAAATATATATATATATATTTTTTCATGTCAGGATGTAGTTATATTATTCTTTTTCTCCCCCATTTGTACTAATATATGCAAATGTCATTGCGTCTCTACTTTCTTAAATCATTAAGGAAATTTGGAACTACAGAATTCTACTTTTCCCCAAATTTTCTGGTTTTGGTGAGACAAACTTAAATAAACTCCTGAAATATTAAAATATAAATAAATAGGCCCCTAAAGACTTAGTTAGGTTATTTAATGTTTTGCTTTGTTAAAACTTATTTTCGGGGTGTCTGGGTGGTGCAGTCGGTTAAGCATCTGATTCTTGGTTTCGGCTCAGGTCGTGATCTCAGGGTTGTGCAATCGAGTACCACGATGGGGCTCTGTGCTCAGTGTGGAGTCTGCTTAAGACTCTTTCTCCCTCTCCCGCCACACCTCCCCCTCCTTGAATAAATAAATAAAATCTTTAAAAAAAACAAACTTATTTTCATAATCTCTTTCAAAGTAGTGGGCCTATGGCTAGAAGCTATATCTCAAGCAAATCATAATTTAGGCCTTTAGTTCGACTAGAAGAACAAAATGTTCCTTCCTCCTGGAAGCAGGAGACCCTACCTGCCGCAAAAGATCTATAAAGGAAAAGCAGACTCAGGGTAGTCAACTTGGAAATCTAAACTTTTACAAAGTGGTAACATTGTTATAAGGTATTTAATTGTGCGTGTTAATGCTGGGGAAAAAAGATACATGATAAATTTCTAGGTTTTAGGCAACGTATTTATACTTTAAATCTTCTTATACTTAACGGGTAATCTCAGAATATGAGGTTTCTTATTTTAAATATGATAGAAAAAAACATGGAAAAGGAAACTGGTTAAGTAACATTTTCCTTGAAATAGCATTTTTTTTTAACTTCATAACAGTATAGAACTACAGGCATAAATATAAAACACCCAAAAGAATTTAATACTGTGTTTTCAAAGTGTTATTAATGGACTGCCAGCATCAGAATCACTGGGAGGACTTGCTAAAATGCAGATTCTTGGACCCCACCTCAAACTCTTAAAATTAGGGTAGATGAGAACTCCAGAATCTGCATTTCAGCTAATACCCTCACATGACTCCTAAGAACGCTAAGGTATGAGAACCACTGCACCAAAGTTTCTTGTCAATAGAATAATCATTGTGTGCCCATTTTTTATCCATAATACCTAGCATGCCACCTGGCCCAGAGCAGATGGTCAATAAATGTTTACATAAGCAACTTGTATAGGGGAGATGGTCTTTCTCCTCTTAAATCACAACTTAAGTCCAACCAAGTGTTTACCTAAAGAAAGTATTCATCTAGGGGTGCCTGGCTGGTTCAGTCCATAGAGCATGTGACTCTTGATCTCAGGGTTGTAAGTTCCAATACCACGTTGGGTGTAAAGATTACTTAAAAATAAACTTCTTAAAAAAAAAAAAAGGTATTCATCTATGTTCTATAGTTACTAGGGAAAAACAAGTACAAAAAAAGGTGAGAGGCAAAGGATGTAGGCTGGCCAACTGGAAATACATTATGAATGTATTTGATGTACATATTTAATGTGTGATATAAATGCATAGTCTCACTTAATGTGCTATAAATGTGTCAGCTCAATTAATTAAAGCATGAAACTTTTTTGCTCAGCAGCACCATTTAAGAAATAACAATGGATCAACAGAGCTCCAATATCTCAACTGCAAAAAATATGTAAAATACTTGCATCTTATGGATGGGTAGAATAATTTTCAATATAAAAATCTGCACATTTAAAACTGCAATGGAAAAATCCTAGAATGAATGTGCCAAAGTAGAGGATTGGAGTGGGTTTGGATAGGATGTATAAAAGGGCCATTATAACTATTGAATGAGCAGGTTGTGAGAGCAGCTGGGCTGGATAGAGTTGGTGGTTGGGTTGGCGGTGATGAGAATGGGAAGTTAGACCAGTATCCAAAGATGCATCAAAAGTAGGTCTGATTGACTAAGGGATGGAAATCAGAAATGATTACAAATGGCCTTCAAAACCTTGCATGATCGGGGCAGCTGGGTGGCTCAGTCGTTAAGCGTCTGCCTTCGGCTCAGGTCATGATCCCAGTATCCTGGGATTGAGCCCCGCATCGAGCCCCGCATCGGGCTCCCTGCTCGGCGGGAAGCCTGCTTCTCCCTCTCCCACTCCCCCCTGCTTGTGTTCCCTCTCTCGCTGTCAATCTCTCTGTCAAATAAATAAATAAAAAATCTTTAAAAAAAAAAACAAAACCTTGCATGATCAGAAAAATCTGACCCTAATAAATATTTCCTTCAATCTGGATAAGCAAATCTTTGCTTATTTCAGTTCTTTACTGATTGTAACTTAAAGTCTTTCATATCTATTTACCTACTGATCAATTTTAATGCAAATTTATAGCACATTTCCCCATTTCAGTACCTTATTTAATTGATTAAAAGGAACAAAGCATGGCTCTGATATCACCAGAATCAACATTTTTGGTAATATGTAACATAATTAAAAAATAAACCTCAAGTCCTGTTCATCCAGTAAGTTTCTAATGAAAGGGCCATATAACCAAATTCATTTTTCAAAATAATGAAAAGATTGTTTTCAAAAAGGTATCTGTAACTATATTGCTTGCTACTTGGAAGTATTTCTCTTAGAAATAGTCTTTTATTAGCAGTGTGTTTGTCCCACAAAATCACGCTCGGGTCACTCTGAACTCAAAAAGCCCCAAGAATAATGAGTCTTTCTGAGCCTTGATATCTGCAGCCCAGAGTCACTCTGAAGTTCGAAGGATCACTCAGCCAGTGGGTTTTCCTGTATGCTTGTTTTGGGAGTGAGGCTTAGCCAAAGCAGGAGCTCCAGTGGTCCTCTTTGTTGGGGAAGTGTTTTTCAGTCATGAGGAAGGGTTATCTTGCACGTTCCAAATAGAACCTGTACATTTCAGAGCCTAATCTCTTGAAAAGGTTCTACACAGTAGAAATCGTGGAATTTGAGGTTTGGTATTTTTGTGTCTTCATCGTACAGAACGCCAGTAAACAAGTAACCTGAAACATGGTTGTTATTTTAAATAGAGAAAGTCTAAGGGGGAAGAAAGCTATCCCCACAGTGGATAATTAGTAAGTGCTGAGTAGAGGGCACTCCTGTGACATAGCTCATGGATTCCCTTTCCCTAAAAACACAGGCAACACTTGTACGAATGTGAAAGACTGGAAAGAGAGGCCAACGTGGGAAGAGCTTTTCCCCCTCATTAAATGAGAACCAGTGCTATTAGAAAGTAAAACCCCATGGATATATGCAAATAAGCATACTGCTTCTTTGGAAAACACAATGGAAATAGAAATAGTGGGCTTTCTTCCTCTTCCATTGCTATTTCTCAGCACTCCACGGGAACATGACATTATTTAAAATGCTTCAGTGCATCCTTCAGGTGTTTCTTTCGCCATCCGGTATGCTGGGTAGTTAAATTTCAGCTGAGTGATACCATCACATAAAGGGGTTTTATATTTTGGTGTGTGCAACAATAATGATTTGAACATACTTTTATTATATGACTAAAAGCTATGAGTCTTTTCTCTACCTACCATTAGGATGACTTACATAGCCCACATTCCACAATCCTGGTGTGATGTATAGGGATCCCTAAAGGTAGGCTTGAGGTTTAGAAATTTTAAAATTCAGGCAAGCTAAATTAGACAAAATCAAAACTATTTGGGAGATTCATATCAGGTACTAATCAGCACCAGAAATATATGAGGATCAATCGTTTTCAGTTTGTATTATTTTTTTTTTTCTTTAAAGATTTTATTTATTTATCTGACAGAGAGACACAGCGAGAGAGGGAACACAAGCAGGGGGAGTGGGCGAGGGAGAAGCAGGCTTCCCGCAGAGCAGGGAGCCCGATGCGGGGCTCGATCCCAGGACTCTGGGATCATGACCTGAGCCGAAGGCAGACGCTTAACGACTGAGCCACCCAGGCGCCCCTGTATTATTTTTTATGTATCTAAATCACTTAAAAAAAAATTGCTTCCAATTACATTAGGCACTCAACTGAAACCCCATTTTACATTATCTGCCTTCCTTATCCTAATTTCATCACAAAAGCCTGCACATTTATAGAGTAAGTTTGCGATTAATTTTAAATTCACTTTACCAATGTTTGTCAATTAATTATGATTTAATGGCCATCTCATTGTTTACAGATATATATGCAATGTTTTGTCATCAATCATTGAACGTTCCTTGAAATCACTGGGATGGAGAGCCCCTATTTGGTAAGAGCCACATTATCAACATTAACCCTGCCTGGCTTTACTTCAAAGGATTTGAGAGGACAGCGGGGCCATATATACAACCATTCCATTAGAAATCACCTTTGTGACAATTTTGACAGAAGACATCCAGCCACAGTTGGTGAGAAACTCAACTGCTCTTTAGGTTTTAGCTTACTGGATGTATAGACTGACCTAACCCTTGAGAATTTTCCTCACAGTGACCTCACAGCTGCTTCAGGTCATTCTTCCACTTTGGTTCTAATCTTTTCTCTGGGACAATTCTCAAGAAATCTAAGTGGTTGTTAAAGGGAGGTTTTCGATCACCCTGAAGTCCTATCTTTTCTGCTCAAGTCTTCCCAATTTTTACTCCAGCTTAAGCAGACCACAGCAAAGAAAGATGAGACTCTCAGCTCCCTTGGTCTGGACTTCACCATTAGTTTAGACCAAAACCACTTATACCAATCTATCTATCAATCAATGTAGCTATCTATCCATTCGTGTATTTAAATAACTTACCTCACACTGGGAGCTCATGTAGAAGCTAGAGTTTGGGACTGTTATTGGATTTTGTTAACATTTATTGAGTTCCTACTATGCCTAAGGCATAGGGTTGTCAGATAAAATATAGGACATTCAGTTAAATTTGAGTCAGATGAACAATGAATTACTTTTTGGTATAAGTATGTCCCAAATACTGCATGATTATATTTAAACTAAAAAACTGTTCATTGTTTATCTAAAATTTAAATTTAACTGTGTGTCTTCTAGTTTTATTTGTTAAATCTGGCAACCCTTTTAAGACATTAGCTCATTTTAATAATAATAATAATAATAATGTGAAATAATTCTTCATAATAATAATGTGAAATTGGGTACAGTTTTACTCCCATTTTATAGATGAATAATAATGCTAGTAGAGCCCCCCAGCTAGTGACAGGGGAATGGGGATTCAATTTTAAGCTGTCTAAAACCACAATGCTTTACCCAGGACAAAGGTTAGTTAGAAATAACTGCTGAACTTCAGAAAAATACAGATGCTAGGGTCTGTCACAGACCTCCTGAATTAGAATCTTCAGTGGAAGAGCCCAGGCATTTCTATGTCTGGATAGAGCTGCAGATAATTCTGCGGTGCAGCTGGGGTCGAGAAGATCGCTTCTACTGCTCCCAGATGTTTTCATATGAAGTGCTATTAAGCTGGTGTTCTGCTTGAGAAATTAATTTTTTAAACATAAAAGCAAAATTTTATACTTACCTGTTAGATTATTAGGTTTGGTCTATTTTGATACCATTTTAAATTATTTTCAAATCTTAATCCTGGCACTTTTGAAGATTCCTATTTCTGCAAAATAATAGTCTTAAGCTTCTTTTAGAGTTACATAGATTTTTGGGAATTTGATGTAAGCTATAGATTCTCTCTCGGGGAGCAGGAAACACATATGAACACCCATGCGATTTGGCACGCAATCTCAGGGGTTCAGCAACCTGTTGATAGATCTAAAAATCCATGGACCTCCAGGTTAAGAACCCATTCTTAGATGATTTTCAACTCTCCACTGCAAAATTTACTAAAAATGCTATTAATATATTAAGTATTGTTCATTCTTCCAATGAACTTCATTAAACTTTGAAAAACAAAACGAGTTGCTTTTTGCATTGTAAAAGTAATTTTAGGAGAAATAAGTACTCCTATGCCCTACTAATGAAAGTATGAATTAATTTTTTTTTTTACTTTTGGCAAAATACTCTTTACATAAAATTTACCCTCTTAACCATAGTTAAGTAGTGTTGAGTACATTCACATTGCTGTGTAACCAATCTCCAGAATGCTTTTCATCTTCCAAAACTAAAACTCTATACCCATTAAACAACAACTTCCCATTCCCGCACTCCTAGCACTCCTAGAACCACCATTCTACTCTCCGTCTCCATGAATTTGACTACTCTAGGTAACTCATATAAGTTGAGTCATACAGTATTTGTCTTTTTGCAATCTGCTTATTTCATCTATGTTGTAGCATAGATGTTGTCAGAATTTCCTTCATTTTAAAGTTAGAATAATATACTATTTTATGTATATACCATATTTTGTTTATCCATTCATTGGTCAACAGACACTGGGTTGCTTTTGTCCTCTGGCTATTGTTAGTAATGCCGCTAGGAGCATGAGCGTAGACAGTGGAAATTTTATACAAAATTTCTTGAAGGAAATTTAGCAGTGTCAATAAAGTTACTACAGATTGGTGAATGATAAGATATATAAGGATTATAAGAGAGGGGATGAGGGGTACCTGGCTGGCTCAGTCGGTGGAGCACGTGACTCTTGATCTGGGGGTCGTGGGTTCTAGCCCCATGTTGGGTGTAGAGATTACTTTAAAAATAAATCTTAGGTGGGCGCCTGGGTGGCTCAGTTGGTTAAGCGACTGCCTTCGGCTCAGGTCATGATCCTGGAGTCCC
>NW_022589704.1:59415049-59617578 GCF_004348235.1 Phoca vitulina | reverse complement strand
TCTTTCTTTCTTTCTTTCTTTCTTTCTTTCTTTCTTTCTTTCTTTCTCTCTTTCTTTCTTTTTTAAGAAAGAGAGAGGCGGGGGAGGGGCAGAGGGAGAGGGGGAGAGAGAACCTTAAGCAGGCTCCATGCTCAGCATGGAGCCCAACACAGGGCTCAATCTCATGACCCTGAGATCATGACCTGAGCTGAATTCAAGAGTCAGATACTCAACTGACTGAACCACCCAGGCGCCCCTCAAAATTTGTATTTCTGGTGAGTTCCCAGGTGATGCTGATGGAGCTAGTCTGAAGAAGCACACTTTGAGAACCACTGCAATGTCAACATGTCCAAAATGGACCTTACCATCTTAGCCCAAGAAGTCTGCTCCTCTTCCTCTTTTCCCTGTTTGGGTTAATAACTCCAGCATTCACCCAAGGTCCTAGGCCAGAAACGGGGGGGAAGTAGAGAAGGGAGTAAGCAATTTCTAGACTCTCTCACTCATTTCACACAGCCACTGTGGATGCTGTAGTTACTGCCTCCTGGGTGACTTCCCAATCAGGGCCACATCACTTGTCCCCTTCTGTACTGCAGTAGCCTTTTTATTTATTTCCTTGCCTCTAATCTGCCCCTAACCCCAGCCCACCCCAATCAATCCATTCTCCAGATATTTCTAAAATTTAAATATGATCATGACTTTTCTTTGCCCAAGGCTTTAATGTCTTCCCCCACTTTTTAAAAAATATTTTATTTATTTCAAGAGAGAAAGAGGGGCGCCTGGGTGGCTCAGTCAGTTAAGCATCTGCCTTTGGCTCAGATCATGATCCCAGGGTCCTAGGATCAAGAACCGCATCGGGCTCCCTGCTCAGCAGGGAGCCTGCTTCTCCCTCTCCCTCTGCCTACAGCTCCCCCTGCTTGTGCTTGTGCTCTCTCTCTCTCTGTCAAAAAAAAATTTAATAAAAAAAGAGAAAGAGAGAGAGAGAGAGCATGCACAAGTAGGGGAGGGGCAGAGGGAGAGAGAGAATCTCAAGCAGACTCCACACTGAGCGCAGAGTCCGATGCGGGGCTTGATTCCAGGACCCTGAGAGCATGACCTGAGCCGTACTCAAGAGTCGGATGCTCAGCTGACTAAGCCATCCAGGAGCTCCTGTCTTCTCCCAGTTCTTAAGATAAAATTCAAACTCCTTATCTTAGAACACAAAGCTCTTTGTATTTTGACCCTCAGCCACCTTCTCTAATCTTGTGATGGACATTCTTCCCTCAAGCCATAGCGCCTATAGATTTTACAAAGACTACTTTCTGTGTGAAATGCATATCCCACCACTGATACTCGTCTAATACATTTCTGTTCATACTTTCGAATTCAGCTCCAGTACACTTTGATTTATATGCACCTCCTCCTGGTTCCAACAGCATCCTGATCACAACCGTGGGTTAATCAGTTTATCTTTATTTTTCCTTCTAGATGATAAAGTACTTGAACATAGGGATTCCTTGTTAGTAGGTGTGGAGTGGGGCCTGGGAATCTGCATGCTCAAACTCCTTGGGGGATACTTCATGCTCAACAAACTCCTTGGGGGATTCTGTAGGCTCAGACCTCAGTTTGAAGTGGTTTCTAAGATCTCCTTCAACTCTGAAATATCAAACCTTTTTCTTCGTGCATTTTAACTGGTGTTGTGGCAGGGGAAAAAAGCTTTTGGGTTGTTGATGAGAAAAAAGCATATGTAGTCTTCTTTAGTATAATAAGTAAGATAGCTTATTATACTGAAATACAGGGTGAGGTGGATAAGTAAAACTAAGATAAATACCCTTATTTAAGAGTGTTTCCTTAATGTGTTCAGCTTTTTATTCATTAGTTCTTTTTTTTTTTTTTTAAGATTTTATTTATTTATTTGACAGAGAGAGACAGTGAGAGCAGGAACACAGCAGGGGGAGTGGGAGAGGGAGAAGCAGGCTTCCCGCGGAGCAGGGAGCCCGACGCGGGGCTCGATCCCGGGACCTGGAATCATGACCTGAGCCGAAGGCAGATGCTTAACGACTGAGCCACCCAGGCGCCCCTTTATTCATTAGTTCTAAAACTACTGTTGAGGACCTGCTATGTGCCAGATACTGTCCTAGTCATTTGGAGTGCATCAGTGGACGAAACCAGCAACAGTCCCTACCATCAGGGAGCTTGCACTGAGAGGCAATAAATAAATAAGGAAATCACAGAGTATTTTAGAAGGTGATAAGGACTATGGAGAAAATGGAAAGGGTGGGCTTTCTTTTATTTTTGTCAGGACTTAGTAATAAAGTACTAGAGATAAGAGTTTATTTAATTGGAGCTATTTAAATAAGCTATACTTTAAAAGGCAGAATTTAACCTGTACCCCATCAGAAGAGAGCTGAAGATTTGCAAAATTCAAGACTGGTTTTCTTTTATAATGGACAATAACTGGCTTTCCCATTTTGTCCTTGGGAGAGAAGTAATTTAGGGAATCGATTCCAAGAAGTTCTAGATAAATTAGGTGATATAAATGTTTTATTACTGTAAAGAGAAAGGGAAAAAGAATTAAGCCATGAACCAGTAAAGAGAAGTTTGTGTTTTATACTAATCTACGAGACTGATTTAATTTTATTATTTAAAAAACTTTATTCCAAACCTCTTTTCTTATCTCCCTCACTTCCCCATTTTTAAATTCTTGTTTGTTTGGATTTTCATATTTAGGTAAACAGCATTGGTCCTTTCAGGATTATATGAAAGTCTCATCCCATGGATGAGGAAGCATAGGACTTTAGCTTTACTTACCTATCAGGGGTGCTCAGAAGAAAGAGAAACAGGCTGGTTCTGTGCAGAAAATCTCTTATCCATCTTTACTCTCAAATAACTTAATCAAAAGATCTAACGTTTCACTGTAAACAGTCTTAAAAGTCAAATTAATGTCACCTGCAGAGTTCGCTAAAGGAGTGATGAGCATTGTTTCGCACAGCAGTTGAAACTGCTTGCAGAGTCCTCCCACAATGAAAGACTTTTCCTGCTCTCCTCAAATACTAGAACTGTGTGGTAATTCTGATGACTGTCAGTTCCTGTGGGGTGTTTACACAAAGGTACTTTTAAATGAAGAGTCATTTTTAGAGCAATTAGAACAGAGGCTAGACAGAGAATAGCTGGCTCAGGGGCCTGGCAGGTCGGGGTTAAGGTTTATTGACAGGACAGGGTCAGGCCTCTGCTCTGCCGCCATTGCCCCTCATACCTGCCCTCCGGATACCCTCAAGACCGCAGCCGGCCTTGGCTCCCTGCCATAGGCCACGCCCCCATGCAGAGTGTGGGGAAGAGAAAGAAGAAAGGAGGAAGAGAAGGGAGAAGTCCTGCAGAAACATGACAGTTTGCTATTAAAATGCAAGTTTGGGAATTATCTATGTATATTTTTCGGGCCCAGATGTTGTGTCCCATTAGGGAGGAGAAATTTTAAAACATACAAAGAATTGTCTGTTCTTTCAGCTTTGTAGTTTGCCAATATTGCATCCTGAAGAAAGAAATTGCTTGGCCAGAGTAGTCTTTTCATTTCATTTTTCAGTTTTGAGTTACAGGTTCCTGGCAAGCTCCCTGACCACTACTGTTACCTGGTGGCGCCTATAGTTCATCAAATTTAGACACGCAGACTACCTGGATCCAGGCCCAGATGAACTGTTGTGACTGATAAACATGATCCCGCCCTGCCCCCATGCATGCGCCTGCTTTTCCCTTTAAGGGAATCTAAGACTTAGAGTCCCTGCGTCCCCAAGGGAGCTCGAGAAAAATGTGTTCCGGTATTCGGGGGATTGGAGTTTGCCCTGTGGTTTTCTGTGCTGCATCTCTGCTTGCCCAGAGGCTGGTGAACATCCCAGCAGTGCCCCACTTCTCCGATGTTGGTAATTAATGCAGGGAAAATTTTTTGTTTTTAATAAAAACAAGCAAAGACATCTATCAGTACCCACAGTCAAGGCAGAATTTGTTTGACATCTTGTGATTGCTGCTTACAAAAAGAGTGACAGCAATTATTAAACAAATATGAGAAGATGCTGTTTATTGGTAGTTTTCAGATATCCTAAGAATAGTCTTCTAACATTACTGCTTTTGCTTGCATGAGTAGAAAATTGTAGAATGAACAGAATCATTAATTTTTGAAATCTGGGTTGTATTAGATTTAGAGTAATAATAAAAATTCAAATATTAAGCAAATGTATTATTTTTAGCTGTGCAATATACTAGGGGCTCTTCCTTTCATTAGACCATATTTCGAACATTTGTTTTTATGATTGCAGGGGGAGTATTAGCATTCAATGTAATTAAACTTAATTGCATTTTCTATGTGAATTATTTTTAGTCTCTTTTTAAAATGCATTTATGATTCTTTATACTAGCTATTCCTGTAGGTTTGCCTTGATAAAAGATTGTGGAAAAATTGTCTGCTTGGAAACAGTCAGAAGGCATGAATTTGATTTAAATTTAATTTAGAAGTTTTTAAGTGAAACTTTGGAATATAGTCAAATAGGAAAAGCATGAAACTGTTCAGCAAATGAAGTTTTCGTTCTTATGTCATATTCATGTGATATAAGAAAAATAATCTCTCTCTGGCCTATGTTATCCTATTTGGGAAGTGTTACAATAATTTTAGCCCCTGACCTAACCAGATGATGTGGAAGCAACAGATCACGTATTTCTATAGGCACTCAGTGAGGGTGGAGTTTGCTGGGAAGGCAGGGAAGAGAACTTCTTGGGGTGTGATTATAGTCTGTATCTTGATAGATATTTGGTTACACAGCTGTATACATTTGTCAGAACTCATCAAATGATATGCTTAAGATTTGTGCCTGTCATAGTATATAAATTTTACCTCAAAATACCAAAAAAAAAAAAAAAGGACTTCTAAACACATATTGACATCTGGTTAATAATATGCATGTTGAAATTTGGGGGAAGGGGTTACTGAGCTTTGAAACTTACTTTGAAATACACTCCCTACCACAGAAAGATGAATGGTGGAATGTTTAGAAGTGTGATAAAGAGCAAATATAGTAAAATGTTAATTGTAGAATCTAGGCAGTATGATTGGTTACCTTAAAATTCTTTGAACATTTTGGTATGTTTGAAAATTTTCCTAAAATGTTGGGGGGGGGGTGAAAATGAAGGTACTGGTTTTTGCTCAATAAAGGATCTGTGTACCTCCATTTTTAATTCTAATCCCCACCCCCATTCAAGATCAGACCACTTGGATTAATACCAAAAGCGGAGAGGGGTGTGAATGTAGCCATTTAGATAAATAGAAAAATATGCCCACCTCATACTTTCTCCAGTTACCTTTTGAAAGGCCATTACCAAGCATGGAAGCCAAGGGTGTCCTTACAAAAAAGAAGAACTCTGAGAAATCCAAACCATGCAGCCCAACCAGTGACCTCTCTGGGCAGATGAGAAGAATTGGCCTCCAGAACCCTAACCATGGGGAAGGACATGGCCTCCTGACACATAATCTTCACCAATGGCAAGCAGGTGACTCCCCTGCTATATACCTTATATCAAGGCCCTATCAAATGAAAATGGGCTTTCAGTTTTAGCCAAATCCCAGGGATTTGGCCAAGAACACCTCTATTTCATCAGAATGCCAGACTAGCTCTTACATCCTGATAGAGCCCTCTTTTTAAAGATATTTTATATGGGCCTTTGGCAATACTTATGTTGTGTGTGTATATGTGTTTTAATCTTGAAGGGTCAAAAGGGTAAATTAGTTCTGGTGGAATTGATACATTCCATATGATACTATATTTTTAAATGTGGCTGTGTTGCTCAATTTGGTGTTTAAACAGTAGACTAGACAGGCAAGACTTGAGAGGCTCAAAGATCTCAACTCTTTCAGGGTCTCAAAGTGAACTCCGGCCAACTAATTTATCTCCATTCTTTAATTTTCTCACTTGGAAAGTAAGAAATGAAATCTGACACAAAATGCCCAGTCAGTGATCCTCAAACTCTAATGTTTGTAAAAATCATTTATGTAAGAAACTTCAATGTGTGTAAAAATCATTTAGTTTGTTAAAAATGAGATTCCAGCTTCCACACCTGGGTTTTCTGAATCAGTAGGTCTGGGACAGAGCTCAGAAATCTGCATTTTAATAAACATCCAATGTGATACTGATGCAATTATTGGAGCACATGAGAATCGGTATAGATGTATTTTGGTGGGTCTTAACTGATAGAATCTTATGGGTTATTTTTTTAGGTTTTTCTTGGAAAAATTTTAAACATACACTAAAGTAGAGAGAATAGTGTAATGAACTTCCATGGACCCATCACCCAACCACAACAATTTTGGTTCATTTCTATATTCGTCTACTCCTCCTCCACAGATTATTTCTGGAAGCAAATCTTAGGTATATCATTACATTAATAAATATTTTAGTAGGCAACTCTAAAATATTAAAATATAAGTATTCTAGAAATATATTATTAAATCTTATAAAATTTGAGAATTCTTTAGTATCAAATATGTGAGTGCCTACATTTCCTTGATTGTCTCTCTCTCCTTTTTTTCACAATTGATTTGTTGAAATCAGGGACCAAACACAGTCCACACATTGCATTTGATTGATGTGTCTCTTTAATCTTTTAATCTGTAGGTTCCCTCTCCCTCTTTCCCCCCCACCTTGTGATTTATTTGTTGAAGAAACCAGTTCATTTGTTCTGTAGATTTTCTCAGTCTAGATTTTCTGATTGGATCCCCATGATGTCACTTACCATTTTTCTTTCCCTGTATTTCCTATAAACTCCATCTCTTCCATCATGGAGTTTGACCAGATTAAAGTTCATTTTGGGGGCAAAAATACATCATAGGTGGTATCATATGCTTCCATTGTGAGGCACATGTTTCGTTGTCTCTCTTTGCTGAGGTCCGTTATTTCCTAGGGAAAGCTCCGTATTTTAACTTAGTAAGTAGCTGGGGGAAGAACCTTCTCCCTCTCATCATGGATTTTTCATTTTCTAAGTTAGGCTTTTGAAGTGTTCCCAGTGAACCCGTAGCTGCTGACTGAGACACTGTTTGCTACCAAAAGCAGAAAGGCTTTCTTGCATTCACATCTTAGTCTCATTTTCACAATGTAGTAATCTTTAAAATGTGTCCTAGTGCCTACAACACTTATTTCAGTTTCTGAGACTTGTTCATCTTAATGAATGGATGACCACACAATTGAGTAAAAAGTTTGGGGCTCTGTAATGAAACCACAGTTGCAGGCAGGGTGACCCGGCATAAGTACAAGTGAGTCAGAGCCACCAATTCTGTACCTCATCCCATCCTGAGGCAGATGAGATGAGTTCTTAATCCTTGTATTTATCTATTTTGTCCCGAAAGCAAGCATGAGATTTCTGGATCGGGGCAGACGATTTTACTCATAGCAGTAAGTGGTTACTTACATCCCATTGTTCTCCTTCAGAGCAATGTGAAGAATGCAGAAATCATCCCAGGGTTCATTCCTTCATTCAACAAATGTACTGATTGTCCACTTTATGCCTGGCACTGAGCCAGCACTGGGGTAGCTGATAAACACTAGAGAACTCCCAACCTGGCACATAAAACCACATATCTCTGAGCCTAGGGTTAGCCATCAGATGTCATCTTGTACTTATAGATAATATGTATGGATGCATATGTACGTGTGTGTATATATATGTGTATATGTATATTTGATTTTATATATATAATTTTATACATATATAGGCAAATATATGTGTGTATTATTTGATTTTTTCCTTCTGACTTACATTATACTTTTCAAAAAATCAGTTTCTTCATTTTTAATTTATCTACATATGTCATTTGTGGTGAAGTTTGCATGAGGTTTTCTCATTTCCAGCTTTTTAGGTAGCGAATGAAGTAACTGTATTTTATGCCCACTGTGGATAGTTTGCTTATGTGAATTGAGCCTGAGACGGCTTAAGATTCTCTCTCTCCCTCTCTCTCTCCCTCTAAAAAGAAAAAAAAATTGAAGCCATGTTGGAAAATTAGTTGCTTAGGGGTGAAGAAGGAAGGACGGTGGTTGTCCTTAAATGTCTATTATAGATAGACAAATTCATGTCAATAATTTAAGAACATTAAAAACATATTCTCACTTGATTCTTGATTTTCTCATAAACTTATCATGATTAGTATTTACTTTAATCGTGTATTTATTGTTAAAGGAACTCTATAAGTCATTCTTAGTCTTCTAGATACAGCACAGCCTGAACAAAGATGGAAAATAGAAGAGTAAGAATTCAACAGGAAGTGTGTGATCAAACCATAACAAACCAGGAGAAGTTCAATAAACTCCACAGAGGCTGTATCACCTTTAAAAGTACAGTTGACTGGGGTGGCTGGCTGCCCCAGTTGGAAGAGCATGCAACTCGTTTTTTTTTAGAGCTATTGCATGGGGTGGGGAGGGGAAGGTGGGGATGGAAGGGGCAGAGGGAGAAGGAAAGAGAGAATCTTAAGCAGGCTCCACGCCCAGCATGGAGCCTGACGTGGAGCTCGATCTTACGACCCTGAGATCATGACCTGAACCGAAATGAAGAGTCAGACACTTAACCGACTGGGCCACCCAGGCACTCAGAGTATGCAACTCTAAATCTCGGGGTCATGAGTGTGAGCCCCACATTGGGTAAAGAGATTGCTTCAATAAAAACTTAAAAATAAATGAAAGTACAGTTTACTATTGCCAATAATTGTACTCATTTATTCACTTTTAAAATATATTTAGATTTTGTGAAAAATATACCTAAAAATCCTTGAACTGTAAAAACTCCAACATCTTTTAGTTCTTGCCCATTTGTAAAATCTAAGCACAAACTTGCATAGGACAAACTGCCTATATTACAGTAAAGCAGAGATGGGGATTATGTTTTCTGGTCTTAGAGCCTGCTAGAGTATGGACATTTATGGCAAACATTTTCCAAAATAGCAGGTAAATGAAAAAATTATAGCCCACAAAAATAACCGCCTCAAACTCATGAACCCCAACTTCATTCATTTTTAAGCCTACATTAAAAAAAAAAAAACATATTGCAGAGGTGGACATGAGCTAAAGCAGGCAAGAAGTAAGGGGATCTATAGATGTGTGACACAGCATTGCTGTCAAGTTATAGGAGGCATATTCTGGAGAAAACCCCTGTCTGCATTCTTAACCCGTGAACCCTGGCCCCAGCCTTCAGCATTCCCAGCTCAGATTCTTGATATGCTTCTGGTTTTGTAATAGAGTCATGAGCAACAGTAATGTACTCATCAATTACCCTTCTGCCTTTTATCTTAAATTGGAGACACTGAAGTAACATCAATTAGCAAGAAATAGTCTGTTTCTTAATAAAACCTTTCATTTAACTTTCTCCTGCATTTGAAAATGAAAATATCCCTATATCCTGGCTGGCTCAGTCAGCAGAGCATATGACTCTTGATCTTGGGGTTGTGAGTTTGAGCCCCACGTTCGGTGTAGTAAATAAAATCTTTTTAAAAATAATAAAAAATAGAAATGAAAATATATTTAGCTTCTCCAAATATTTAATTGTATGTGATCCATTTGTTAAAAGATGTCTTAATTCCACAATTAATCACACACCCACATACATGTGTGTATGTATGTATATGTCAGACATCAAAAAATCTTCCTCTTGCTTAGTTTCAAGAAGTTGTTTTGAGGAGTAAATACTGAATGACAACTTAGAAATATTTTATCTTAAGGGCTTACCATTTTCAAAAATCTGTAGTTTAGAAATATTTCACTGGAAGGGAAGACTAAAGACATTGATAGTCATCTCTTCCTTCCCTAGAGCTTCGTATTTATGAAACAGATTATTAACAAAGGTGTAACTAAAATCATTGGAAAGGTCTACTGGCCCCAAAGTATCTCCCCTCTGCACTGTTTGGAACCTAAAATTTCCAACTATTAGAATCATTCCTTTGGGTCAAGGGAGTTTCCCCAAAAAGCCTTAGTTAGTTTGTTTATTTATTTATTTGACAGAGAGAGAGACAGCGAGAGAGGGAACACAAGCAGGGGGAGTGGGAGAGGGAGAAGCAGGCTTCCCGTGGAGCAGGGAGCCCAATGCGGGGCTCGATCCCAGGACCCTGGGACCATGACCTGAGCCGAAGGCAGACGCTTAATGACTGAGCCACCCAGGCACTCCCAAAAAGCCTTAGTTTAGTAAGAGTTATTCCTGTGTTTTGCTAAGGATGGATTATAAGGAATGAGTTGGTATGTTTTTAATAGTTTTGGTGAAGAGATGGAGGGGAGTGTAGGGATTCTTGGTGAGAGATAAGGGAGACACTCACCAGCCAAGAGGACTTTAGGCTGTGGGAAAGGCAAAGCCCCGACTTCATAATTATGAAATGTCTGCTTCGGCAGCAGCCATATTTAAAACTGATAGTACTGTATTCATCTAAGTTGTAGAATGGGTATGATAAGATAGACTATGTCATTCACGGACGCTTCTGTCTCTTTTTGAGCATAATGCCAGTGTGTGTGCAGAATAACTTGGCACCTTCACTTCCTCCACAGTCTGGAAGTAGAGTCCAGAAAACAGTCTAGTTGAATTCTCAGATGGGTTTTTGGCAAGAACACAAGGTGGCTTTATACAGTTTGTCTCTGATGGTTTTCACTGAGTGTCTGAAAGAAAAGGGAGGATTTGTGGACTCTCGATTAAAACAAGGAAGTAACCCAGTGACTTAAAGAGGCAACTTGTGGAATTTGAATCCTAAAATAAAAGCTCTCCCTCGTTGACTTTTCAGCCATGGGAATAACCAGTTGCTTCATTGTGCTTTTTGTCAAAGTGCCTCAGCCATTTGGCCAGCCTGATGGTTACCTGCTGCCTCTTTTTCTAGCCTCTGTGTCCTTTGTTGTTGCCCGGCTGGTCAAACATATGTACTGGGGCCCTAGGGCACCAAGCATGCCCTCGGGGAGCTAAGTGCTGCCAGATGTGGGGAGCAAGGGTTGATTCACATGGCCATAATTTCCAATAGCTAATTTTACCTGTTTTCTTTCGGTTTTGGGTTTCTTTCCTAAAGAAAAATCCATTTGGAATTGGGTTTTACCTCCCTTTAAATTGCAGTCTTGTTAACTCTAATCTTCCAGCCCCACCCACCCCCACAATAAAAGTGTGAGAAGGATGGAGAAGATATGTGATATTAAGCCTGGATGACTAGTGTTTTTGCTTTATGATAAAAATAAGTAAAATGTTTCTGTTTCCTGGACTCTGACCAGTATTTTGACTTCAAAGTGAAGTGAAGTTTCATTGACTCAATCTTTCATATAGAAATCATTTACATAGAAATATACAAAATTTTAGATCTGAATGTTTTAGATAGAAATTTTATCTAATCTCTGATTAAGAACACTGAATTTGAAAAAAAAAAGAACACTGAATTTGGTTGGTCAAAGCTCTAGGTTTTTACTAGCTAATTCTGAAAACTGCTTAAGTAGAGGGAAATTATCAAGTCTTTAGCTTGATTTCATGTATGAACTGAACCTCAGGTTGACCAACTACTTTGATGAAAGGAAGTTTTTCTGTATAGAGGTATTCTTGCCAATGAATGAAGAAGGACTGATAAAATATCACCACTTGGCAAACTCCTAATGAATTAATGCATCTAGGCACTGACCATCAGGGGCTGCCAACATCCATTAAATACTCTTGCCAGAAAACCTGAACTTGAATCAAAATGAGTCCCTAGTTTTAATATCAGTCTCTAGGAAATATAAGGGACAGGGAAACAGTTAAATGACAGCACTGAGTGAGATACAACTAGTGAATTCCAAAATATGGAGATGCTAGGGACAAAAATTCATTTCTTTAACAAATAAATCACATGGAAGGAAAAAAAAAGAGGAATTGATTAAAACACACATAAGACATGTCAATCAAATGAGATGGATAGACCTTATTTGGATCCTATTTTATTTATTTATTTATGTATTTATTTATTTTAAGATTTATTTATTTGAGAGAGCATGAGCAAGCACGAGCAAGCGCACAGAGGGAGGGGCAGAGGCAGAGGGAGAGGGAGAGAGAAACTCCAGCAGACTCCTTGCTGAGCTCAGCACTGAGGTCAGAGCCCAACACGGGGCTCGATCCCAAGACCCCAGGATCACAACTTAAGTGGAAACTGAAGAGTCGGTCACTTAAGCAACTGAGCCACTCAGGGGCCCCTGGGTCCTATTTTAACAAACCATTTGTTTCATCTAAAAAAATTATATATATAATTTTATATATATTTATACAATATATATGTATATAATTGTCATATATATATGCCAAAAAGAGACTATCTGAAGACTGCCCAAATATTTCATGATATTAAGGAATTACTGTTAATTTTTTTAGGTGTGATAAGATTATATTCTTAAATCATTAAAGAGAGTTTTCATCTTTTAGACACACATTCTGAAGTATTTAGAGATGAAACGATATAATGTCTGGGATTGGCTTCCAAATAGTTCTGTGGGAAGGGAGGATGGTTATAGATAAAACGAGATCAGCATGAGTGGATAATGTTAAAGCTGGATAATGGGTATATGGAAGTTTGTTATACTAATGTCTACTTTTGTATATGTTTGAAATTTTCTGTAAATAAGAACTTTTAAAAAAATAGGCTTAGGTAGGTGAATGGATAAAGAAGATGTGGTATATATATACAATGGAATATTATGCAGCCATCAAAAGGAATGAGATCTTGCCATTTGCAACGACATGGATGGAACTGGAGGGTATTATGCTGAGTGAAATAAGTCAAACAGAGAAAGACATGTATCATATGACCTCACTGATATGAGGAATTCTTAATCTCAGGAAACAAACTGAGGGTTGCTGGAGTGGGGGTTGGGGTGGGAGGGATGGGGTGGCTGGGTGATAGACACTGGGGAGGGTATGTGCTCTGGTAAGTGCTGTGAATTGTGCAAGACTGTTGAATCTCAGATCTGTACCTCTGAAACAAATAATGCAATATATGTTAAGAAAAAAAAAAAAGAAGAAGATAGCAGGAGGGGAAGAATGAAGGGGGGGAAATCGGAGGGGTAGACGAACAATGAGAGACGATGGACTCTGAAAAACAAACTGAGGGTTCTAGAGGGGAGGGGGGTGGGAGGATGGGTTAGCCCGGTGATGGGTATTAAAGAGGGCACGTTCTGCATGGAGCACTGGGTGTTATGCACAAACAATGAATCATGGAACACTACATCTAAAACTAATGATGTAATGTATGGTGATTAACATAACAATAAAAAATTAAAAAAAAATAGGCTTAGGTTTAAAACCCACATCTGCAACTTATAATTTTTGTGATCTTGAGCAAATCCCTGAAGCTCCATGAGTCTCAGGGGGTTTTGCCTGTAAAGTAAGTATATCTTCCCAGTTTACCTTACACGGGTTGTTGGACCATATTAACTATGTATGAAGTTACTTTGTAAATTGCTACAACATGTCAGCTGTGTTATTATTATTGTTATTATACAGCTAGTTTTCCTGCTAAGAAAATGTGTAGCCTTTTCTGCTTCAGCAAGTAGTATAGTTGTCCCATGTACATTATATCAATTAAAAAGCTCTGGAGTAAGAATATAGTTACATGGTCATCAAGGGTATTTATTAACTAGTTTGAAGTAATATAATTACAAGAATTCATTTGAAAAATTTTTAAATATAAATTTCTCATACCCTAGGCAATTAAATGTAATATAGACAACTATGCTATTAATTTTTTCACTGTACAGGAAGAATGCTGATTTTTAATTTTCCTTGATTTAAAAATTGCTTGAATTTCACATATTAATAAGTATTTCAAATTACTTGCATTATAATATACAGAAACCTGATTGTTACAATGCTTTCTCTCCTTTTGTTTTATTTTCTAGTTCTGACTTTATCTCTCCCTTTCTCCCTTCCTTTCTTCCTTCCTTCTTTTCCTGCCTTCTTCCCTCCTTTCCTTCTAGCATCTTATTGTGAAGTATAATGCACAGGGGAGAAACATGTGTAAAAGAAATGTACAATTTAGTAAGTGGTTATAAAGCAAACACCTATATAACTACTTGCCAGTTAAAAAAAAAAATCGAACATTGCCTGCACCCCAGAACTCTGCATGCCTTTTCCAGCTCAAATCTCTTCCGTCTCTTAGGTAATCACACTCTTGACCTTAATAGTATTCACTTCCTTGCTTTCATTTATAGTTTTACCCCCATGTATAATTCCTTAACAGTATGATTCAAATTTTGCCTGATTTTGAACTTTATATAAATAGAATCATACAGTAGTTTTCTTTTTTGTGTGTCTGACTTCTTTGACTTATTTTACATTTTAAAGATCTATGCATATTGTTGTCTGTAACTGTAGTTCATTCACTTTGGTTATTGTATAATCTTTTCATTTTATAAAATTATCATAATTTATCCCTTCTATTGTTGATGGACATTTGAATTATTTGCACTTTTTTCTATTACAAACATTCTTGTGCATGTCTTTTGGTGCACCTCTCTATGCATTTCTATTGTGTATATACCTAGGAGAGAGCCAACAACTTCATAGACAAACAGTTTTCCAAAGTGGTTATACCAATCACCACTTTCTCTGGTAGAATGTGAGTGTTCTTGTTGCTCCACATCCTCATCTGTACTTGCATTGACTTTTAAAATGCTTTCTTTTAAAATATTATTAGTACAAAAAACATAGATAAAATAAGTTTACTGTTTATTACCCATATGTACTTGTAATTTAAACATCTGGGTTTTGTTTGAGGAGTGTGTATGTGGGGTAGGGGTGTATAGGAATATTTAAGAGGTACATAAACTCTTTCTGGTTATTAATGTCTACTTGCTAAATTACACTCTCCTACCTAACTACTACTCTGAAGACTAGAAAAAAAATAATATAGCTTTAAATAAGGAGAGAGGGGCGCCTGGCTGGCTCAGTCAGCAGAGCATGCAACTCTTGATCTCAGGGTCATGAGTTCAAGCTCCATGTTGGGCCTTCGAGCTTACTTTAAAAAAGAAAAAAAGAGAACATTTTTGTAATTTTTCATTCATAGTGATAATAAACCTATATTGAGTGATAACTTAGTGACTGCTATGTGCCAATTGCCGTGCTAATAAGTACTTAAGACATATGAACCTACTTAATCCTTATAACAGTTTTTCCCATTTTTTAACAAATGAAGAAACCGAGGCACAGAATGGTCAAGTAACTTGCTGAAAGTTGACAGCTGGTGAATCTTAGAGCCAGAACTGAAGCTAGACAGTCCAGTTCCACTGGCTCTAATTTGGAAACAATTACTAACTAGAACTCCTGCCCATATTGGTGAACTTTGGATAGAGTGACAGTAGTCCTCCAGCGCCACCATGTTTCACTCTCAGGGTGGCTGAACTGGGGCTTGAGATGTAGGTGAGAGGGGTTGCTTGAACTTCAGAACAGGTTTGTTTCCTTTCACTTGCTCCAGAAGTTGGAAGCTGACGACACAACATGAGAATCCTGACTCTGGCACAGGTACAGGTTTTATGGGAAGGGATGAAACTTTGCCTTCTCTTTTCTCTAGTGTTGTCAGGGCCACTCAGCCTCTGTCCCCTTTCTGGTTGGGGCTTGAGAGGAAGACGCTGAAAATGGGAGGTAGGAGGCAGTAGAGTAGACTTTTTACTTTACCTCATTGTCCACCAATGTGCAGCACATTGTTCTTTAGAAAAACTACATTGTAAATGGCAGCAACGTTCCCAGGGTAGCTCAGGAAACCCATAATGTAGCTAAAATAGTAGGTGCTTGCAGCTGAATTGTTTCTAGCTTTTTGTTTTCATTGCAGATGTGTAGTATTTCAGTTACATTATAGGCAAAGGGGTAGCCTGAGAACTTAGCCACATTGTTTATGTAGGCAAATGCTTTCCAATAAGACCACATATTTATCTTGGTGTAGAACTAACTTTATCCATAGTATAGATTGACTACCTGAATACTGTGCTTCGAGAAAACTGTACAATATGCATTTTTTATAGTAAAGTGAAAATCATCTCTAATAAGATAGGGAATCATTTTCTATGGACACACTGTCACTGGGACCAAATTTTAATTAGCTAAGATAGCTTAAAAATTCTAGCGATACAAAAAATTCATCTGTTTTTCATTTGCCGTACATGGGACTTTTATTTACCAACCTACTTAAGACATTGAAAAATATTCATGTAGCTTCCTGAGCCACTTGTAGATCTCCAGACTTGCGTGGCAAAAGGAATGATAATTAATAATCTGCTTCAGGCTACGGGCTAGAATAATTCAAAAGGAAATGTGCATTACTAATACAGCAGAGCCCATAAATTCTCAGTGTCAGTTTGCCACTTGTGGCTGAAAATTGCAGTCAGGCTGGTTGGCTAGAGGCAAAGAGACTAGAGTTAAATAATATTTATGAGGTCTGAAGTTAGCAGTCACCAAACCCAAATATTGCTAGTCTTTCAGATTACTCAGTGAGGTCAGCATCATCTAGTCATGGCAGTGGAGTTGAGAGTAGTGTGGATTTGGCAATTATGAAACATTAGTTATAAGTCTAAATTCTGTCCATGTCAGTCCCCTGCTACCCCCTTTACAGGATTATATAGCCTTCTTATTTTATATATCATCTCCAAACTCTCTACCCCACACCATAGTGCAAAAATCTCGCTGCCTAAGGTTTTATAAGGCAAAGGTGGGAAGAGAACTCCCCTCACTCTACAGTGTTTCTCCAACATTTCCAGTGTTGAACTGCCATGAAGACCTCCTGCCTGTCTGTACATCATCACCGTGGCCAAACCCCAAACACGTTTCAGATCCCGGCCAGCACCTAACCTTCACGCTGCTCTCAGAAACAATTAAGTGTCCAGCCCCGTGCTCTAGTGTACTTTTAGGAGTTTGACTTGCACAGTATGTGAGCAGCTAAAAGTCTGGACCCCAGGATCACTCCCAAGAAGCACATGTGGTTGTGAAATGCAAATGAGACACGTGTGAATAACTAACTGTATGGTTCCACTGTCAAGAAGCAGGAGTCCTGGGGCTGGCTGTTCCTAGCTCATGGCCCAGGAGCAACTGCAGGTCAATGCTCATTTTAAATGGTTGGGTTTTTTCCACATATAAACAGCATCTAGATTTAAAATAACCCTTCCATTTCCTACACTTCTTAGAATTCTCTAGGAAAGATACACCTTTTTTTTTTTTTTTTTTTTTTAGTGCTGGTTCAAAGACTTTTTAAACTTTTTATTATTGAAAATTTCAAATATAGGGAAAAGCATATAATGAACTCCATGCTGTACCTATGGATCAGATACTTTTAATGGAAAAAATTAGTCATTTTTTTTCTGTCATCTGTACAGCATCATGATTTTCCAAACTCATAGGTGGAGTTGGAAGTAGTATTCTGAAACTCATGAAAGAAAATACATCGGGAGAACATTTGATTTAAGGGAGCAATAGAGGGTTCTCCCCCTCTTGCCCCTCTTCTGCAACTTTAAGACATAATTGCTCTTCTCAGGGGGAAGTCAAACTAAATACGAGAGGATCCTAGGAGCTAGAGCTACACAGAATCTTTGTTCAGAAAGCTGGCAGATTGGTTTTAAATTTATTTTTATTTAAAGTTCCTGGTTCTCTTTCACTGTTATAAGACCGGGGGAAGTTTTGTAATTGTGCCATTTGCTTGATGCATTCAGATGCTCGTGTACTTGCGGGCACAGTTATAGTTACATAAAGGCTGAATTGAGACAGGACCCCAGCGCTAAAAAGATTTAGGGTCTCTCCAAGCCAACCCAGACATGTAATCCAAAACAAAAGCAAGACTAAGCTATAAAATTAGATAAATAAGTATGGATAAATAATTCTAAAAAGCTCTATTTTTCCCCTCTCCTCCCTGCCGTGATTAGGTCATTGCTTTTTGGGGGAGATATTTTAAATATCAAACCCTTCCAAAAAAATCTGTCCCTTTTTTTTTTGATGTCTTTAGTTTACTGGCACTTCTAGCACCTGTTAGCCTACCCAGCCCAGCACTTCATATTTGGGAAGAGGGAGGGTAATTTTGGGGAGAGACAAAGTAAGAGAGGTGAATTGGCAATGATGGAAAGAAAAGTCTAGTTAACCTATCAGGCGCAACTTACTTCTTTCTAATGGTAAGTGTATGAGTCTGTATGTAGGACTTTTTAAAATGTTAAGTAGCATAAACATGTGACACTGGAGTATTTCGATTTTTTAAACAACTTTTTAAAAGAAAATTAAATTTAATTATTATACAAAAATAAATTACTGTCCTGTATTTAGGCAGAAAATATAATGGAAAAAAATTCCATTTATAATAGCAAACAAGAGGGGCACCTGGGTGGCTCAGTTGGTTAAGCAACTGCCTTCAGCTCAGGTCATGATCCTGAGTCCTGGGATCAAGTCCCGCATCGGGCTCCCTGCAGGGAGTCTGTTTCTCCCTCTGACCCTCCTCCCTCTCATGCTCTCTGTCTCTCATTCTCTCTCTCTCAAATAAATAAATAAAATCTTAAAATAAATAATAGCAAACAAGAATATAAAATACCTAGGACTAAACAAATAATAACAAATATATAGGACCTGTGTGAAAAAAACATTAGACTTTTACTGAGGGACGTTTAAAAAGACTGCAGTACCTATGAAGACATCTCTTTTTTTTTTTTTTTTTTAAGATTTTTTATTTATTCATTTGAGAGAAAGAACGAGTGAGAGCAGGGGGGAGGAAGAACAGGAGCGGACTCCCCATTGAGCAGGGAGCCTGACACGGGGTTGGACCCCGGGATCATGACCTGAGCTGAAGGCAGATGCCTAACCAACTGAGCCACCCCTGAAGACATCTCTTAAATAAGGCAACTAAGTATTTTAGAGTCCTATTCACCCTAAATTACTCCATAAATTCAATGTTAAGCCCAACTGGGTGGCCAAAAAGACTTTAAACAAAGTTGAAATGCAAATGGCAAACTGAAAAATTTGAAACGATAGAGTACACAAATGTTTAATGTTTCTAATTCACAGAACACTCTTAAAAATAAGTAAAAAACAACCCAAAAGGCCTAAATAGAGATTTCACAAAAGAACATAACTACATAAAGAGATCTTCAACCTTAGTAGTACCTGAAGAAAAATAAGTAAAAGCAAGATAATAATTTTTCATTTATCAAGCTGACAAAGATTTTAACATTATTAATATTGGTGAGGGTGTAGGGCAATTGGCACCATTGGGAATATAAATTGCTATTATGTGGAGAGCAGTTTTGCAAATGGCAGAACTCTACATATTTCTTTCCTTTTTTTTTTTAAAGATTATATTTATTTATTTGATAGAGCACAAGCAGGGGGAGTGGCAGAGGGAGAGGGAGAAGCAGACTCCCCCCTGAGCAGGGAGCCTGATGCTGGACTCCATCCCAGGACCCTGGGATCATGACCTGAGCCCAGGGCAGATGCTTATCTGACTGAGCCCCCCAGGCACCCCTGAATTCTGCATATTTCTTAACCTAAGAATTCTACTACTAGGAACTTAAGCTAAAAAGAGTAATTGGTCGGGTGCCTGGGTGGCTCAGTTGGTTAAGCGACTGCCTTCGGCTCAGGTCATGATCCCGGAGTCCCGGGATCGAGTCCCACATCGGGCTCCCTGCTCGGCGGGGAGTCTGCTTCTCCCTCTAACCCTACCCCCTCTTGCGCTCTCTCTCACTCTCTCTCTCTCTCTCAAATAAATAAATAAAAAAAAATCTTAAAAAAAAAAAAAAGAGTAATTGGTCAAATGTGCAACTGTATTTGTAAAAAGTATATTATGCAAGGCAAAAAAAAAAAGAACTTATCCAAATGCTTATCGTTGGTTAAATAAAGTGCTCTGTTACCCATCCATATAAAGGAACACTATGAAATCAATAAAACAACCCAAGAAGCCTAAAAAGAATCCTGTAGATCTGTATTTTTTGGTAAAGACGGATTATCTTCCATATATTGTGGAGAGAAGTTAATTGCTTTCAAAACAGCAGCTTTGGGGCGCCTGGGTGGCTCAGTCAGTTAAGCAGCCGACTCTTGACTTCAGCTCAGGTCATGATCTTGGGGTCATGAGATCAAGCCCTGCATTGGGCTCTGCCCTAGGCGTAGAGCCTGCTTAAGATTCTCTCTCTCCTCTCCCTTTGCCCCTCCCCCTGCTTCTGCACTCTGTCTCTCTCTCTCAAAAAAAAGGCAGCTTAACAAAACTCCATATACAAACTGAATATTTATGAAATATGATAAATTAATATAAAGTATAATAATATATTAGTGGATACTTAGAGAAATGTTCTTTTTTTTTTTTTAAAGATTTTATTTATTTATTTGACAGAGAGAGATACACAGCGAGAGAGGGAACACAAGTAGGGGCAGAGGGAGAGGGAGAAGCAGGCTTCCCTCGGAGCAGGGAGCAGGGACCCAGATGTGGGGCTCCATCCCAGGACCCTGGGATCATGATCTGAGCCAAAGGCAGATGCTTAACGACTGAGCCACCCAGGTGCCCCTTAGAGAAATGTTCTAAAGTGTGTTGGCTAAATGTTAACAGCAATCATTTTTTTTTACTGTTTCTTGCTTTTTTAGTATTATAAAAATGTTTAATACCACACATGTACCATTTTCATAATAAAACAGAACAAGATAGGGGCTTTCCATGGACTCTGGCTCATTCTGTGTGGTTTCAGGAGAGGACAGAGCACATCCACTCAAGAGAATGACCTTTGAGAAGTGGGTTCAGAATGAAAAAGTTAATGCTAGACGCTGTCTTTTTTTTTTTTTAAGATTTTATTTATTTGACAGAAAGCGAGAGTGAGAGAGGGAACACAAGCAGGGGGGCGCGGGAAAGGGAGAAGCAGGCTCCCCGCTGAGCAGGGAGCCCGATGCGGGGCTCAGTCTCAGGACCCTGGGATCATGACCTGAGCCAAAGGCAGACGCTTCACGACTGAGCCACCCAGGCGCCCCAAGACGCTGTCTTCTTCACAGCTGCCAAACACCCACTAAAGAGCTTTAGTTGCAAAGACTGTATGTCACTTCCATACTTGTTATTAGAAAGCGCTTGATTCATATGGAACAAAGTGGTAGGATGATTGTCCAGAATAGTATTCTGGCACACTGAATAGCCAAGTAGACCAAATCATCCTTTGGTCAGACACAATGTAAAGGTCAGTCATGACAATGAAAGAGAAAGAGGGCTGTGGAGTTGCTGTTGGTGAGCTCACACCTGTTGTTTCTGTGTTCCTTACAAGGTTCTTTTGACTCAGGCCCGGAGCAAGATGATTTGCAGCTATTCCTAAAAGCTGGTTCTGCTTTTCTTTTTTCTCCTCCTCACTTCCTAGGAGCCATCAGCAGGTGAAGATAGGATTGTTGTCCACAGTGAGGGCTGTGCCCTCGTTTGTGCTGCTGTGTATTTTTATAGACACCATACTCCTGACCCTATCCTGAGGCCCAGTCTCATTTGCAGCTGGGCTCCCCAAATTTTATTCTTTTTTTCAAATGAAAAAGTTTTCACAGATTTCCATCTAATGCTTTTTTTAAAAAAATATTACAATTTGGTATCTCAGAAATCTGTCCCTGTGGGTGTTCACTTGGATTCTGAAAATAGAGCTAGGTCTTGAAGTGGTTTCCAAATAAATAATGAAACATGTGTTCAAAGTCTGTAACTCTTCCTTCTGCTTAACCACATCCTAGATAACCCGCCAATGGTAAGTGTCATTTGTGTGAATAGATTCTCTAGTTTTAGTTTTCAAGGCCCCCCTTTTTTTTAATTCCAGCTGTCTGAATGATTAATGTGACTAGGAAAATACTGTTGACCCATTTAAATCATGTCAAACAACATCCATTGCTCATCTACATAATGAAATACACACTGAACATTATATCTTGAGTGTGGGAGCCAGTGGACTACAAAATAATGTTTTACTCATGTAGCTTATAAAATAAAATATAAGACATTATGACTAATCATAGCATTAAATATTAAACTATTCAAATGGTAACTGTCAGTGAAAATCACCTGTAAACCAAAACAGCTAATAACATTTCTGCTTTAGTAGTTAATTAGAGAAAGTGGGGTGGTTGCATGCAACAGTGTGAGTTTAAGAAAAGTCTTTATGTCAAAGCCTGTTTTAATATTATTTGACTATTGTGAGATTTGTTGTGTATAATTGAATTTTTTCAATTGTTAATCAGTGGTTGTGAAAATAAGTTTGCTGAAAAATTAGAAAAAATTATTTGACATTTTTATCATAGTTTCATTAAATTGGTCCCTGAATAATTTTAAAGGCAGCTAATTTATAGTTGAAACTATTTTGATCAATGATCAGATAACAAAGATAAGCTTTGACTGCTTTTGAAATATTTAAACCTTATAAGGACATCATTTGCACAGTGTTTAAATAAATGCAAATTTTAAAGGCACTGAATTTAGGCTATCAGGTTTCCATGGTTACACCTTTCCAAGTTATTTTGTGTACTATGTAAATAGGTCTGTGAGTCACTGATAATTATTTGTTTTTTTGTTTGTTTGGTTAGTAATTCTGTGTTTAGCTGAATTTAATACAGTTCACATGGCTTGCTTTGGTTTATGTATATTTTGGTGTTTGTGATTGACAGTGATTGAGCATTTCTTATGGAGTGCTTGCCTTTTTTGTCATAAATGATGTATGTTGCTGGTGCTTGACATGTAAATAAGTTCTCCTGTATCATTGTTTAATAAACAGGAATTTTTATGCAAAGAAGACTTCTTGGTACATTTAAACAATAAGGTTTGGTGAGCTCTGGAATATCTCTATTAAATAGTTGCACACTGAAACAAATATATTTGTAATTCTTACAAACTAAGTTCCCGAGTTTACCAAGGACAGCGTAACTATGGATAAGCAAAATATGGACTGAACACAATTTAGTAGTAACAGAATAAAGATAGCATTCTCCTCTCTGTTTTAAAAGATTTTATTTATTTATTTTAAAGATTTTTTTTTTTTTTGGGCACCTGGGTGGCTCAGTTGGTTAGGCGACTGCCTTCGGCTCAGGTCATGATCCTGGAGTCCCGGGATCGAGTCCCGCATCGGGCTCCCTGCTCAGCGGGGAGTCTGCTTCTCCCTCTGACCCTCCTCCCTCTCATGCTCTCTGTCTCTCATTCTCTCTCAAATAAATAAATAAATAAATCTTAAAAAAAAAAAAAAATAAAAAAAAATAAAGATTTTTTTTTTTTTTTGAGAGAGAGGTGAGTGAGTGAGAAAGCAAGAGAGAGAGAGCACAAGCAGGGGGAAGGGCAGAGGGAGAGGGAGAAGCAGACTCCCTGAGGAGGAGGGAGGCCGACGTGGGGCTCGATCCATGAGATCATGACCTGAGCTGAAGGCAGACGCTTAACTGACTGAGCCACCCAGGCGCCCCTTATTTTTATTTTAGAGAGAGAGCATGCATGTGTGCATGTGCACAAATGGGGGGGAGGGGCAGAGGGGAAGAATCCCAAGCAGTCTCCCCACTGAGTGAGGAGACTGACTCAGGGCTGATCTCACAACCCTGAGATCATGACTTGAGCCAAGATCAAGAGTTGGCCACTTAACCTGACTGAACCACCCAGGCACCCCCTTTCTACTCTAATTCTTAAAATTGCTTGTGATACTGAGCTTTACAGGGAATCTTCACTGCTAAGTGGAATCTTTCTACAACATGATTTCTCCTATCTTACCTTTTGCACAGATATAAAAACTATTTCATGTACTAATGTGTTTGGAAGGATATGATTCTTGAGAAAAGCTGGGGTCTTTTATGCCTCTGAACGGAAGAAGAGATTTTCCTTAGACTTCACCGTTAGCCATCAGCATTCTGGCAAGGTCTCCCCAAGAACTCTGAGAAAAATGTCAAAATTAGGCTGTGCATAATTCATCCTACTGAGTTTGAGTCTTCTCTCAATACACTACAATCATGAGATGCTATCCAGTTTGTGAAGTATTAATACATCTGCAGTCTCATTTGATGGTCAGGGTGGTCCTGTGATGAAGGCAGGATAGGGCCAGTGTTTTGGATAGCATGGTTTTTAGGAAGCAGCTCGGACCCAACCTAGGATCTCATGAATGCTTTGTGAATTAGCCAAAGCCCATTTTGAAATTCAGGCTGGTTTCTACCTACTGATTAGTCCATTTTAGAGTGCCTTCCCTCCATCACACAACCAATGATCGTAATTACAGTTTATCAAGTGCTTACCCTGTGTCACTTCCCATACCTCATGTCATACAATTATCCTAGCAACCCTGTGAGGAAGGTATTATTATTCCTGTTAACAGATGAGGAAACTAAGGCTTGGAGTGTTTAACTAACTTGTCCAAGTGAACCAACTATTGTTCAGAGAAGGAAAACCAATTTAAGCAAGAACTCAAGTAAATATCCTATGGTGCATTCACAAGCCAAATATAAAATGTTTTAAGTGCCACACTATTTCCTTCTTTTTACCTACAAATTTGCTAAGTTTTATTTAGACATTTTAGGGTTGCTTTTCTTTTTGTAATACTCTACTAAGAGTATAGTTCAAGAAATGTTCAGTACACCTCACATTAGACAATAAACATGTTTCAAATATTATACACATCAAATATTTTAGTATTGTGGTTATATTGAAGACTTTGATCTAAAAATGAGATAATGAAAAAATAAATAAAAATGAGATGATGGATTTGTCATTCCACCAAGTGTGACTATTCTTGGTCTGCTAAAGTTTTCAAGTAATATTACATTTTCAGACATGAGAAGCAGCCTGTTTTATACAGATAGAGTATAGATGTTTTGTTAGGGGTGATGTAATAGTTTTGATTTTTTAAAAAGATTTTATTTACTTATCTGAGAGAGAGAGAGAAAGAGCGAGCGAGCTGGGGGAGGAGCAGAGGGAGAGGGAGAAGCAGGCTCCCTGCTGAGCAGACAGCCCAGACGGCGGGGCTCAATCCCAGGACCCCAGGATCATGACCTGAGCCAAAGGCAGATGCTTGACCAGCTGAGCCACCCAGGCACCCCAATTTTTAATCTTTAGTACAAAAATAATGATTTTATAGTTGAGCATCCATAAAAAAAAGACAAGGGTCAGTTTGTAAGTATTCCCCTTTTAAGCCCGTACCATTTTAATACATTGCACTTTTTGCATTAATGCCTGAAGCTATGGAGTGATTATTCACATGGTTAACTAAGTCCATACAGTTTAATTGAATATAAAATTTTTTGTGGCAACGTAACTACATCAGTCCAAAAAGCTACTTTTAGATAATTTGGAACTTTTTCTTTTACTACAGAGGCTACTGTTTATTTTCTCTTTATTTTTCTTGTGAAAATAACCCCTTGATGAGTGATCTTGGCTCCTATTGTCTTAAATCTATGTAATCTCAACTGCAGAAGGTTAGAAATATATTGTTTTCCTGGAGCTTTAGCTTCCTCACTTTGGGTTGTGATTACTGACCTCCCTACCTACCTTCCACTCCTATTACCTGGTTACAGAGCAGAAACAAAACTCCCACATGTGTCAAAATACCAATGGTAGAATTTATATTTAAATGTTTTCTTTTTATGTCATGCCTTTCACTTTGAATTGTACAGTGAAAACATTCTCAGAAAAATATTATGATGTAGCGCTGGTTTTTTGGGGGGTTTTTGGGTTTTTTTGTATTGATAGTGCAGCTTTGGTCAAAGCTCTGAGCTATTTTATACCAATTGTTTGCATAAATGACCTTACGTGATTCATTAAAGGAGAGAAAGAAGTACATCCAACAATGTAACTAGAGCATGTTGCATATAGAATTCAGGTGACACTGTTGTGGGATGAAGACTAAAATTACACTCTTTTCAAATGCTTTAATACAGAAATATTCATGTTAAAGCCATGCCTTTGATCACAAACCTTAAGTCCCACTGTCTTCTATTACAGGGTATTTTTATCCAAATAACTAATATTTTGAGTAGTGTTTTACATGACAGTAGTATTTATGAAGGATTTTTTTTAATTAAAGAAGGACTTTCTTACTATATCATTTTTTAAAAACTCATGATATTTATTTTTATATGAACTTTCTCTAAAGTTGTATTCCATGTATGATTTCTGTGAAATTGTTCTTTCTGATTCTTATTTATGTGCTTTAATATAAAATTTTTATGTTCCTCTTCTTTAGCCAAAGTGTGTGGTAACAGGAATGCTTCTTTTGAGAAATTTGGAAGGTTGAAGTTTGCCAGATGTTCTGTGCTAACCTAAAAGTGTGCATTCTCTGGGTATCAGGACTGTGTGGGTTTCTTTCCTGTTCCTTTGATGGAATGAACATTTGCTTTTGGTTCATTTTGGTGGTGGTGGTGTACTGCTACTCTAATCAGAGTTTGCCTTTTATTCTGTATTTAAACGATATCACGGCATCCAGAAAATCTGGCAAAGAAAATGATATTTTGATGACATTTTCCACAGGGCTCAACTAGAATGAATTATTACATTTTAACCACAGCCCTAATAAACAGCTCCTTTATTTCCCCTGGAAAGACACAATATTTCTTTGTCCAAGAAGTTGCCTGAGTATATGTATTGTTGAAGTGCTAAAAAGCTGCTTTTCTCTAAACTTTAGCTGGGAGACAATGGGATTTTCTAAGCATATACTATTGCAGTGTGACTCAATACTTTGTGATTATAAAAATGAATTTAGATTTAAATTGTGAAGTAAACATTTTTTACCCTAAATGGAGAAGTTTCACACAACAGCCCCATTTCCTTTTACACATCAGTCATTTCTGTGTAACTTCCATTTATCCATCAAATGATTTGCTTTCAGTTTTAGATTTTGAGTTCTTACTGTAATCTTTGACTCCCCTCCCCCACCTGTGGTGGGGCCAGCCTAAAGGAATTTTTTTCTAGGCCCACAAACATAAGTCTATTTTATTAACTAGGTTTTATTTATTGATACGTGTTTCTAGAGTAGGATGGGGTGTTTTTGTCTCCCAAGAAGAGGGGAATGCTTTTTGTTTAAATCACAGATCCCTGGGTGCTGGTAGTATACATTAATGGATAATCACATATTATCCGATTGGCTTTTGTAAAAAAGAAAAGGCAGTATTTTCCTAACCCCATTTCTGAGCTTGTCATTGTCATTATACTCTATCATTTGGTATTGCTAAATTTTTCAAAAGGAGGAGGGATGTAGCGTGGAGCCAACTTCCTGATGGAGCCTTGGGGAAGGTCATGTTTTGCTGTGACCTGGGCATCATTCTTGAATGTTGTTATTATTGGAAGAGGGTGCCCTCAGGCCACCGCCCTTCCTTTCCCCAGAAGTGCTCTAACCATGGCAGACTTTCCAGCTCATCTTCTCTAGAATCAGGACTCCCAGGCTTTGGTTTATGGCTTGATGACGAGTTCTGACATCCACAGGCTAGTATCGATGAAGACAACTGTCTCACCTTCATTTGACTACTTTGTTTTATTGGCAGTGGTGGCCTGATTCTATTTTAATTTGACTATGGTAAAATCTCATAGCAATTGCAAATTTAGAGCTTTAAGCAACTAGGACAAATGTTTATGTTACAGTATAAAGTGACTTGTGATTTTTTTTATTCACTTAAACTATTTTACACATTTCTTTTTTATTTCTGTGGAATCTTTGTTACTGTTTTAGCAGTCTTAGCTGTGAATAACTTCAATGACAACACTGTTGGATGTCAGGTAGAATCTTTCTTTCAGACAAGTGTTCATGCCAATATATTTTAGACTTGACTTTATACTTTATTTTGAGCATTAAGGAAAAGAATCTGTTTTCCAACACCTGCATAACTGTGCCTGTATCCTCTTTAGAAATGTTGTTTAATAAACACTGTTGCTTTATCGTCCAGAGGCTATTGCTAAATGCTGTTAATTAGGCAAGAAGAAAAAGAAAAAAAAAGTGTTTTTTACAGGTTTGTAAAACATCCACTCTTCTTCTTGTCGTGGTATCTTAGCTTGAAATCCAGGAAGCAATGGTGTATGGTGTCCATATCCATGATTTCCTGAATTGGAGAAAAAGTGTGGAAAGCATCTGGGGAAAAGGAGGCGCTTTACCAGCTTGTTTCCTGTAAGCTCAATTGGAAGACCTTGTCTGTGCAAATAGATTTCAAAATAGAGCCTGCCCTTTGACTGTCTCCATAATTACATGGCTCACTCTGTATTTTATTTGGCAGCCAGAGCAGTTAACCCCTGGAAGGAAGGGGCTGATGGCATGGCCAGCTTGGCTTCCCCGACATGTCCATGGGAATGAATAAACCACTGTTTGGAGAAGCCCATAGCTAAAAACACACCAGAACAGTCTTCAACTGAACTGAAACTTTTAAAAAACAAGTTTAATAATGTTTATTATGATTGGTTTAGAAACTTACTTTGTCCTTATTGTGTAAATTGTAGAGAGGTATTAATTGTTTTTAAAAAATTGGGGAGTTGGGGGAGTTCCTGTTGCTTTGATGTAATCAACATCTGTCAACAGAATGAATTTGCTTTTGTTTAGTTTCAAGGGCCCTTGTCCTTTAGCTTTGCCCAATCAGGATCTGCTGCAGCCTGGGGCATTCCCTGAGCTGATTTTCTTTTTTCTTCAACAAATGCACAGGTTATTTCTTGTGAAATGTGAGCTTCTCTTCTGCTTTATAGTCTCCTTGAAATGGGAAGGAACCCTCAATCTTTCTCATTTACTTTTAAAACAGGTACATCTGAGTACTAGATTATAAAAATCAATGAGAGTTATATCAAGTGATGCAGACTATTTAATTTTCCTTTCACAACATTTGTGCAAGTTATCAAACCTATCAAGTAGATAGTCAGTGTTTTAGGTCAAGAAATATAAGGCATGGATGCATTTGCAGTGTTCCCTTTTGGACTTGAAGCACACAGTGCTATAAAAGCCCGTGCTCCTACTCTAGGTAATTGGTTGGAGTTCATGAAGTGTGATCTTTCTGTGGCTCTAAATCAGCACCTCGAAAATGTATTTCTATGGTACAGTCCCTTTTGAGCCTACTGTAGGAAGCAATATTTCTAAACAGTTAAAAATATCTCAGTTTGCTATCACAAAGTGAGTTACTTTTTTTTTAAGTTAATGTGTAATTTAAGCAAATCATTTGGTTTGAAATTAAAATTATCAATGACTGTAAGAGCCATATTTGAAAATGAATTAGCAAAACATTGTTTTCTCTCTTAGTAATCATAAATCATTTAAATCTGGCACGCATTCCCCCCTTCATCCAAAATAATTGCCTCCATTTGTAAAATCAATTAGATGCTGATATGCTATAAATAATAGTTTTGTTACTAGACTTTGGCATTTGATCATTATGAAAAAATATATTCGGTCAGACATTTTACAGAGTATCTTTTAAATTACATATTATCTCTGGTTGACATTGTTAACTAATGTAAAGTAGTACAGGCTACTTTATTGTGTTGTTTTCTACCCAGATATTTAATACCTCTGAAATGTAACATAACCGAGGGTTGATGCCCTGCCACAGGGGGAAAGTGCTTCCCTGGAAACATACAATGAAAAATATAGGTGTTGGTAGCCCACACTTGAGTACAAATATACTTTGTTCAGCTTTACAACTGCTTAAAATAATAAGCATTTTAATTGTCTCTTTGAAAGTTCGTTCAGGCCTCTTCCTTAAAAATACTTGTTGGCCAAAAGAAAACTCACATTTTCAAGGATAAATCGGCTTAATTAAGGGTCATTAGTAGAGGTGCACAGAAAAACCCAGGGCTCAGTGGGTGAAATGGAAGTGTTTCATTATGTGGTATAGAATGCACGAGCAGATAACAATTAAAATGGACCCTGAGTAAGAGGCCAGTAAATATGGGCATGTTGCGTGCAGCAACCTTAGTTATTTAAAATGCATTCCTCCCTCCATCATACTTGAATTCTGTAATCCCACCTTTCAGACTTAATCTGTAAAGGGAAATAAAATGCAGTTTTTAGAAATTGATGTTATTCCCAAATATTTTCACATTTAAAACCATAACTTAGATTTCTACTGCAAATACAAATTTAAAATATGAAAAATGTGCTGCAGGATCCAGAGGACATATACCAATTTCAAAAGACATTCAGGCTGCACAGTGTGCTTCTCCATGGAGTGAAAGAAGCAGTTGCCTATAATTTTCGACACTCAGCTGAAACTAGACGCTGATAGAATTTTTGTGACACTGAAAATAATTCTTACTATTACCTTTGATAACAGTAAATATTCTCGTATTTATAACAAATAACGTATAGACGTACTGCCCAAGGAAACCCTATGTAGAGTTTCTGTTACATAATCGACAGTAACAACAGTCACTATGATCACTCTTTGAAGATCAAATTAGTCCAAAGCAGCTCCTTGCTGATCTGGGGCTCTCATCTCCTGAGGTTTCTGATGATTTTCAGCTTGTACCTCCTTAACTTCAGATTGGTCAGCTTGTCCCTGGCAATAGTTAGTACACACCTGAAACTTGTTTCCTGAAAATAGCTATAACAAAAGGGGGTCTGGGACGCCTGGCTGGCTCAGTCAGTGCAGCATGAGACTTGATCTTGGGGTTGTGAGTTCGAGCCCTATGTTGGGTGTAGAGATTACTGAAAAATAAAACCTTGGGGTGCCTGGGTGGCTCACTCAGTTAAGTGTCTGCCTTTGGCTCAGGTCATGATCCTGGAGTCCTAGGATCGAGCCCCGCATCGGGTTCCCTGCTCAGTGGGGAGTCTGCTTCTCCTTCTGCCCCTCACCCCGCTCATGCACTCTCTCTCTCTCAAATAAATAAATAAAATATTAAAAAAAAATTAAACCTTAAAAAAGGGGGTGTGTGCTGTGCATCCTGGGTAAATTGTGGTGGCCAGGAGACAGAGAGGCCAGTCTTATGACTAATGGAAGCCTGGCTGGTGTCCCTGCCTCTGATGATGGATGTCATGCATTAAATTAGCTGTAACATTGACTGCAGAAAGTTGAAAGTTAGATACAGTTGTGATATAGTATCAGCAGTGCTTTTATTTATTTAATCGAGATACAGTTGACATATAATATTTGGATTGTATCAGCTTTTGGTGTACAAAGCACTGCTTTTATAAAGAAAGGAAATAAAAGGAAACCCAACACACCTTTTCTAGAATGGTCTGTAGCAGTAACTGTAGTTTGGTTATCCTGTGACCCTGAATATAATGGGTACTGGAGAATTTAATTTTATCCACTCTGCATTTAGAAAATTTGGTAACTACTATTTATTAATTACGGTATGATAAACAAAATTGAAGATTTTGCCCCACCTCTTTTTTGCCACATTAATTGGAGGACCATTATCTTCTAAAGGCATGTATTTCTTAAGCCCATTTCTTCATTTCACCTGTGAAAACACTAGACTTTTTTCCTGGTTTGTAATGAATAGTTAGTGGAATAAACACGGTATGGTACCTTATTATCCTGTTACCTTGTGACAGCGTTTATAGGGTGTCTTTTATCAGATTGAAAGAAAAGATTTTGCTTCAAATAAAAAAGTATCATATGAAAGTGGAATTTCTGAGTACACTGCAGAACCGTAATTGTCAACAGATTGGATATATTCAGGCTGTGTTCCCAATGTTTAAGTCGTGTGTGGGTGTGCCCGCATCTTTTCAGCAGTGAGCCTATCATTTGGCAGGACAGGTACATTGGCAACACTGTTCATCCTTGAAGTGAATGTCTCAAAAGCCTCAACCAGATATCCAAGTAGAGGCCTGGTGACTTCATGCCTCAAGTTTAAGTACATAGAAAAGATTCCCCCTATAATGACTGTCTACTTGAACTTGATAATGCTGATAAAGATGATCTCTCTTTCATGTAATCAGCTGCATTGAAAAAAATCTTCGTGAGTCCTAAAATTGATCGGTGTCCGCATCATCCCATTGCCTGGGAGGTGGCATGACAGTCAGATGCTGCTGAACGAAGGCACAAATGTCAGGGCTAACAAAGGCCTCCCTCAAAGATGAGAAAATCCAACTCGCTCATTTTCCTAAGTCTTCTGTGTTAGTGGGCAGTGTCTGAAGTGCTCAGCATAGAGCTCGGCCACAGGAAGTGCTTAGCCAGTGTTCACTGTTACTGTTACTACTCGAGGTAACATAGTTAGCTCTTGGCAGGGCCAGGAGCAGAACCATGGTTTCAAGGTGCCATCCACTGCCTTTCGCTCTGGCCCGTTTTTCGTCATGCATATCACCATCTGATACAGTCTAATGGATTTGTTTTGCTTCTTGTCTGTGTCCCACCGTAGAATATAAGCTCCGTGAGAGCAGGGACTTTGTCATCTGGTTCACCCTGCATCCGGAGCATGGCATACAAAGGAGCTCAGTAAGTAGTTGCTGAGTAAAAGAATAAATAAATATAGAGGCCCGCAGGTAAACCTGTTGAAGAGTTGAGAAGGGAAAGGAAAAAAAATGAATGTTTATGGGGCACCTACTTTTTTTTTTTTTTTAAAGATTTTATTTATTTATTTGAGAGAGAGAATGAGATAGAGAGAGCATGAGAGGGTCAGAGGGAGAAGCAGACTCCCTGCCGAGCAGGGAGCCTGATGTGGGACTCGATTCCGGAACTCCAGGATCGTGACTTGAGCCGAAGGCAGTCGCTTAACCAACTGAGCCACCCAGGTGCCCTGGGGCACCTGCTTTTAAGATGGTTTACTTATGAATGTTATCTCAGCTCACAACAGTGGAGTGGTGAGGAAAACACTGCTGTTCCCATGTAATGGTGAAGAGCATGGGGCTCAGAAGCTGGGCAACTCAGATCTATGTGCCTTCAAAGCTCATGCTATCTTCACTACTACAGTACCTCCCAATTAGATCAGATCTACGAATTTTCATGAAAAGTTCCTTCATTCTAAATGTTGATCCTATGATGTTTATTTTTTTCATTTTTTTTTTAAACTTTCCTTTAGGGGTGCCTGGGTGGCTCAGTCGGTTGAGCAGCCAACTCTCAATTTTGGCTCAGGTCATGATCTCAAGGTCCTGGGATTGAGCCCCACATGGGCTCCGTGCTCAGGGGTGGAGGTGGGGGGAGTCTGCTTGAGGATTCTCTTTCTCTCTCTCCCTCTGCCCCTCCCCCCGCTCGTGTGCTTGCATGCTCTCTCTCTAAATAAATAAATCTTAAAGCACACACACACACACACACACACACACACATACAGACACAACCAACTTTCCTTTAAATCTAATCCCTGAGGCACCTAGGTGGCTCAGTCCATTGAGCATCCAACTCTTGGCTTTGGCTCAGGTCGTGATCTCATGGGTCATGGGATCGAGCCCCACGGCAGGCTCCCTGCTCAGCAGGGAGTCTGCTTGAAGATCTGCTCCTTCTGTCCCCCCCCCACTCTGTCTCTCTCTCAAATAAATAAATCTTAAAAAAAAACCAAAAACTAATCCCTGAAAAAACCACATTCTATAGGAAAGCATGCTATCTACTAGAGCCCCTGCACACTGTAGGAAGGCAGCTTGGAGTGGCAGGCACAGTCCTTGATTTGGTTTTATGGGATGTGGAGCCCAGGCCTTCCAGTGACCACCAGAGGTGTGAGTCTTAGTTCCTTATCCATAAAATAGTGACGTTAATAGCTGCCTGCCTACCAGACAGAGTTGGTAAGAGATAATGTATGTAAAGCACCTAGCTAGCACTGTGCTTCATCAAAGAAAGTGGCCGTTAAATGTTAACCACTATTATTGTTACTAATTCTATTAGTGTTATCCTTATTAATAGTAATCATAATGCATACTTTCCTCAGAAGGGAAATACTTGTGAGCTTGTGTCTTGTCTGTGGTCCTACCTGGGATGGAGTTGGGGAGCCTGGAGTCATAGATTTTTTTTTTAAGATTTTATTTATTAATTTGACAGAGACACAGTGAGAGAGGGAACACAAGCAGGGGGAGTGGGAGAGGGAGAAGCAGGCTTCCCGCTGAGGAGGGAGCCCGATGCGGGGCTCGATCCCAGGACCCCCGGGATCATGACCTGAGCTGAAGGCAGACGCTTAACGACTGAGCCACCCAGGCAGCCCCTGGAGTCATAGATTGATTCCGCCTAAGTCTTTGCTTTAGCTGGGACCCATGACCACAGACTGCCAACCAGCTTCTGTCAGCCACCTCACCGAAGCATGTGTTTGCTCAGCGAAGGGGGCTTGGCTTGAGAGAGTGGATGGATTACGTCAAACCCATCACCACTTTTGGAAAAATAACCTAGATGCTAGTAACTTTTAATAGTTTTGTGATGCCTTTTATGTTTTCTGGGTGTTTCCATGTGTGTCAGGTCATTTTTTCTCGTGTATGAGAAAAATAATATACTTTGTGGAGGCAACTTGACGTGCTTTCCCACAGCTTTGGCACTTACTGCATGTTCCTGGGGAAGTTACTTACCTTTGGGTGCCTCAATATCCTCAACTGTGGAATGCAGTAGAAAGTTCTCATTAAGATTAAGGAGCTAACGTATGTAAAGTGCCTAGGACAATAAGTGACACGTAGTAAGTGCTCAATATTAGAAGCTATAATGGAGTGCACGATTTCTTTATCATTAAAATCTTTTTAAGTGTTCTTGAAGGAACTATCATTTATTAGGCATCTACTGAATGCAAAGTGTTTTCACATACTTTCATCCTTTTTCACATATTCCAGTTAATTCTCACCTGAGCCTCAAGAAACTTGATCAGGGCCACACAGCTAACAAGTGGGGCTGAAGTGAACGTTCAGGCTTCTTCTGCTTTCCAGCCGTCTGCTTTTCCTAGGTTACTGCCATGCCCCATACACCAGTTGACAATCCTAGAGCTGGTGGTGGTGTCTTCAGGGAAACGTGCAAGCGTCAGGGAGTATGTACCTGCCTCTATCAAACAACTTTTGATTTTTAAAAGAAGTGATATTGCTGCATTTGTCTAGTATTTGGAATTGTTTAAAATAACACTGAAACACCTCTGTAAGTTTGATTCAACGCTATTACATTCAACTTTATGGAAGAACATAACCGAGTGAAACTTACGACCTTGAGTCACTGACCATGGGGGTTTGTTTGTGTCTGTGCCCGTTTTCAGTTCACTTGGAGATCTTGACTTTGGAGGCCAGTACTCACCTGCAATTCGTGTTTCTGTTATGTTTCACAGCTGAAATGTTACTCTAGGCCAGTAATTCTCAAACTTTCGTGGGCATCAATCTCCCCGAGGGCTTGTTACAGCACAGATTGCTGGCCTCATCCCAAAGTTTGAGTCAATAAATTGAGGGCACCCATAATTTGCATTTTTTCCCATGTGATGCTGACATGGTGGCCTGGGTATCACATTTTGAGAACCAGTGCTCTGGACCAGGAGTTGACAAACTTCTGTAAATGACCAGACAGTAAATATTCTAGGCTTTGTGGGTCGTACAGTCTCTGTCACAAATACTCAACTCTGCCGCTGTGGCTCGAAGGAGCCATAGAGCATCGTAAGTGAATGAGTGTGACTGTACTTACGGGCACTGAAATTTTAATTTCATATAATTTCACATGTTACAAAATACTATTTTTCTTATTTCTTTTTTGCCCATTTATAAATGTAAAAATCATTTTTAGGTTGCGGACTGTACAAAAACAGGCAGCAGGCCAGATTTGGCCTTTGGGCTGTAGTCTGCCGACCCCTGACATGCAATTGTGACATGCTGGGGAATTTTCAAGCTATTGTTTTAATTATAAAAGTAATGCATGCAGGTGGATGGTTTAAAAAATCTAACAGTGGGGCTCCTGGGTGGCTCAGTCATTAAGCGTCTGCCTTTGGCTCAGGTTATGATCCCGGGGTCCTGGGATCGAGCCCTGCGTCGGTCTCCCTGCTCAGCGGGGAGCCTGCTTCTCCCTCTCCCACTCCCCCTGCTTGTGTTCCCTCTCTCGCTATGTCTCTCTCTGTCAAATAAATAAATAAAATCTTTTAAAAAGTTAAAAAATAAAAAATCTAACAGTATAGAAGAAAATAAAATGAATCAGGAAGACTTCCTCTCCACCCCAGGCCTAATCACATGGCCCAGAAATAACCACTATTGATGAATATCAATTTTCAGAAATTTTATAGCGATTTACAAGCTTATATAAATGTATACATTCTTTCTTACATCAGTGGACTTTTTATACATATTGTTCAGCTTTTGTCTTTTCCCTAATAATGTATTATGGCCTGTTTACATATCAACACATAGAAATAAATGCTTTAGCTTATTCTCTAATAGCTTCATAGTTTTCTGTTGTGTAGATATACCATACTATATTTCACCAGTCCCCCACTGATGGACATTTGCATTATTCCCCATTTTTTTCTACCACAAAGTGAGGGTACGTCTTACATCCATTACTGCATAATATCTGCAAGGTAAGGTCCTAGGAGATGAGTTGCTGAGTCAAATGATATACGCATTTAAAATTTTGATAGCTATTTCTAAATTCCTGTTGTGGGCACTTTCGGACCCTACATTCATTTTGCTTCAGGGTCACACCCTACATTTCTGGTTTTTAGTCTTTATCTGACTTGAGCATTCATCATAGTGAATTTCGGTATAATGGCTCGCTGCACGTGAACTTAACACAGAGTAGTAATCCTATCAAGGGCAAAAAGTGCAGCTGGCCATTTGCCCATGGTTCTTGAAAGGAAAATGGCTTTAAAGAATATAAAGCCACCCAAGCAGTGCCCTGAATCTAGGGTCATCCTGGACATTGCTGGGGAAGGTACCACAGCAGAAATTGTTCTTTTCGCAGACCTGGTACTTAGCGGATGTTTCTATATGTTTGTTTCCCATCAGAGTGGAGTTTTCCATTGTCAAATATTTATGTAAACATAGTATTAGCCAATAAATGTGCTGTGCTATTATTGTACTAGAACTCAGGATATCACCGCTTTCCTTTCTATTTGGGGCTTTTCCTTTTTTAGCCAGTAAAGGATTAGGACAATGATTTAACAGACAACAATGCAACATCTTAAAATGTAGCACTGTGTTAGGTTTTTTGACTTAAAATATGCCCATTTCTGCTCATAGGTTGTCACAGAATTTTCTCTTCACCACTCAGTCATATCTACTTACACAAGCAGTCCAGCAGTCAACAAAGAAGAAATTTCTTTTTCTGGAGACAAAGAGAGATTTCCCACAGTGTAGTTTTGCCAGCTGCAGTTTCTTCAGCTCACCCAGTCCCTGAGGTACCGTACTGCCCTATTATCTGCTGCTTTTTCCAGCCAAGATGCAGCTTAACCGCAGAAGCGATCAAATGTCTTTGCACCTTTGATTTCTGAGCCATTTGAATCATGATTTTTCAACTTGGTTTGTGATCTAAAATCGTGATTTGAGAAGCTATAACATCCGCAGTTCTATAACATTATTATTTTTTTTTAAATAAAGCTCTGGGCTTACCGCTGCTTAGCTTATTTAGAATTAGTTTCTACCATGAAATTTTCTATATTAAATTTCTAACACAAAGGTAAAAGTACATGTCTACAGTTTCTTAACTTGTTTAGAGAAAAAAATTGACTATTAAACTGGGATCATTCAAGAGAGATTACTTGAAACTGGTACACTAGATGTTATTTCCTAAGCCTGCTTTCAGACTCTCCATAGTATTAATGCTGCTGTTTGGAACGCTCCTTTAGAGTAAGGAAATAAAACCTCTCGCCTCAGAGCGTTCTTGATTTTTTTCTCAGAGACTACAATTCTGTGGAAAGACAATCTATCCACGTTCCAAAATGCAAAATAAAGGAGGCATGGGGGTCATGTAGGAAGAACGAGAATAGCTGAAAGAAGTCTAGCTTTGTCACAGAAGTCACCTACCTTCTCCCTTTGAGGCATTTTTTTAACAGTAAACCCACATTAAGTATATTATACTCCCTGAAGGTGAGTGGCCCTTTTTGTGTGTGTGTGTGGAAAGGGGCCAATGAGACAGGCTACCAGAGCCCAGAGGGTGTTCCTGGTGTTTCCTTGGTGGCAAAGGAAAGGAAGTCTCCAGAGAGATGAATGTATTGTTTTAGAATGTCAGTGACAACCCAGGAGCCCCTCTGCCTGTGACTGTAACCTGGCCACGTCACAGAGCAGAGTGGAGACAGGAGCACGGTCTGGGGGGGAGACTGGGCGAGCTTTCGAGGGCACTGGTGGCAAAGCTGTAGGAGTAGATGCCTGCCCCGAGCTCAGCCGTGGCTACCCAAGCCCTGGCGTGCTCTGGATCAGAAGGGCCCATCTGAACACAAGAATAGGTGAAGGTCTTATAAGTGAAGGTGCGATGCGCTTCACAAAAAGCAGACCCCTAACCTCAGCCCTGCCAGAGTCACTGTGATGTCAGTTGAAGAGTCTTGTCTCCCTCAGCTTCCTGTCCCCAACTGCTGTGTACCCTTTCCTGGGTACGGCTCCACAATGCTTATGTGGCAGTTTCCATAAATAGATTGTAAAGAGCTGAGCACAACCTTGGGACTGAAAGAAGCACTGTGTGTAAAATAGTATTTATTTTCTGAATACTGCCCATAGGTTTAAGGAAGCAGTGGAGAATGTTCTACAAGGGTGATCAGAGTGGAATGTTTTGAGTTTGGGGCGTTTCTTTGTTTGTTTTTGACAAATGATGGAAATGTTCTAGGTATTTTTTTTATGTACTTAAAAAAAAGAAAGAAACAAAGACAAAGAAAAGAAAGCTGTTGGGTTTTGTTCTCTAGTCCCTTCTTAGTTTGGGTACAGTTGCCGAGTGCAAGAAAAGTGTATACGTAATAGGCTTCAGTGGACTTGAGAGTCAGCCTTTTACATATATTCATTCGGAGAGGGTGTTGTGAGCTATCCTTTGCATAAATTTTATCTTTGTGTTAAGAAGATGAAAGTGCTCTTAATTAGCCATTTGGCAATTTGGAAGCTTGGTGCTCTTTTTTCCATCAACGGCTAGAATGCTTCTTACAGGGTTGGGAGGAGGAAGAAAAGAAAACTACTGTTTGTTTTGACCAGAAGTCTACTTCAGACCAGTTTGACTCAAAGCACAGTAAGGTTAACAGACCATCCAGAGGCAGCACTAACAGGCAATGTTAAGTTCAAAAGGGCAGGGGAAGGAACTGGGGGCAGCCTGGAGGGTCTGTCGTGCTGGCTTCGGAGGTCGGGGCTCCGGCAGGAAGGGCAGAGCTCCATGAAGCAGGAGGCTGTGTCCGAAAAAATGATCCCATTGTCGTGTGCTGGGTTCTGATCTTCATTTTCAATCCTTTTTCCTCAAGCACATAAAGAAGCCAGACTATGTGACGACAGGCATTGTACCCGACTGGGGAGACAGCATAGAAGTGAAGAATGAAGATCAGATTCAAGGGCTTCGTCAGGCTTGTCAACTGGCGCGACATGTCCTCCTCCTGGCTGGGAAGAGTTTAAAGGTGGCGTCTCACCAAGCCTCAGAAGGACATACATCAGGGGCAACAAACCCTCCTCTTTTCCCTCTCTCCCTTTCACTCATCTTGTGTACACATCTAATTTGTTAAAAAATCAAGTCCAGCCTTGGGATGGGGGAAGGGGATTTCATTATTTTGTGTGTTTATTCTAGAGGTAACTTAAAATCCAAATTAAATTTTAAGTAGCAGGATTCTGGAGATACTTTGGGCCCAATCAGCCTATCCAACTTGATCAATGGCAGACAGCTTTGACTTCTGCCCCCTTATTCCTGCCTGTATTTTCTGCTTTTACTGCCCACATTATTTCTGGGTGCCTGAAGAGTTGTTCTCCCTTATCCTTTGTCTCCTTTTTCCTTGCATTAGCTCTGCAAAGCAAGATTAGAGCATATACACAAAGCTACGGGTAATATAGAAATGTAATTACGGACAACTACCTTACTACAAGATTTAGTTCTTCCAGAATAATCTGAAACACTCTGCTTTATAAGGATCATTAAAAAAAAAAAAAAAAAGTATGGGCCTGTAATTTCCAGAAGGTGGGCAGAATTTAGGAAGTGAGTCTCATTGGTGAAATCACTTAAGAGTTTCGTGTAATAAACTTGTTATAGCAACGTAACTAAGCATAATGTGAATATCAAATAATGCAAAGAAAAATATTGAAGAAATAGGTAATTTTTAATAAAAGATTTTGTTTTAGAATTTTATCTATGACTTATGAGTTTATGGCGGTATCTTCGTGTACTCATAAAACTCAATTTTAGGGGGGTTTTTTTGTTTTTTTTTTTTTTAGTTTGAGAGCAATTGGATGCCTTCTAATAAGAGAGAAATATTTTTTAAAAACACAATGGATTTACTTAGGCATGAAAGAAAGCAAGATTCGTGAAAACCAAATTTCTACAATATGTATCAGACTGAGTTTTTAAAATAATGATCCATAATCTTCCCATCATTGCTGCAAAACCCATGCAAGGTTTCACTGAGATAAAAAGGTGTGGGTCGACCTACTTTTTCAAGCTTTGTCATCTAAACTGAAGCTACTTTTGAGAATTTATTTATATGCTTCAGCTAGCCTGAGGCACTAACCCTTGAGGAAGAGGAAGGAATTGCTTAGGAACATATTTGTGAAGTGTTCAGGCTCAAAAGGAATCATGTCATTTAATGACTCACAGATAATTTAAGGGATCTTAGGGCTTACAACTTCCATTTCCTCACAGCCCATAACACCATCGTATACCCAAATGACTGTCAAAAAGGCACAACTTAAATATTTCCGGTTAATTGCCATTAATCAAAATGTTCTATCACAAGTTTATCACAGTAACTGTACAGTCTCATCTGAGAGTGCTGTAGCTATAGACACGGTCAGCGAGGGCAGGAAATGTCTTCAACTGTTGCTGCACAATTTCTTTATTTAATATTTTAGGTTGACATGACAACTGAAGAGATAGATGCTCTTGTCCATCAGGAAATCATCAGTCATGATGCTTATCCCTCACCTCTAGGCTATGGAGGTTTCCCAAAATCTGTTTGTACCTCTGTAAACAACGTGCTCTGTCATGGTATTCCTGACAGGTATTTATTGCTTAATAACATATTGTTCCTTTGGAAACTAAAACATGAGACTGAGATCTGTCACACATGTTGAAAGACACTAGCTTAATTGAAACCCACCTGCAAACTTGTGAAGCTGATTAGGGTAAAACAAAAATTTTGAAGTATTTTGCTTCTAGGTGGACATAATTTAGTGTTTGTTAAAGGAGTGTGTCATCCAAAAAGGTCATTGTTCCTTAAATATTTCTTCTACCTTCTTAGATTTTAACCATATAAATGGTAAAAATCCAAATGTAGGCAAATACAGGTTATCAACTATTGTTTCAGCTCTTTGCAAAATTAAGGTAACTGATAAGTACATTTTTTAAAGAATTTTTAAAAGATTTTTAAACAATGGCAATATGTTCATATTCTGTATTTCTTGTAAAATTGGATGTGACTGACGTAACTTAAAGACTAGATACAGTTTCTCCATTTATTCCTCTTCTACTCCGAATTATCATTGCAATTCACTGGGCTTGTGATAGTCTTAGGTATTTATTTTTACATTCCTCTTATTGAGATCTGTCTATCACCATTTTTATTCTGTTTACATTTCAGCCGACCTCTTCAAGATGGAGATATTATCAACATTGATGTCACGGTGAGTAAATAATATAAAAAATAGTCTGATCAACTTGAGAATTGCTGGTAGCACCAGGAAGAATTGTGGCTTGAAAATGCGAGCCGCACCAAGGGAAGTGCTGTTTACTTCTAGACCCAGACGCAAGCAGCTGGTTTCCTTTTTTGTCTTTAACTCCGTGTTTATTCCAAGTAAACCCAGGCCTGACTTGAATTTAGGGCTGGAATCAGATGCACTGAGATCAATGTTGGCCTAAGTGAAATGTCAACCCAATCCTGCTATGTGTCATGTTTTTGAGAAGGTGTAATTGTTATTGATCCACTGTGTAGTTAATGCAGAGCCACCACAGCACTGGGCAGCTGCTGAAGCTGGATATGTATGAGATGAGCTAACGCGAAGAAAGCCAGCATTTTTCCTTCACTCTGCCAAGATTGATCTTCCTCTTCCTGCTGATTTTGAGTGGGGCCTGTCATTATCTTACTCTGTCATTAGGGGCTACATTGGCCTGTGTGTCAGTCTATTTGGACAGCAACTCTTTTGCTAGCAGTGTTCCTTAGATTTAGTAAAATCCCTGAAGGTAACGTCGTGTTCCATTTGTGGCAGAGAGGGTCTAGAGAGCCTTGAACTCGGAGCATACGAGCAGAGTGCTTTTCTCTCTGAACCTAACTTTTTACCGCATGGTTAACAGCCTTTCTTTTAAATAACAACCCAAAGTGATTTAACACGGGAACTTCAAATTGTACAAGCTCTAACCTTTTCTAATTCCCTCAGCCTTTCACTATTCTCAGACTTGGATTATTTGCTCTTTGGCAGTTCATTTCACTAAAAAAGTTTGTAATGGTCCCTTTGGATTATGTAGATTGTAAATAAATTGTATACATCTGATGATTAATAAATAAGGTTTAAATACGTAAATAAAATTTAATCATCTGATGAGAACTAGTTGCGATAGACACCATTCAAGGAGTATAGCTTCTGTGGATGAGGAAATATTTTCCATAATAGTTATTTTGTATCCACACCATGAACTTAGGTAGGTGAGAGAATGAGGTGGAAATTGGCATCCGATAGTTGAGTTCGGCCAGATTTTTAGTTGTTTAAACTAACTCACCCTCTTTTCTCCATATCAGTTTGTATGGTGGCATAGCCAACGATTCCTTTATTGCTGCTACTCTTTCATATACCATTTTGTCCTACTTAGAATACTTGAACATTTGCTCCACATATATTCTGTCGGTTTATCTTTCCAACTCAGAATCATGAAGGAGGAGGTATTTTATGAAGTATACCTGAAGTAAAGTATTTTTCCTGATATACTTTTCTTTTGAATTGTAACTGATTTGGGGGTTGTACATTTATTATCTCACCTAATCACCCCCTAATAAAATATTGCTGCTTTGAATGAAATCAGCACACTCTTTGCTACTGCTGCCAACGCATCCAAAGAGAATATTCCATGCCTTTTCTGTTTCCTGAAGACTTTTAATACATTTTTAACATTCAATTATTTCACAGTTGCAAAACTCATAAAGCAATGTGAAATACTTCAAGTGTCTAGAAATATGAAGGAGTCAAGAAAACATATTGGTCGCTATCTTAATAAATTATATATTTTTTACCCCTCCCCACAAATTATATTCCCTGTGAGATATGTTATTAAGTGAAAGACTCCATTATCAGATCCTATACTTTTATCAGAAAATACTCATTATGCATTTTATAATTGTTTACATCTAGTATATACCACAAGAAAACAGACTTCTTTCCCCCTTGAAAGTTGAATGTTAAAAAAACAGACTGTGAGATGCCTAGAGTAGTTGCTCAATAAATATTTGTTTAATAAATGAAGTGCAAAACAAGAATACTTTGTGAGCATAAACCCTAATTATAGATAACTGCCATAGACTTTCAGAAGTATTGTTATTCTCATATATATTGAATCTTTCACATATTTTGTAAGCTAGCAAAAAGTAATGTAAAAAGGCAAATAAAGATTTTTAAAAATATTTTTTGCTTAAATAACAGTTACATAAACACTGAATTATACATTTTTAAAACACACTTATATTAGTAACTGTAATATATTTGTGTATAAAATCAAACTTGTACTTTCTTGGATTGCAAATAGGAAAAAATATATAAAACAGTATTCTATTGCAAGGTAATTAAGGTCATTTGACATAGTAGAGGAAACATTTGATTAGAAGCCAATAATCCATCATGTTAATCTGGATCTACCTCTGTATTTTGCCAGCAGCCTTAGACAAGTTATCTGTTTATGCCTCAGGTTGCTGACTTATAAAGTGAAGACTGAATAAAGACTTTTCCTGCTTCCCTTACAGGGTGTAGTAGAGTATTTTTTTGGTGCAGAATAGTATACAGATTTAGGACATTAACTCAGTATTAAGATAGACAGAAAGCTCAGCTAAATATCTTTTTTTATAAGTTTCTGCATTTTACTTTATGAGAAAGAGAAATGTGAAAAACAATTACATAGGTAAAATTTATGCAAAATAGCAAATTCCATGCTATATCTAAGGATCAGTATTCAACCAGTCCCTTCTACCTTCTATATTTATTATACTGTTTGTTAATTACTGATTTTTTATAATGAATCTGGTGTCTTTCAAGATCCTATTGGGCCTACTGAATCATTGACAACTGATAAAATTTTTTTTTCTGTAATTTTATTCTTAAGCCTACTTTGTTATATTTTAATCCTTTAAAAACCCATGTATAGTGTTTTCTGTTAACATTCTGCTCTCTGGACCATTTGACTAAGGTTTCACTTCCAGACAGGATCTTTCCCTAACATATTTCATTCCCATATTGAGCCACTTCAACTCTTGGAACAAAATTCTCCTACTGTCTAATACTGACTAGTCTATTTTATTTCTTCTTCTTATTGTCTATCACTTCCAAATGTAGGATTGGTAAATGAAAGATCAAGTATCTTCATGACACTGAAGAAACTTTTCACTATGTTAAATACTTCTAGGTTCTCTAGAGCTATTGTAGTAATTGTGGGTCAATGTCTTTGGTCACTCATTTATGCATGTATAGTTTTGTCTTCTCAGAAATAAAATGAGGAATCAAAACATTATACTAGCATTGCTAATCATAATGCTGAAACAGCCATTCTAGTTACGTATTTATTTTTAGATTTTGTAATATCATCGTATGGTTCATCTTTTTAATTTCTGTAAGGCTTTAGCATATCTTTTTTTTTTTTTTTTTTGTAGGGAAATGAGAGTAATTCTGGAAGGGTGAAACATATGAATCTACTAAATACATAAGTGAACACAATATATACTTTCGGAAAGTACGTTTTTAAACAAGGACATATTTTAAAATGTTTGCCTGTGTTTAGGTCTATTACAATGGCTACCATGGAGACACGTCCGAAACGTTTTTGGTGGGCAATGTGGATGAGTGTGGTAAAAAGTTAGTGGAGGTTGCCAGGAGGTGTAGAGATGAAGCAGTTGCAGCTTGCAGAGCGGGGGCTCCTTTCTCTGTAATTGGAAACACAATCAGGTAAGCCTTACACTGACAAGTAAAGGGAGGGTTGGCAAATGGTACAAAGGTTATTGGTGGCTTGGTATAAAGTTGATGACATGTTTTATGATTCAGAACCATCATTTCAGTCTTATATCAGTATGTGAACTGCCAAGCTGCCGTGTTGTTCCCTGCGTTTAAAAAAAGAGAGAGAGAGATTTTAAAACAGTGAATTATACTAGGGTCAGCAGGAAACTTACAGGAGCAGCAAGCAATATTTATATGACTGCTTTAGTTTTAGCTCGACATATTGGTCTGTAGTGTTCCTTTACCCAAAATCACACCAAACATGGAAGAAAGTACCTAAGAAGGGGATAAGCATCCCAACTCTTGGATAGTGAAACAGGAGAAAAGCTAAATTTTATAAGGAATGAAGTGAAACATATTCCTGTGATACAGAGATTAAAAAAACATTAGCTCACGCAAGCCTTACCTTTCAAATTAGTGGATTAGCAAACAGGCTGAAAGGGTGAGCTTATGTCCTTTTCTTGTCTGGTTCATTTTTTCCCCTGTAAACTATTGTTTATTTTCCAAACAGTATTCTATGCTTGCTTTTTGAGTATATGTGTATTTTCTGAATTCAAGACTTTTCCCCGTAATCTGTTACCTCCTTTTAGATCTTTTCTTTTAACCCCCATAACTGTTTTGAAGTAGACATCAGAATATGTGTTTTCATTCAAAAGTAATACATTGTGTTAAAGATGATCACATCAGTACCTTTTAAAGTACTGTTCTCATTAATATGAACCATTGAATACTTCCCATTTGTCTAAAGGATGGAAGGCTTAGTCACCTTGAAAAGATGCTGCCTTTTTTCTTCGTAAGCCCTCAAATACTTTAAGAAAAAAGGCAGTAAAATATCAGTTAAATGTATGTATGGCTTTAAAAATATTGTAACAATGTCTGAATCAAACTTTAGTAAAATCTCTTTGGGTTATATCTGAGAAGGTTTTATTGAAGACTTTGAACAAAATTGTGTTTTTGACAGTTTTAAATTATAGGCTAACTAGCCTGGGAAAAAAGGATAGTGTCTCTCTGTTCTTTCATAGGAAATGTTGAATCAGACCCCTACTGGGAAAAGAAATTTAATGCATATCTCACTATCTTACTGTCCATGAATATAATAGAAATGAATTCAAAATGCAGTTTTATTTTTGCAAATGGGATGAGTCGATAGATGTATCTCATATTTTTGAACACCTAGGGTTCAACAAATTTACTGGTGGTGCTCTTGCATTTTAACAAAATTTATTCTTCAGTAGAAGGGGGCAGAGAACACTAGATTCTTATTCAAGCATTCTATCGAGCTCTGCATTCATGGCTGTGTCTAAAGGGCATGTCAGCCTTTGATTCTCTCTGAGAGGTAATTATCCTTTTCCTGTCACGGAACAACAAATGATAGCTAACTACAGAGGCACATTTGCAGTAGTCACATTCATCAACTGCAGAAAAAAAAATTCAATTTAATTGTGCAACACAGCTGCACATGGGCTTTTGAGCATTTCTGTTGTTCTCCCTGTCTCGCTATTCCTCCCTCCAGATCTATTTTTTAAACTTTTTTTTCTGGTTATTTTTTCCCCTTTTTGTCTCTTCTTCCATTTTTACTCTCTGTACTTTCTTGTTAAAGTAATTTTCCTTTGTGGCTCTCATTCTTTTTTCCCCATTGAAGGCTATGAATGTAGAAAATTATCACAATTACTCATATAATTGAGCCTCTTTGTAGCAAGTGCAACTCCAGTAGCCTTTCTCCATCATGAAAATGGTTTCATTATAGGGTTTTTCATATTCTCTGACACCATCTACACAGAGGAACAGGCGTGCAGATGAGATGTGCTAGGAACAGGCTAGATCAGTAAGGTCACAGTAGGAATAATTAGCTCTGCTATGGAAAGAGCATCTAGGCCTTTTACTGCTACATAAATGTACTGTCCGTGGCTTTTAGTCACAAAAAAACTTACTAACAAATGGAGCTCCCGCCTACTACTTTGAAAAAAAGATTTGTATCAACACTACAATTTTCCATCATTAAGACTAATAACACAGAGCCTAGTATACATCAAGGGGAATAAAAAGAAAAATCTCACATTCAAGTGGCGGCTGGGTGCTGACCTTTGTTCCCTTTTTTTGTGTACGACTTAACTCTTTACAAAAAAGAGCCACACGCCACACCAACACGCAGGTGAGCTCCAGCTAGTACTAGCAAAGCATAGCATTCAGTCGGAAAATCTGATAAATCTCCATGCAGGATAATGCATTTCATTACATATTCACTACATTAATTCTAGCTACATTAAAAAAAAAAAAGAAGAAGAAGAAGAAGAAGAGTAGAATTGAAAGTGACATTGGATTTTAGCTCTCTGGATGCAAAGGTCAGTTTTCCCAGAGTATGAACCCTCATGTACAAGCTCCTTTGAAAACCAGATCAGCCCCAACAGCTACACTTAGAAAACTATGTGAAAAATAATAGACAATGAACTTTTTCCTTGTACCCTGATACATTTCATTATTTAGATGGTTTCTGTCTGCCACCGGGGACTAACCAATGTTAAGGCGGTGTTTCTGGACATCTATTATTTTGCCTTTTCTTATTCAGGCAAAATCTCAAGGGAGTAAATAAACAAACAGTCTCCACCTTTAAGCCAAAAGTACTTGGAATCGTTACAGACCCAAGGTTTACAAACATCTTTCAACTCAGTCTCATTTATTTTAAGATATTCACCGTCTTTTGCATAGCCTCCTTCTACTGATACCCTGCGAGAAGAACATTCAAGCTTCTTTTATTCGTAGTATGTTACCAAAAACCTAGTGATCTTCAGGGGCAAATTTTGAAATTCTCTGAAGCCTGGAAGGGTAGGAGGATATCTCTGAAGAAGTATTGGCTATAATAGTTTAATGAAAAGAGTTCTCTGTGTGCCCTTTTGCTTCATGAGGGATAACTAGTGAACTTTAGATTACAGTGTTATTATGCTCACCGTACCTCCATTTGCTTTAAATTATCTCTAAAGCTGTATATTCAGATTATCTCTAGATGATATGATCTGTACATGAGAATATTGTGAATGTGTAGATTCATGCATCCCAAATATGTGACAGTTCCATCAAAAATAATTTAAACTTATAGTTGTAAGTGTCATGATGAAAGTATCAATAAATGGTTTTTAATGTTTAATTCATAAGTATATGTTTTGATATTAATTTAGAAGAATATAAAGCAGATTTTTAAAAATAATCTCTTTCTATTAGATTATGCACATTTAAACAATAAGTGGCTCAGGCAAAATAAGTCATTTTAATGTCATCTGTGATGGATTTTTCTTGACAGCTACTGTAAATTACAATTACACTGCTTCTCTCGGCACATGAAAGTAAGCACTGCAATAAATTATCTTTTATTTCAATCCATCATGTCTGCTTTTCGGAAACAGAAAACCTCGAATAAAAGTTCAGCACTATTGTAAGAAAAATACAGTAATTTGTGATCCAGCTTGAAACAAAAAAATGTACCACTCTTTTGGAAAACGGTTGTTGGCTTTCAAAAATATTACTAATTGTACTTAAATATTCCGTGTCATTAGAGGGAATCCTTGGACTCGTGCATTCCTTCGTTCAAAGACTACTGTTTAAAATAAAAGTCTGGAAAGACCGAACTTGGAAAATCAGGGGGCCATTTAATTAGAGATGTGACCGTTTGGAAATTAGTGCTCTTTATAGGATTCATGTAAAAATGGTGATAAAACTATTTCCATGTGCATTTTTATTTCTTGAGAAGAGTATGCACTTAAACATAGTACTCCTCTGCCCTCTTGGGGAATGTATTCTTAGTCACAAAATGTACTTGAAATGTATTAAGAATTTTAATTTATCTACACAATACTTCAATTGAGGAAAACTACCTCATGAAAGGGAATTAAATGGAAGAAAACCGTCACAAGATGAAATTCCTTAAGAGAGGAACCGTAACTGAAACATGAACTGTAATAATAGGATGATTTCAAAGTAAGTTCAGAAACTACATTTGTACACCTTCTTCTTCCTCTCCCCTCTTCTTCCTCCCCAAATAGTCCCTATGAAGGACTTCAAATCATAAATGCGCTCAGGCTCATGGGTAAGTGTTGTACTGTCGGAGAGGATTTTTAGTTAGAGAAAATCGGAACAGAACAGCTAATACCAGGAGAATTCTTTTCTTCGGTAGGTTGCAGCAGAAAGAAGGCAGATCTCCTGAGTGGGAATGTCCAGGGCAAGAAGACCCTTGAGCTCAGAAGGGGTCACGGCCCTGTGAGGCCTGGTGCTGGGGAGTGGCCGCTACGTTTCTTGGGCAGCCCAGCCTGCCCAGCTGTTTCCATTTCCCGCAACACACCAGTTAAGGGAAGCACACGTATGCTCCACCTTCCCATGCTGCCACTTGCTTTCATGTTAGAGTGGAATTTGCCACGACAGGTCACTCGGATGGTCTCTTATGAAGTTAGATTTAAGCCCTAGAATCAGGGCAGATAATCTCGTGCTTCCCGTATATTCCAAAATAGTAGAAGGGGCATGGTTTTAAATAGGAACATTAGTGAGATTTGATCCCATTTAGTCCCAGTAAGTATGTGTTAAAAAGCTCACTACAAATCCAAAAGGGAAATACCCTGAAAAGCAGACAGAACTATATACTTAGCTCCTGGGAATCAAGCATTGAGATGGGTGCTCACCCAAGGAACTGAGCGAAATTTGTCCTGTGCTTTTCCTCTTTCCACCCGGCTGTGAAATCCTGACCTTTGCATTCATGACACATACATTCTATGATACTCCTATAACCGTAAGTTCCAGCAGGATCCAGGCAGTAAATTGTTGTAGGAGAATGCACTCAAATATCTTTAGCCACCTTGTAATTGCACGGCTTCTTTTATGAAGAGGAATGAGAGGTGTGATGGCGGAGGGACCCCAAGTGTTTTTTCAGAGTGGGCTTTCTTCCTCTCCTCTCATCAGAAATTAAAATGAAGATTGCCATTGTAACACACATTTAAGATGTAGCCGTGATGCCTGCCAATCAGTTAGATCCTAGGGTGGTTTTTTTTTCTTTTAAGGAAAGAAAATAGGCGAACAATATTGAATGTTTTTAGAATCATTGAGGTTTGTTGGGACTGAAGTCACATAATTTACAGGTTTAGGTAGAACCCATTCTTGTAAAAAAAAAAAAAGTCTAGATCATTATTGTCTTATCTAATAATCTCTCTTCCACCCTCTATCCACTCTCCATTCTCAGTTTTTATTCAGAAATTATGTGGTACAGATAGAAGCACCTTGGAAAAGCTTTTGTACCTCCTGCCCCAAGTGCAAAGACATACAGAAATAACTATAACCATAAAGTACAACTTTAAGAGATAAAAATGTTGGCTTGTTATTCCTGTCATTGACACATGCATAGCTTACCTATTTCTGCACTATCAGTTACATGGAAATTAAATCCGAATGAGGGGCTGTCCATCTGCTATTTATAGTGACATCCTGGTCTAAGGGAAGGTATCTTGCAGGTCTGGAGATGAAAGTTAAATGTGTTCAGAGATAAGTGTATTGACATGAATGCTCTTAAAGATGCTGCCTTTGAGTTCTTGTTCAACTAAACCTAGGGTCTACTGGAAACTCTAGTTTGGGATCTAAGAACTTTGACTTTGAATTTAAACAGTAGTCCTATAAATCCTGATCCATTGTTATGGTTAGGGTTAGGGCACTATGCCTCTCATCCGCATGAAAATATAAATTGTTCATCATTTATATTGGTATCTTTCTGGTGCTCCTAGAAATGAGTATGTTCACCTGATTTCAAAAACAACTTCTTAACTTTGTACATGAGGATTTTAGGGCTGGATTCTGTATGCCAGACTTCATTTATATGGAATAGATGGAACCCAGTACATTTGCATGTAGAAAGAACTAATAAAGCTTTAAGAATTAGGAATCACAATACTAGCTTCTCTTAAACATCACGGTGATTGAAAAGCATTCTGTGCGAATTTTGTTAATGACATAAGTCTTGAGTGAAAATCCCAAATGATGACAAAGTCTTGGAGTATTTCAGGAATATTGACAATGCGATTTGACCTTTTGTATGAGTGTGTCTGTTTCTAAAATGTATGTTTTGAAATGGGCCAGAATAAGGAAACTATAAAAGTAGGAGGTCACATTTCTAGATTGCATTTTTGTTTCTCTGTTCAGTTCCCAAATCAGTAGTAATTTGCGCGGTGTTTTGTGAAACCTCATACAAACCAGGCAACTTTGTATGACCTGCATTCTATGCACGTGTGTCTTGGTTATGCATGTCGATCTATATATGTGTGCGTGCACACTCATTTGTTGTCCAAAAGTGGCCTTGTTTGAATGCTGTACTAAGGTAAATGAAGCAAACTACTGTTCAATACATACCTTTTTCTTCATTTATCCAAAGGGAGTCGTTGCATGCAATGGCAAAAATTTTAATTATTCCAGAATAATGAAAACATTGTTATTATCTGGCTCTAAATATAACTGATTTTTTTCTCTTTCAGAGACCATTTTAAAGTGACTTTACCTAAGAATGCATTAAAAACCTACCTAATTTAATTAAATATTTTTGTTTGGTCACTTTTAAAGCCACATAACTCATCAGAATGGTTTGCAAGTCTGTCCACATTTTGTGGGGCATGGGATAGGATCTTACTTTCATGGACATCCAGAAATTTGGCATCATGGTAAGGAAGTTAATTTGGGAGCTATTTATTGGATGGAATCAGAATAAGGCAGTTTTGCTCCTGATGTTCCTCTAACTTTGAATTCATATGATCATCCTTTTGTGTGTATGCATGTGTGTGCGTGTGTGTGGGGGGGGAGTTACCTAATTGTAACCAGCACATTACTATGTTACTGGATTAGAGCCCAGCAGTTTCAATCTCCGAATAGGGTTTATTTTGCTTTTTGTCTTCCCCTGAAGGGTGATGGCTGGAAGGCACAAGGGATATTTGTCTAGAAAAAGTGACTAAAAACAAAATGCCACTGCATCATTGTCCCAGCAGCATGCACATATGACTGTTTTCTGTTTTTCTTTTTCTACCCCCTTCTTTAACAACTGACTGTTGTGGTTAAACTTCATTACATCCTACACAGCGTTGACAGCTGATGTATTTAGCAGCATGTACTCTTTAGTGATTTCTAGATTATACCCACCCTTGTATTCCTTCCCCAGAACCTCCTGCTTTTCACTGCCTGGGTGTGCACCCTACAATGAGAAGGCAAGGGTGGGCCAGAAGCAGTGGTTAGGGTAGGAGGCAGTTCTATAGAGTGCCCCCCAGGGGGGCTGCACACCTGGACAGGGACTGAAGGAAAGTTGGGCCTTGACCTGTGTGCTTGGGGTAGAAGCAGTCCCTAGAAGAAATACTGCCTAGAACCCATTCCCTGGAAGATCCTCATGGACCCAGCAGGTCAGAATTCCTTTTGCACCAAAGAGCCCCACCTGAGGCAGCTCAGGAGTGCAGAAAGAGTGTCTCAGGCGTGTGCCCCACCCTGCACCAACACTCGGAGTTATTTCAAGTCACCCCTGTCCTAGCCTCCTGCTTTAATCTGCACCCTAAGGGACTGCCTTCCCTTTGTATCAGTTCCCCTAGATGTCTTTCTCTTTGGGGTGGTGGGCAGGGCCTAGGACCCAGTGAAGCCAGGAGACCTGGAAGCAAGTGGCCAGGGGACTGTGGAGGTTGTCTAAAACCCGCAACAGGTGTCTAAAAACACCCCGGCTGCCTCTGGTAGACCTTGGTGCACCCTTCCCAGGGGCCTTGACCCCAAGCAAAGAAAATGCAAAGGCTAAGGCTCAGAACCCCATTCCTTGGTGATGGCCACTACCAGATTTCTAGAAATCTCCATCCTTCCTCATACCCTAAAAGAAAAAAAATTTTTTTTAAAGACCAAGGTTTTTTTTGAGCAATCCTGCCCCTCTAATTCTGTTTCTCTCTTTCTCTCCATTTCTCACTCTCCCTACCCCGTAATTTTTGTTTTGCAGCAAATGACAGCGATCTACTCATGGAGGAGGGAATGGCGTTCACCATAGGTCAGTGCCCAAGTTCCCCTTCAGAGAGCCGTGGCTTCCTGGATGGAGGCAGCAGTGCTGGCCTAGGCCCTGCAGTCCCGCGAAGGAATAATAAAGCCAATCAGTGTAATGAAATAATTCAGATGCATAGCAAATCTGATTAAATAATATCCTTGAGCCCCATCTTCCTAAATCAGATACTTACCGACACATTTAGGAGACGGCAGCCATCCAACCTCTAATTCTGTTACCAGCATAATGTGGTGTTTGTTTTTTTGTTTGTTTGGTTTGGTTTGGTTTTGGGGTTTTTTTGGTCTTATTTTGTTTTGGGTTTTTTTTTTCCCCCCGGTAACACCCAGTAACTAGAAGTGATCATGTCCCTTGCTCCTTGTCGGCAAGTGATATGTACTGTCTGGCCGCCCATTCCTGGCTGATCATGTGATTGGTGTCACTACCAAATTCCAATCATCTAAGACCCTAACGGCATCATATTTCTGACTGTGGTACTTAATGGAGAAGCAATTAGCGTGAAATAAGAAAATTGTTATTTGCTGATTAATGAACATTTTAAGCATGTTTTAAAAATTCAAATATTTTAAAAAACTGACTGGTATTTATAAGAGGGACTGGTGTTTGGGTGGTTATTATCCACGGGGTCCTAATTAAGGCTTGATTAAAATGCCCTTTTTTTCTCAAAAAAATTACGAACTAGGCAACTTCATACATTTTTGAATGCGGTAGTGTTTGCTCTTCCTACTGTTTAGTTTGTAGTATACTATGTAAGCAACATCAATTATCAGCCCTTGTGAGATGACAACAGGAACCCGTGGGGGAAGCACTTGGGGGGAGGGGAGGAGGACCTTCTTATTCTCTTTTTTCATAATCAGCCGAAACAATATTTGACAAGAATCTGATTAGATCCCTGCAGTAAATATTTTCCCTCTTACAGAGCCAATCATAACCGAGGGATCCCCTGAATTTAAAGTCCTGGAAGATGCCTGGACTGTGGTCTCCCTGGATAATCAAAGGTGTTTGCTTTCTCTGTCACTGCTTTTAAATGATATGGGAAGGGAAGGTTGGTCCGACGGCTCGCGCGTTCTGCTCTTCCCCGCCCCGCCGGCTCGTGCGCCTTCTGACCGCTGCGGTGTGTGTTTCAGGTCCGCCCAGTTCGAGCACACAGTTCTCATCACGTCGGGGGGCGTGCAGATCCTGACCAAACTGCCCCACGAGGCCTGAGGAGCCGCCCGAGGGTCGCAGAGGCCGGGCGCTTTTTTTCCTAAATTGCTGAAATCCAGCTGGAGAACTTTCAGAAGACACAGGCGAACCGGAGATCACGCAGTAACCAACCTAGCTTATAGGCTTGGAAAAACCCGGTGGGGATTGGGGGCAGTTGGGAGCTCAGATCTCAAGCCCTGCCTTGGCTGCACGGCTTCGGAGAGACCGCGGCTCGGCTTCCCACCGCGGGAAACGATTCTGGGGGGGGGGGGGGGGGTGGGGACGCTCTTGTTTGGAAGATGAGGGATTTCTAGAGATGCATGGTTTTCTCTTTCCCTTGTCTTGACTGCCCAAGTAAAAAGCTTTCCCCTCCTAAGCCCATTGTGTCTGTGGTCCTTGGTCTCCGACAGTTACTAGAGGGAGATGGTAGATGGTTAATTTTTGATTTTCTGAACTTTTCACATGGGCGCGTGGGGGAAAGAATGAGACTAGATGTTAGCTGGGAATTTTTTTTAAAGTCTCTTCTTTCCCCCCTGTGGATCCCACATTGGCACCAGCCCTTCCAGTTCCTTTCCCTTCATAGCTGCTTTGTGATGAAAAGATTAGCCCACAAACGGTGGGGTTGGTTACAAATATTTCCTTGCCTGTGAACCCTGGGTCTGGCTTCTACAGTGTTTTATCAGTCCACAAACAGGACCTTCCTGGTCCCCTGTGGCTCCTCCTCACACCCCTCATCCTGCCCCAAGCGGCTATTCCTGAGGTTACTTTTGACGGACCCTCTCGCCCCTCCATCACACACACACACACACACACACACACACACCCCGTCTGTTGCACTAGAAATTAGAACATTGGCCCCACCAGTCCAGGTGTGAACAGTGTCCAGCTGGTCTAGCTCCTAAGCTGACCTCTCCCCATATTGGCCCCCTTTGAACTGCGCTCTCCTGCTGGGGACCCAGAGGATTCTAGCAGGGGAAGATATGGAAACTTCAGAGGGCAAGAGCCAAGTTAGCTGGGATTGGAACTGGCAACCTGCAGCTCCACCTGCTTCGGAAGCAGAAAATCCAAGCACCCACATTCTGCATTTCCCAAAGGCCCATTTCTGATCAGAATACCCTCCCTTCCTCAGTACGCACTACCCACTGCCCCCCAGCACCTGTTCACACCTGGGCTCAGGTGAAGAGGTGCTGGGTGTCTAGTAGGCCACATAGAGAATAGCCCCCCTCTGATTATAGTTTTAGGAACAAGTTTGGTGAGGGTGTCCGGGCAGCCAGGGGTTGCGCTAACTTTTGTTTCTACTGAAGCGGGTTTTGCAAAGTTGCCACCCACTAAATATAGCTTGGGCTGGAGCGCACCAAGGAAATGCAAGCACCTGTAGTTGCCATGACAGGTGGTCTCTGTGATCAGGACCCAGGAGACACTCTGTGTCTTTGTGACACAGAGTGGTGGGAGAAGACATAGGAAACAGGTCAATAAGTACACTTGGAAAAGTGGCTAGTTCAAGCTTTTCCCAGAAAGATTCTCCTGGGCACCCGCCATCCCTTACAGCTCCCTTTCTCTGCATGCAGGGATGGAGAATTTGGACAGAGGTGATTCCAATTCAAGTGGATCTGAGAGCTGGAAAAGGCGAGGGAGGGGTTGAAGATTTACAAGCACCTTAGAAAAACTTTTCGGGGTGCTTGAGACATTGGCCAAGCAAAGGCCTAGAGACTGAGACTACTGCTCCTGAACAACCCGATTCTTTGGGAAGGAACCTGGCCCAGATGGCCTTGGGAGAGAAGTGCCTTGGGAGAGCTTTGCCAGATAATGATTTCACTTCTCTCCTAGAGCAGTCAGATTGCAACGTTAGCCACTTATCTTATCTATGGATCAGTTTACTCCAAGTTCCCCAGGAATAATTTTATTAGGACCACAGGATTTTACCAACCACTGGGATAACATGCTGTTTGTGCAGCAATTATTCTGAGGTGGAAGTATTTATGGGACAGGTTTATAATCCTATTTATTAAAGTAACTAGTTTAAGCCTAGTTTAAACATTATACACACATATATGCATATATACCAGCACCAGCCAATATCAGCAGCTCCGTAGGAAACAAACTTGATTTAGAACGAACTCCGTTTAACATGCTTTGAAGTTGAAATTAGAAAGCAGATTTTAAAAATACCGTGTGCACCACCACCAGCACGACCACCACCTTCCAGCTGAACTGGCCCCATACCTCACCCGGGGCCGCCGAGACTCCAGCCCACGCGTGCCTACTGCTAACGCCACCGGACTCGGGTCGTGCGGTGTGTCCCACAGGTTCTACTCGGAATCCGGGACTCTCAGGATTAATGTGAGGGTTGGGACAGGCAAAGATCTAAGCAAACCAACTTTTCAGAACAGGTGTCGTCTTAGCAGTGGGAATGGGGGCGGGGGTGGGTGGGAGGGATCCACTCCCGGCTCACAGAAGGGAGATAAGATCGCACGCTGCGAAGCTACTCAAGGCCCGGTGTCTCAGCGCCCGAGGGCCCCGGCTCAGCCGCCCCTCCCCGGACCTGCTTCTCTGGGGCTAAGAAATAATTCCCGAGTGTAGACACTCCCTCGCCCACATATAATGCATTTCTAAAATAAACAAAGCTCTGAAACCGTTTCCTGAGGGGGCGCGTGCGGGTCCTTTGTTCCACGGAGCCAGCCCGGTCCCCTGCGCTGGAAAGGCTTGGATTCCCCCTCCCAGATGTGGACAGAGCCCTGTAGACGGTCGCGACCCGTCGCCGCCTCTCTCCCCTTCCCCCACCTTACAGTTCTCTGGAATAAACTGGCCCAAGGGCCGCCCAGCCGTCGGGTTTCCTCACGTACAGCCCTGAGCGCCAGAAGTCAACAGCCACTTCCCTCGGCCCCAACCCCGACCCGGCGCCAGCCGCGGCGATCACTTACGTGGGCAGGGCCCGCTAGAGGTGCGCGCAAGAGACCAGGGGCCCGGGCGGCATCCGTGCGGCTGTGCAGGGCGCACCGCACCGCACCGCACTCCACACCCCGAAACAGGCGCTAGGAAGGAGCAATTAAAACCACAAGTGCAACACGGAAATCAAGAGGAGTCGAGCGGCTCCGGGGGTAGTCTGGTGGCGGAGTCATTAGCTGGTTGTTGCTACAAAGCATCACCCTGTGGTTCGGTGATTAAGGAAAAAAAATCTTTTTAAACGTTGGCAAGCCAGTTATTGGTTTGAAGGATTTTTTTGTTTTGTTTTGCTTTTGTTTTTCCTTTTGCTCCAACCACGCTGCCTGAAATATTGCTACCCCCGATATCATGCCCTTAAACCAAAGGAGAGGAATTCCGCGGGCAGCAGCTGCGGCTACAGAAGTTAAAAAAGAGAGAAGCCCTTTCCACTAATATCTCTAACGACAGCACCGATGTAATTTGTTTTGAATGTTCATTTTTATTGGTGTTCCCTCTGCCAAAATGTGCTTGATTACAGAGGTTTGTCCTGTGATCAGTGCGCACTCCAGACGGGGGAAGGTGCATCGCCGAAGGTTCAACTCAGGCCAGATCAAATCCCGGGCTGTTTAACGCTGAAAGGCTGCATGTTGCTATTAGTGTTAAATATATGGCTAATTATGCGTATGAAAATTAAACATCAGTGTTATGCTAATGGGGCGCCTTCAGCTGCGGATCCGAGCACTTGAGACTACCATTTAATCAAATGAATCAGTAACTAATACATCTGCACGTGTGAACTTTCACAAGATCATTTCCCCGTTCCCATCACACCGCTAAATTATGAAAGAAATAATTATCAACACTTTCTAATTACCTAACAAAGTAATTTGGGATTCACCGTGGGGCTGGCGGGATGGGGAACCAACAGCCCCTCGCAGACAGCGTGGTGCGCGCCACGCCTCGTGGGGGTGGCTGTGTCGTGGCGGCGGCGGGGGGCTTTTGTGCGCTTTTCTGTACCTAGCGCCCCAGAAGATAGAAGGCGCCGTGGCAGCTTTTGCCAGCCCTGCCCCCAGGCCCAGTGGAGCCCGCTTTGGCCACTGGAGATGAGGAGGATCCTGGGCGACAATGAGAGACAAGTCTGTAGCCAGATCTGCGAGCCTACCACCGGCCTGGTTTTGCCGCGGGTTTCGGTGGTCCGCAGGACTCCCAAACCCGGGGTACTCTTGCCAGACCCCAGGAGGCCGGAAAACGACCCCCTGGTATCCGAGGCTCAAGCCGAACTGAGCCCGCCGGCCCCTCGGCTCCACTCTGCGCCGCGCCCTTGGGGCGAGTGAGTCCAGGGCGTTCGGCGCAGAGGGAGTGGAGGGGAGGGGGAGGCGGAGGAAGGTTGGGAGGGAAAGAGGGGGTGTGTGTTGGGGGGAGGGGGCGGTGCGGCCGCCTTTCCTGGGAGGAGAAGCGCGGGTTCCTGGCTCTTCGCGCGCTCTGCTTTAATCAGACCGGTGCAGCCTCGAGCTGGAGTGGCCAGCTGGGCCTGGAGCAATGCGAGCGGGCCCCAGGGAGCGGCGGCGGCGGCGCGGCGGCCGAGTGAGTGAGTTCGCCTGGAGGGCCCCAAACCCGACCCCAGGGATGTGGCAGAGCGGACCCAGGCCAGGGAGGCGCCGCCAAGGAGAGCGCTGCGCTAGGCACACGACTCTCGGGAGGACAGCGCCTTGTTGGTCGCCTCTGGTGCCCCCCCCCGCCCCCCGCAGTGCTCGACTTTGCGCTCCGAGGCCGCGGCCGGGGCTCCGGAGCCGCGCTAGCTGAGCGCCGGACCGGGTGACGGCGGCTAGGAGAAGCGGTGCCCCTGTCCCGGTGTTGGGGGCGGGCGGAGGGTGGGGACAGTAGTGGGGGGAGGGCGGCTGCGCCGAGCCGCTGGTGGGTTTCTGGGAAGTAAGGCGCGCCGGGGAGGCGGGAGGCTGAAGAGCCACGGGCCGCTGAGGTCCCGGCGCGGGCGCTGCAGCCCATTGTGCGCTCCACACCGCGCGCTCTGTTGCAGAGGAGCCCCGGCCGGGAAGTGTGGACGCGTTTCTCCCGAGGCCGGGCCGCCTCGCCCGCTCTAGTCCAGCGGAGCCGGAGCGCCTCGGACCAATCCCCGGTGATTATGCAAGACAGCGGACCAATCAGCTCCGCCAGCTCATGAATATTTATGACCTTGGCTGAGTCAAAGCTTTGAAGCGAGTTTGGGGAGCTCGGCAGCATCATGCTTAGACTTTTCAAAGAGACAAACTCCATTTTCTTATGAATGGAAAGTGAAAACCCCTGTTCCGCTTAAATTGGGTTCCTTCCTGTCCTGAGAAACACAGAGACCCCCAAAAGGGAAGCAGAGGAGAGAGAGACACCCACACCCAGACCCCGCGAGAAGAGATGACCATGACCACCATGCCAGAAAGTCTCAACAGCCCCGTGTCGGGCAAGGCGGTGTTTATGGAGTTTGGGCCACCCAACCAGCAAATGTCTCCTTCTCCCATGTCCCACGGGCACTACTCCATGCACTGTTTACACTCGGCGGGCCATTCGCAGCCCGACGGCGCCTACAGCTCGGCCTCGTCTTTCTCCCGACCGCTGGGCTACCCCTACGTCAACTCGGTCAGCAGCCACGCGTCCAGCCCCTACATCAGTTCGGTGCAGTCCTACCCGGGCAGCGCCAGCCTCGCCCAGAGCCGCCTGGAGGACCCAGGTACGTGCGCCTGCCAGGGAGAGGGAGAGGAAAGGGTACGAAGGGAGAGAGGGACAGAAGGAGGGAGGAAGGGAGGGAGGAAGGGGGGGAGGAAGAGAGAGAGAGGAGGGAGAGGGGGAGAGAGAGGTGGGGGTGGGGAGGACGCCGGAGCAATGGAGGTTTCGGGTATCAATCTATGTATGGATCCTTGTCATAGCAAAGAAAAAAAATTTTTTTTTAATTCCACCCAACTCGCAACTATCCAGCAAAGGATAAATCCGAGAGCGTCCCCTGACACTGTCTGGGCCTCTGGGCGGCTCTGTGCGCCGAGCACACAATGCCCCTTTGGAAAACAGAAACCCACATGTGCACGTATTAGTCTCAGTAATTATTTATTGCGTAGCGCCATAAACAATGTATGCAATTAAGGGTAATTAAACCTCAACTACCGCCTGCAAAAATAGCAAACTTTCTCTGCAAAGGCAGGAACTGCACGCCTGGGAACTGCCCCAGTCCGCCTGCAGCGGCCCGGTCCGGCCCTCGGACTTTACGGGACACTTCCTGGCTTTCCGAGTTTCTTGAGCGTTTTCTCTCGGCCCAGCCTCTGTCACCCCTCAGTTGCCACTCGCCCTCGGCTCCCCGCACTAAAGGCTGTCCCTGCATTAACAGCAGCCCCCCGCTTCTGCTGTCCCTCCAGGGGCTGACTCCGAGAAGAGCACGGTGGTGGAAGGCGGTGAAGTGCGCTTCAATGGCAAGGGGAAAAAGATCCGCAAACCCAGGACGATTTATTCCAGTTTGCAGTTGCAGGCTTTGAACCGGAGGTTCCAGCAAACTCAGTACCTAGCTCTGCCCGAGAGGGCGGAGCTCGCGGCCTCCTTGGGACTCACGCAGACGCAGGTACCTTGCCGCTGCCCCTCTGCCAAGCGGGCTTCCCGCGGCCGGCCTGCGCCCGGAGCTTCATTTCTCGCTCTCTGGGCCTCAGGGTCGGAGACTGTGTGTGTGTGTGTGTGTGTGTGTGTGTGTGTGTGTGTGTGTGTGTCCGTCCGTCCCACCCCTGGCTCTCCCTGCGTCTCTCCTTCCTCCCTAGTTCTCTCTGCCCTGGCTCTGTCGCTGCATTCTGTACTCCGCGCTGCCTGCCGCCCGGCCCTCACTCCCTGGACAATCTGATTAGGGCGCGGAAGGATTTCCCTAGACGTTTTGTTTGGGGACTCTGAGGTCACACGTGCCCGAACAACTGGAACAATAGACGCTGGGCTTAATCCCTTCTTTGCCTTTGAAGTGTGTGGCTAATCACTCAGGGCCTGGGCTGGAGCCTCAGTCTCCCTCCTCCTCCTTCTCACCGGGTTGGGGTAAGGCCAAGTCCTTTCCTCCGCCTTCTCGCCTCCCCAGTCCCAGACCCTGGAGGAGGATTGCTCCAAGACTCTGGGGGAGCCCATGGGCTTTCTGATCACGACTGGCGCAGGTTTCCAACGTCTGGGCCGGTATTTGGAGCAGAGCTGGGGAGAGCAAACAGACACTAAGGAAAGGTTGATGTAAGTCCAAATGAAAAGTTTAACGAAACCTTTTGGCCTCCTCAGTCAGCCCCCACCTCAAGGGCAGAAAGGATGGAGCAAAGAGAAAGCAGGTGGCATTGCAAATAAATTTCCTCCACTCCTTTCCTCCACTCGGTTCTTTTATTGATGTTCACATTGGACTTGAAGACTCGATGTTGTGCAGGCGCTGCTTCTTCCCCCAGACGATTGCCAGGGTCGCGCTGAGTCCCTGACAAGCGAAGGCCTGGATCCCCCCTAACTCCTCACCACCACGCCCCCTTGGCTCTCTGAGAGCTGGCCCCTGCGGGCCACCGGCGGCCGGCAGCCTGGCCTCCGAGGCTTTGGTTCTTACAGGTGGTGGTGGGGCTCTGCTCCTCCAGCAGGGAGCTGCCCAGTTGCGCAGGGCGGCGAGGGGGATCCTTTCTCCCCTGTCCCACGGCCCCCTTACCTCCCCAACGACCACGGTAGGCACAATGGACCTAGCCGAGTCACATTATTGTCCGCTCTTGCAGGTCAAGATCTGGTTCCAGAACAAGCGTTCCAAGTTCAAGAAACTGATGAAGCAGGGCGGGGCGGCTCTGGAGGGTAGCGCGCTGGCCAACGGCCGGGCGCTGTCCGCCGGCTCCCCGCCAGTGCCGCCCGGCTGGAACCCCAACTCCTCATCTGGGAAGGGCTCGGGCGGCAGCGCGGGTTCCTACATCCCCAGCTACACGTCGTGGTACCCCTCGGCGCACCAAGAAGCTATGCAGCAACCCCAACTCATGTGAGGTTGCCCGCCCGCACCCTCCCGCCTCCTTCCCGTCTCCCCCCCGGCCCGGGCCCCTCCCGCCTCCCGGTCCAACCTCCCTGTCCGCACGCCCTGGGCCTGGAGAGGGGCCCAGGGGCAAAGAAGAAGGAACAGCGAAGGCAGGACGCCCGCCACCTCCTTGGAGTCCCGCGCGGTCTGGACCGGCGACTTCCCGGCGCCCACGCCCTCGCCCTCGCCCCGGCCTAGGCCGCGCGGTGACAGCAGACAGCGGCCTCCGAACGCAGGCACAAGCTCCCGAGACAGCCAGAGCCGCAAGACGAGCCAGCCGGACCCGACTCGCCGACCCTCAGCCGTGTGGGACTATCAGGAAAAAACAAAACAAAACAAACAAACAAAAACACCCACAAAAAAACAATGTAGAAAAAGCAAAAGCTTTTTTTTTCTGTTCTGTCTGTCTCTTGTCTCCTTTCGCTCTGTATCTGTGCGCTGACGAAGTCGAGGTCCTCGTCTGTCCGCTGTCCTCATTCTGCGGCCTCTGAGAAAAGTCACCAGGTCGGAAGAGGCTCGGGCCGCCGGGCCGCCCAGTTCCACATGCTGGGACGTTTTGTCCTTTCGGACCTTCTCCTGGGCCTGCCTAACCATCTGGGTAGCTCGTTCGGGAATTGGGGGAAATTGGAGGGAGGGGGTTTTATTTATTGAGAAATGGACTTCGCCTGAGGGTGAATGTTGGCCAATTCGCAGTTCTGTGGGACGCGAGGAGCGCATTGTCCAAAAGTCCCGATTACTTCAAACGCACTCGGAAAAAACGAATAAGGAGGACCCGGTGATTTTTAACTTATACAGTAACTTTTGTACTTCGCTGGTATGGAGAGGTTGGAACCTAATGCTTTGCATTTTTACATGTTCCACATTATTTTTAAAAGAAAAAAAAAAAGAGAAATGAAGCCAACACAATATTCTCATCTCGGGGAAAAACACTTGGTCGCTTTGCCCGGACAAGAAGGAAGATCCTAATTCCCTCCTCGGGGAGCTCGAGACAGGACCGATGGGCAGTGAAGAAAAAACAGGCAGGCGTAAACGAGTGCCCTAAAGCCGGTGAGCTTTAAAGTCAGACAAAAGCAGCACTAATCCCCAGAGGCTCGACCACAGAATAACGCCAGGCAGCACCCTGGACGCCCAGTCTCCAGTGCAGGATCTAATCGCTGTACATATTATTATTGTTGTTAATTATTATTGTTATTATTATTGTTCCGTAAACATGTTGCACAAGCTTAGCTTTTTTCCGTTCTGTTGTGTGTGGCTGTAAAACCTGATGCTTTGTGAAATGAGAATCTTGACATTTTACTTGTGAAATTTGGAAAATGTGATCAATTGAAATCAACCGTGTTTTGTGTTCTCTATGTCAAAGTTTAGTTTTATATTGAGAATGTTAACTTATTGCTTTGTATCTTGGAAAAAAAGAACTTTGTAAATAAGTTATAAAGTTTCTTTGAGACAGTAAAATTATGGTTTCGAGAAAGAACTGCTGTCTGGTGTGCTGTGTGAGGGGGTGCTGTGGGCTGGGCCGGGCCTCCACCTCTGGGACAGATAACGCAGACGTAGGGACTCCTGGCTCCGGACATACCAGAATAAAGGGGAAGGCCCTCCCGAGACGTTGGGACCGTTCATCTTGCTCTGCTTCTGGCCCCCAAGGGGTCTGATCCCTACCTGGGTTGGAAGGGTGGGCAGCGACTATCTGGCAAGGGTCCTTGGAGGGGGGGGAATCAGGAACAGGTGCTGTGTGACAGAGCGGGGTCTCAGGAACCAAAGAGACTGTGAAGGATGGCTGAGAGATGAAAGCAGAGCTCAAAGGCAGCCCGCATGGGAGACTTGAGTGCCACCCCACACCCAGTTACTTCTCCGGAAGCCTAGAAGACTGAAAGCAGAGACGCTAGGCTTTGCCCCCTCGCCATCGCGGCGATCTGGCCTTCCGGCTTTTGCTCGCCCCCAGGGCGCTAGATCCCGACGCGGAAAAGACACGGCCAGACACCGGAAAGGGGCCGAAAGGACTCGTCTGTTGGGCTACACCCGGTCAATCAGTGAGCTACGGGGGACAGTCCTAAGGCGCCACCTGGGCCCCTCCACAGTCACCTTCACCCGTCGGGCCCATCCACAACGAGAAGCCCCTTCCCGCCTAATGATACCCAGCTTCTCTCCGCGCCTCAGATGGAAATGCCAAGGGAGGGGCTGGAGGGCTCCGCTGACTCCTTGGAACCCAGGAGCTGGCCGAGTCAAGACCCCCCACCCTAGCCCGACAGTCCTGAGGCCAGGTCAGTAAGGGGGCACCTCCAGTGGAACGTTCCGATGAATTCTCTCCAGGAGAAAGTGGACTTCGAGCAACTAGAACCAGCCTGGCTCCCTCCACCCGGTGGCCCGGCGTCTCACCCCAACCTCAACCCCCGACCCCACCGCCGAGCCGAGGAAGCTCAGGGAAGCCGCGGGGCCCCGACGGGCTGCTTCGAGCGATTCCCGCTTCCCTCGCACTCGCCTTGCGACACTGCTTCCTGCGGGCTGGCCCTCCGCCTTTGGGGGGCCCTTTGCAGCGCGCGGTGGGGAGCAAAGCGGGGAAGGCAGTGATCTGTGTTGTGACAAGCACCCATTTTTCAATTGGTGCTGGTGAAAGAGCAGATGCTCCAGGCTCTTCTGACGCCCTTTGGGAAGGGGAGGGGAAGTGGTGGAGGGGCGGTGATGGAGGGAGCCGGGGAAATAGTGGGGGATGGAGCCGGGGACCTCGAGGCCCCATCAGAGCCTGGGATTGGGGCTTTTCCTCTCCTGCAGGTCTCCAGAACCCGGAACGCAAATGGGGGAGATCATTAGCGGGAGCGGACGGGCCTCAAAGCTGAGAGGGAACAGGATTTCCCAGGCTGGGTTCGGCAGCCGCCGGGGTAGGGACCTTCCGGGATTTGGTTTTCCCTGGAGATGTGACTTTGCTAGAGGGGAGGTTTTGGTGGGTTGCTCTTACACATCCAACTCCGGTGCGGCAGCCAGGGCCCAGCGCCTGAAGCCACAGGCAAAATCTGTTTGGTCAAGCGGATTTTAATATTTTGAGGTATTAGCTTATACTAATTTAATAATCTCTTGCTAACAGTTCAAATAGAGAAATTATTAGTTTTAGCTCAACGAAGGCGGTCTTTAGTTAGGCTCTATTATAATTATAAGCGGTTGCACTTTTTAAAAATGTTAATCTCAATATAGGCCTAATTAATGCTGCCTTGTTACTGACAAGTAGTTCATCAAATATCTGATTCAAAGATTTTCATAATGAGTATATTAATTAAACTATGAATAATCTAAAGGTGGTTATATTTAAACAATACCTCATTATAATGATTAAATACTGATTTCGAATATTATGTCTTAACAATTGTCACTTAGAAAACACAACCTTTCCTTATGTATGAGTCTGTAATGGCAAAATGCAATTTTGGGATTTTTCCCCCTTGTTCAAAAAATGTGAACCTCATTTTAAAACACTTCTGAAATAGGTTACACACAGCTTAATGATTATCAAAATGACTCTTTTCTGCAAAAAAAGACCCCAAAGTGCGCGTACAGCTGCAAACCCAAGAGGGTCAGCATCATTTCACTGTATTCTCTTCTTGATTACAAGCCGGGCCCATCAAACACAACATAATTACAGTAATTTCAGGTTTATTTATTCTAATGCAGTTTCCCCATCTCTCTGGTAATTATGAGCAATTTTTTCGCCCAGGGAATCTTTTTGCATTAACAAAAGAGATAACGCACTGAAAGCCAAATTTGCTGTGCATTGAGAAAAGGGAAAAAAAAAAATCAAATAGGTGCGAGCTGCCATCTCTGCAATTCTCCGGTACCGAAGCCGGCAAATTGCTTGCAGGTGTATGGAGCAAGCTTGTCAATGGCCAGGCCTCCAAATTAGCAAATGCACAGCGTCGAAGTAGTGAAGACAGACTTAGCAAAATTGCCAAACAACAGATACCTCTTTAATATCTTCTCTCACACACACTAGCTCTAAAAGGGGCAGGGGTGGGGGGTGTAGGGGCACAAGCAATAATCCCCAGCCCCCTTCTCACTGGTCTTGGCTTTCATAAGCCTGGGACTGAGTGGTCCTGCAAGTGGTAGTCTAGTTGTGCAAGACCCCAGCTACTAAATCTAGGCAATATTTTAAAAATATGAGATTGGAAACATGTTTATAGTTCACAGCTTTCCTTCATTGATTATTATGTTTTATTTTTCTTTCTTTCTTTTTGGGATCCAAACCTGGGCTGGGTCAGATGGCTCTTCAGCCTTCCCTGTTCTTTGCTAGTTTTAAGAGCTGCAAAAAGTTTAAAAATTCCTCTATCTATATGCACAGAAATACGAATTTATTCTTAGAATCATTTGATGGAGATATTAACTAAATCGCTCCTCTTGAAGAAATTGTCCATTTCTGTCACCAATGGAAAGGTAGGTCTGGGTGCTGGATATAGAACCTGAGATACTTGATCCCAAGAAAAACTGAGAGGAAAGAAGCAACCCAGGTCCCCGGCTATATTTTTTTTTATCCTGTTATCCATCTCCTTCGTTCTGTATCTTTTAAAAACCGATTTCAGAATTCCCTGGGTTTTGTCAAGCCACCGCCTGGGTTAAACATCCTGAAATCACAGGCTAAAGCGAACTTTTCTGTTCCTCATCCCGCACAAGCCAGAGGCGCCTCCATCAAATGCAGTACGGAGGGTAAGGGTCTGTCCCTCCCATGACTCAAAGAAACCCTCCTTCGGTCCCCAGCTCCACAGCAGACCCCAACTCATGTAGACAGGCAAACGGCTCTAAAGGGTGCCTTCCCCAGGCTCAAGAAACCTGTCACCCACACCCACTCCTTTGCTACCCCCGCCCTCATCCCCCAACCTTCAGGGATTAACACTTCCTGAAACATCAAGTGTTTTTATAAAAAGGAAAAAAAATAATCCTGACATCGCTGACAAGAAGTTTTGATGGAAGAATTAGCTGGTGCATACATAATCACTCCCCCACCCTCCTACTCCCGGAGCGGGAGCCACCGCGGCGGGCGCAGCTCAGCCTTCCAACCCTCTGAAAAATGAAACCAGTTTCCACCCTTACCTTCTTCAGTGTCAATTTCAGATAATCTGGACACAATCTTTGCTAGATCAAATCAAAAGGGTCGAAGGCGGCATTTGGCTGGGAGAATGACCGGAAAGAAAAGGCAAAAAAGGGGGGGGGGAAGGAGGGAAAAAAAAGAAAAGAAAAATAGGAAATACAAAACCGACCAAACCAGATCAAAACAAAACCAGAAAACCAAAAAGAATCCCCCAGCCCCATCCTCCTATCCTGAGAGTAAAGAGTGGAAAGAGGTCTCCAGGACCAGGCGCCTCCGAGCGCCGCAGGCTTTTTGCAGCGCTGCGCTTGCAGAATAGGACTGAAATTTTCGGCTATATAGCCTCTGTCTTTATAGCTGATGAAAAAAATTGCAGATTATTAGCATAAATGTTTACTCTTCATTACGCTGATGACATTGTGCACTCGAGATCTTGGTAATCTTTGGGAAAATTATGAGTAATTTTTAAAAATTTTAAAGCAGCAGCAGTTACCATGCAATTCAGGCTAATTCTGCGTAGGCTACGAACGGATATAATTATCGAGGAGTCAAGATGTTATGCTAAAAACTATGCATTGATATTCCCATTTATTATGTACATACAACTTTGACAATGTTGATGCTTGAAATAGCAGGAAATTGTCTTGCGCAAAAATTACAGTCCATATTAGGACATCTGAAATTGCGAAGAATTATATAGTAATTGCAGGCTTTCAGATGGGAGAGCCAGAATGCTCAAACTAGTGCAAATGTGGATAAAATTACAGATCAGAGCAAAAATTAGGGAAAAAGGGGGTCTGGGATTTTTCAGGTTGGCTATAGGATTCCGGAAGTGTCTAATGCCACATGATTGCTGCAGCTTTAGGGGAGACATTCATGCCTCAAATAGCGCCTTGGCCAGGGTGGCTTTAATTGAATTTCTTGGGCTTTTTCTTTTAATAGGGGCAAATGAGAAAATTGGCCACCTAAGGCAAATTTTCACTGTTCTCCTCGTGAACATGCCGAGAAGAGAATCCCTTTCCCCGCGTGCCTGCCTTTCCCGGTTTGGATGCCACGGAAGCCCCAGGCCCCCACCCTAAATGAGGCAACGATCAAGAGTGACCGAGCCCTACCTCCCGCACCCTCATCCCTACACTCCTTCCTTTCTTATTTCCATTTCTACCCTCCTTCCTTCGGCCCCTTTCCCGGATTCTCGCAAACCCCCTTCACAGAGCAGCCGGGTCGGGCTCAGGAGTTTGCAGGCCGGGGGGCGGGAGGCGGGGAGTGGGGTGCGGGAGCAGCCGTCGGATTGAGGAGTTGGTGTGGATAGGAGCCTGCTATTTGGAGGCTTTGGGATGAGGAGGGAAGAAGCTGAGGGTTGTCGGGGCCCGCCCCGCGGTCCCCTAGGCCCTTCTTTGGTCTCTACCGTTCCGGAGATAGCGCCCCCCAGAAACACACACTCCCCACTTGGGCGGCGCTTCTCTCGAGCGCTGAGACACCCTGCGACTTTAAGAAGCTGAGGCCAGGGCGGCGGAGGGATGGGGCGGGGCGGGGGCTGCCCCGGAGGAGGGGGCGACGCGGCGGCGGCGGGCGGGAGAATCCTTCTGGTGTGCGGCCACCTCTCGGAGCATCCTAGACTCGGTCGAGTTCCAGGCCCAGAAGTCCCCATTGTTCCGTGAGCGACGATTTCATTTCTAGGGTGTCTGAGACTCCTGCACCACCAAAAGGAGGGCAGGAACGGGAATGTGGGAAGCCCGCCCTATTTGCTCCGTACGGGCCCAAGTCCGCCCTCTGGGATGACCCCAGAGCTCTCCAAGTCCAGTCTCTCCCTCCCTCTCGCCTCTTCTCCGTCTCCTAAGTTCTAATCTTCTGTCCTGCAGCCCCCGCTTGCCCCGCGCAGCTGTTCTCCACCTTCCCGGGCTTCACACCTGATCCTCGCCCTCCCCCGCCCCCCAACTCCTTGTGCTGGCCGGACCCGACCCGGGACGCAGCTGGTGGCCCCAGGGCTCCTGAGGATCCCGCAAACGGCCTTCGGACAGTCGCGCGAGCGCGGCCACACTGCCCGCAAATCGCGAAGACTCAGTAGTGTTTGCGGTCTGGCCCGACCCTGAGGACGAGTGAGCGAGCAGTCGGAGTCGGAGCCGGAGGCGGCCCCTGGAAGAAAGGTCTCTAGAGACTGTGCCTGTGTTCTCACGTGGAGGCTCCAAGACCTGCCTGCGCTTTCTTTTCGTGAAACATCTCGTCTCCCCCGCCCCGCCCGGCCCCAGGCCCCAGGGCGGAATGTAACATCTTGTAATGTGGCAATCACTGCCAAACCCGTCCCTGCAAGGGGAGCTCCCGCCAGGGGGGCCTCGGAGCGCTGTGGGGCCTCCGCATCCGCCCCCGCTGGGGTGTCTAAGGGGGGGAGGGGGAGGGGCAGCAGGAAAGGCGCTCGGGGCAGACCCCAGGTGGGGAAGGAGGTCCCGGCAGAGGGAGGCTTCTCTGGGGCTGTTTTGGGTGTCATGACCCTGCCAGAACGCACCAGTCTCCGGAAAGCCTGGTCCGATAGGGCCAGGGGCCCACGTAACTGGAACCTCAATATCGCGCCCCATCCCCTGGCTTCTGGGGACCCCAAAATCGAATGCAAGGGAGGTATTTTAGGAGGAAGCGAAAATCTGTAGCTTCGTTCTCAAAGAGGTCTCTGATTCTAAACAGGTTTAAGGCACTGGTGGTCGCTGTTCCTTGGCGGGAAAGGAGCCGGCTTTTGACTTTTGAGCTGGAGCTTGGGACGGGGACGCGGGGGTGGGCTGTGTGGGAGTGGGGGAGTTGCTCCTGGGTTTTACTGTCAGTGAGCACGACTTTTTTTTGAAAGGCAAGGGGGATTCCTGGTCCCCAAGATCGTTCCCCTTCCAGGGGGCTTCTAACACTGGAGGGGACCATTCCACCACATCTGCCCTCCTCCCTTTACCCCTCTTTCCCTCCTCCCCGCTTCTACCGCTGAACTGTTTGTAAACAAAGCTCCAGTTTTGCAGCCCCCATCAAACCTGATACTTCCCCCAAACTCGCCCCACCAGTCTCGGAAATTCTTACACAGGACGGATATTCACAATTTTCACAAGTAATCCTGAAAGAAAGCCGAGGGGAAGCCTCCTAAACGGTCCCACATTGCAGCCGCTCTGATTAGGCCCGGGATCCGTTCCCTTTCTTCTCTGCTCTCCCCAGCCCGGGAGCCGCGGGGCGGGCGGCGGGAATTCGGGGCAGCGGGAGGGGGGGTGTCTATGCCCCGCGGAGCACCCGGGGCTGGGTGGCCTGCAGCCCTGCGCGCGCTGAGGGCGGGGGGGCGGGAACGCGAGGAGAAGTGGAAGAGGGCGCGCCCAGGCTGCCAGCCTCGGGAATTGGAACTCAATACCAGCGCTCTGCCAGAGTTCCGAGCAACCCTGCCAGGGGGTGGAGCAGAGAGGGCCGGGCACCCCTCACTCTTCGGCTTCCCTCCCCCTGCTTCCCAGCGCTTGTCATATCCTGTCTCTGGCCTGATATTTCACGCGAGCAAATGGAAGGGGATTACAATGAAGATTTATGTGTGTTCCGAGCGCGACTAGTTTCCCAGTGTAGGGAGCGGTGATCGCGGCTTCCCATTTCCATTTTTCATTCGCGCTTTGGGGAGCGCAGTCCTGCGCGCGGGGGGTTGGGGGGGAGCGTGTCTGCTCGGCGGCGGGCTGATCACAGGGCTCCGCGTCTCTCGGCGGGCCGTGAGACTGTGAGAAAGACTTGCCAGCTCGTTGCCCCCGGCGGGGCTGGAGCCGGCCCCTGCCTCCCCCAGCCGGGCTTTGTTTGTCCCCTCGCTCACCCTCCCCCTCCCCGCCCCCTCACTTCTGGGACCTGGGCGCATCCTCGCTTTCGCGTCTCTTTGCCCTTCTCGGGGTCTGCGGAAACGCCCCCTTCCTCTGGCCCCTGCACCCTCCTGCTCTCTGCTTCGCGGGCTTCCCGGGGAAAGACGCGCCGTGGCCTGGCGCGACCCCGCCGCCGCCGGGTGCCAGGTTCGGTGACTCCAGCGAGTCTGTGGGGCCTCGGCCCACCCCGGAGCTGGGGCCGCCCGCCCTCCCGGCTCCCAGGCTCGCTCATGCCAAGGCCTGTTGCGTGATTCCAACTTGGGCTGACATTCCCTGCCCCGGGCGCTCCAGCGTAGGCCTCTTAATCATCTTGTCTGCTGCAGATCCTCGACACCAGCCAATTTACTGCCCCGTCTCTCTTCGCTGGTTTCAGGAGGGGGAGGGGAGTGCGCGCAAAGGAGGGGAGGGCACATTCAACCGCAGGAGGAAGGCTGGCACCAGCTACTGGCACTCAAAGAAAACCACGGAATTTGGAGCTGGGGGATGGGGGTCTGCTAGGCAGCGGCTGCTTAGAGAAGCTAGAATCACGGGGTCAATGAGCTTCAGCTCAGGCCTTCCTAGCCTGGGAAAACAATGCAGGAATGTGAATGGACACTGGATTTGTAACCTCCCTGTCTTTCCCAGAGCCCCACTCCCTGACCACACTCTGTTGTAAGCTAGACTCCATGCAGGGCCCAAAACTATCTGGCCAGAAAAGACAGGATTTGTGTCAGGATGATGCCACTGAACCTGGAAAGTCACCCCCATCTCTTGTCTGCTTTTTGGCAGAGGTTATCTGAAGACATGCAAGGATGGCCTGAATAGCCATCCTAGAGGAGAGGAGGCCTGGATCTGGCTAGCAGGGCTCTCTGTCCTGCCCCTAAATTCCTCTCCAGTAGAAGCTGGTCCTTTCAGAGGGGATGGCTGAGGTTCAGGTTCTCATATAAGAAGGGCTCTGAGCTCGCTCAGCTCTAGAGTGCTGCTCTCCCACATGAGGTGAAGCTGGAAAGGCCTCTGGGTAAGTCTGGGCCTCATAATCACAGGCACAAGTAAAGCCTCCCCTTTTGGGGGACATTGGGACAAAACAATGTGCTACTAATAGCAAAAATGAGTGCTTACCATGTGCCAGGCACTGTGTTACATCATTGTCTCATTATATGCTCACAAAAACTCTGAGATAGCTGTTATTCTTTCTCCTATCTTATAGATCTGCGAACTGCAGCACAGAGAGGTTAAGGTGAGTAGCCCAAAGTCACAGAATCAGTGATGAAAACTAAGATACTTCCGTTGTAGGCCTCAGTGCTTTGAAGGAAAGGGCCTTTTAGTTCAGGCCTGCATTACCCACCTACCCCTGGCCTTTGCAGAGAATGACAGAAAGTAGGGTCACTTCCCACACTGGAAGCTGGTTGGGTGGGAGCCCAGGTGGAAGGCAGAGCTGAGTGGTGTGTGGGCCTTTCCCCTCAGAAAATGTGAGGTGGAAGGGGGCCACCCCCACAGCAGTGTGCATGGGTCCCTGTGCGAATGTGCCTGTATGCATGAGCGTGCCTAGGTGGGTTTGTGTATCGGTGCATGCGAAGATGCGCGGGCATGAATGCGTGTGTGACTCCGTAGGAGCGCGTGACTGTGTGTGTACGAGTGAGAGTATGTGATAGTACAGATGTGACTGTAAGAGTCACAGTGTGCGATTGTATGTGTTCGCGCAGCCCTGTATGCCGGAGTCGCCCTACATTCCAGAGCAGCCAACCGAGTTTCCCGAGGGCCGCGGTGACTCACCGAGTTCTCAGCTCAGCCGGCCCCAGAAAGGCCACAGGGCAAACAGAGGGGAGGGTCCAATGTAGGGGTCTGACCCCGGCTTCGGCAGCGCTCAGGCTGCGCCCGCAGGTCCCCTGCGGCGGCTCGGAAGCGCGGCCTGGCCGGCACCACCGGTGCGGGGGCGGCAGAGACCGCCCAGGCGCGGGCCAGTGGCGCCGGCGCTGGAGGGGCCCGGCGGGCGGAGGCTGCAGCCGCCCCGGCGCTGAGTGACTCACCGCGCCTCGAGCTGGCAGAGCCCGCGCCAAGACTCGAGTGCCCGCAGAGCGTGAACATTTCGGGGAGGCCCGCGCCGAGCGCGCCTGTTCCCGCCTCGCCGCGCCTCACCGCTCTCGCAGCTTCTGAAAGATGTGTCACTCTTGGCCGGCCGGGGTCCCCGCCCGCGCTGAGGCTCGAGGTTCCAGGTCACGACACCAAGGAACAAGCGCACACATCCAATGAAAACAATAATTTATTTAAATAATCTCTTCATATTGTAAAATCAACATTAAGAGCATGTTGTTTTCATAATAAATAACCCCAAAATACCTTTCACTTCAAGAACAAAGACTTTAGGGTAAGATAAAACAAAACCAAATCAGTAGCTTAGTTTAACTGAGAAAAATTTCAAAGGGAAAAATAAAATGGAGGGGTTGCTGAGGTCACTGCTAAACCGCAGTTTTCACAAGTGGGGATTTACAAAAAAGTCTGAAAAGACGAGTATTTTTATACAAATAAATCAGTGGGAAAATCTGCACAGACACCTTTATTTACAAACTATGTCGAAGTCCAGCCTAATAATCCTGAATAGGTTTTAAAAAAGATAATTTAAACACATTTTTTTTTTGCAGTGTCCGCATATTAAAAAATCATTTTTTCCCCAACATCAAAATGAGGTCATCCGCAAAGGCACCTAAACTTTTAAAAAAATAAAAATAAAAAAACTCCACTGGTGATGGAAGAGGAGAGAGCTAAGGGAGCGTTCCTGGGGGAGATCTAAGGCGGGGCAGAGCGGGGCTCCAAGGGCTGGAGACAGCAGGGCAGAAAAAAAGCGGCGGGCCGCCCGGGTCACGGGGCCGTGTGGGGGAGGGCGCGCAGGCCGGGGAGGTCAGTCAGCCCAGCCGACTGGAGCTGGGCCTGGGGGCGGCCACGGAGAAAGGAGCCTCAGAGCACCCTGGAAGCCTCGCGGGCGGGGGAGGCGTCCCTCCCCCCGGACTCAGCTCGTGGCCGGCGGCGAGGAAGGCGCCCGACCGCCTCGCGGGGCGCGGAAGGGTGGGGGAGGCATGTCCGAGGCGGGGCTCAGGTCGGAAAGGCGGCCAAGGCGGGAGGCCTTGCCGGGGGCCTCGAAGAACCTTCCAGTTCCCGGCCGCTCGGTGGCCGCGCTAGGGAGCAGGGCCCGTGGCAGGCCATCCCGGGCCGCTCCTCCCTGAAGTTGGGAGGCGTCCGCGGGCCAGCTGGAGGGACCCTCTGGCTCTTGGGGCGAGCACTGAGGATCACCGGTCTCTGCTCTCTCAGTCTCTGGCGCAGTCTCCCTCGGGTTAGAAAATCGTCCCCGCGCTCACCGGGGCGCCCCCGCCGCCGTGGTGGTGGTGGTGGTGGTGGTGATGGTGGTGCGGCTGCGGGGTCTGCGTTGGGTGCAGCAGCGGCGCGGCGGCCTGCAGGTGTGAGGCAGGGCCCGAGGCCTGGTGGTACCACGGGTAGTTGCCCAGGAAAGCCGAGGCCGCGCTGCTCGGGCTGGAGCCGGAGCTGCCCGCGCCGCTGCCGCCGCTGCCCGGGCCGCCGCCGCTCCCCATCCGCTGCGGCGCGCTGAAGTCCCAGGAGGCCGGCGCCGACACCGGCGGCGAAGCGCAAGGTGGCGAGGTGCTGGCCCCAGGGTGCTGTTCCGAAGGGATCTCACCGCTTTTCCACATCTTCTTGAACTTGGACCGGCGGTTCTGGAACCAGATTTTGACCTTTGTGGAAAAGGGACCCGAGCGTTAGTGGAAGAACCTGATCTGGGGCAGGGGAGGGGAGGAGGCAAGCACGCTGGGCAGGTAAGCGGATCACGTGCCGAGGCCTCGGAGGCTGGGATGGCTCCCACTCTATTGGGAGGGAATCTCAGAAAGTCGGAGACAGCTGGTGTGGGTGCACCGTGGTGATGGTGACGGGGGAGAGGGTCAGGAGGGCTAGTTATTTTACCCGCTTAATCAGTTTCGCGCGGAAAGACTGTGAAAGCGGATTTCTGCCCACCCCGGTCCTTTCGTTTTCTCACACGCCGCGCCCCCCCATCCCCAACCCCCCGGGGGGGATTTCAGCTTCACGCGTAGAAGTTTAGGCCGCCCAAGGCGCGGGCCTCGTAATCCTTAAAAATTTTTAAAACGTTGTCCTGACCCCGCCTGCTTCCCAGCCATCCCAGACCAGAGCGCTCCTCGTTCCCCTCCAGGCCGGGAGCCCTCACCTGAGTCTGGGTGAGGCCCAGAGACGCCGCCAGCTCCGCTCGCTCGGGGAGTGCCAGGTATTGAGTCTTTTGGAAACGCCTCTGAAGAGCCGCCAGCTGGAAACTGGAGTAGATGGTGCGGGGTTTCCGGACTTTCTTTGGCTTCCCATTCACTATCCGGATTTCAGGCTCGAGGTCCTCTTTCTCTGCAACGCAACGCAATCGTGAGAACAGCGCAACCAGGGGGCCCCAAACAGTTCCCGCTGGGCGTCGGGGCCTGGCGTGGGACTTGGCCTGAGCCGGGAAGCGGGTTCTCGGAGACGCAGCGGGGCGCTCAGACTCAACTTCGCTAAGTGCGGACTCGCGCCGCCACGGAACCCGGGAGCTGGATTCTCCGGGAAGGGGAAGAAGGAGCCAACCGGAGAGAAAGAAGGAGCAGGTGGTAAGGAAATGGGGTTACCATGAAGCATGCACCGCGCGCCCACTCGGCCCCCCAAGGCCACCCGGTCCCACCAGCCGAGCACCGAGGGACGTACCCAGTGACCCCCCCCCCCCCCCCCCGCAGATTGGTGGTTGAGAAGGGTAAAAGGCGCAGGGCGGGCAGGGAGCGGGCAGTGTAAACGCCGGGGTTCCGGATGGATCTCCGCCCCAAACAATTTTATCCCACCCATCCCAGTAACTAGACTGACTTGTCACCCATGACGCCAGCATTGTGCGTACCAGGTTCGTTGTTGGCCGGGGAAGAACTGGTCCCGTAGGGTGCGTAGGAGGTGTAGGCGGCGGTGTAGCCCAGGTCGTAGCCGCTCTTGGCCGAATAAGGGACGTTGTTGAGGCCGCTGGCGTGGTACTGGTAGGAACCCATGTGCGCGTAGGGCGAGCCCCCACTGCCGCCGCCGCCCGCCGGGTGCTGCTGGTTGGTGTAGTAGCTGCTGTCGGTAGCTGTGGATACCGGGAGTGTGGGCGACTCCTGGGGCTTGTGGAGGCTGCTGCCGTTGCCGCCGCCGGGGCCAGCGCCGCCGCCGCTTGGGGGCTGCTGGTGCTGGTGGTACGTGCTGGAGGCCGTGATCTGGGTTGAGTGCATATCAGCCACCAGATTGTCAAAGACTCCAGTCATCCTGGCCCGGGACGGGAAAGAGCAGGGGTGGCGGGCGCGAGGGGGGAAGCGAGGCGCCTCCTCCGTCTCTCCCTGTCCCCTCCAGCAGCCAATGTAATTACGGGGGGTGAGGGAGGGTGGGGAGGAAAACAAGAAATGTGGCAACGGTCTGGGCAACTCCTCCTCCGGGGGAGGCGATCACCGTGCACTGCTCGGGACAGCTGCCGCCGGCCGCATCCTCTCTCCGCCTCTCTACCCGCTCGGCTTCTTGCCCAGCGCCGGCTCGGGCTGGGGGCGGGCCGTGGAGGGGGCAGGGGTGGCGGGGCCAGGCCAGGGCTCCGGGAGGCGGGAGCAGGTGAGCAGCCCAGAGCGGCCTTACGATTGTCTGCGGGGCGGGTTCGGGCAGGGTGGGCATTTAACACTCGTCACGTGAGCGCAGGCGACGTCACCTAGCAACAGCCAATCCCAAGCGCCGGGCCGCGGGGCTACGGGCGCTCGGGGACGCCCGGCCGGGGGGCTGGTGACACAGGGCGGGCGCTGCGGCTGCTGTGGTTGCGGGTGCAGACAGGCCGCTGCTGAATGTGAGCAGCGAGGCGAGGGATTGGGGAAGGGGCGCGGTGGGGAGTCAGGGTGGCCAGCAGCAGTAGGACCGAAGGCGTGAGGACGGAGACTGGCTCAGAGGAAGAAGACATGAGGTCTCCCATCCCATTCTGTGTTCAAGTGCCAACCAGTTCCAATGATTCGTATCTTCCTGTCCGAGGTCAGCGTTCAAACATTAATCAAAGCGGTGCCCAGAGTCGGGCCGGGTCTAGCTCCGCTTTTCCTCGAAGTGTCTGGCAGTTACTCTTGTCAGTCATTCGGCACTTGACAAAGTCAATTGATTTAAATTATCCATAAACCACGTATAATAATACCTACTTCCACATACTTGCTAACCAACCCACAGGAATATTAGGCAATTAATTAGATAATGTTTAAACGATTTTTTTCTTGTTGCTTGCGTGAAAAGCTATATAAATTCAAAGGTATTCTTATTAATGATATATTCGAAACCATATTTTCCTTGTACTTTCCTGATACGACGAGACTTCGAGCAATTATGTATATTTGATGGTTAACTGACGACAGGTCAAAAGCGATCCCAGGAATTTCCTCTCTAGGTTGGAACGCTAGATCAGATTGACCAGATGGCCTTCAAAGTTCGTTCTAATTCTAAATTCCATATTTTTACGACAAAGAAGTGGCCTAATACTTAGGTGAGAGAGTCCTCTCGATGCTACAAGTCTTGGTAAGCTTACAGAAACAAATAGAAAAAAGTTTTATCTCAAGCACTTAACCCTATTTTACGGTTCTTTCAGTTTAGGACCCTGTTTCGTCCTGTCATTGCAATTTCTTCTTCTTTTAAATCTGAAGTGGCGACTTGCCCCATATCAGTATTTCCTAGTGGTTGGGGACCGTGGCCCGGAGTTGAGGGACACTCGCCTTACTGGACTCCCCAAATCCGCAGTTCCCGCGGCAGTGCTTGCCTTGTGGCGCCACCTGCTGGAGATGTGCGTGGTTGCAGCGGGCCCAGTAGACGGTCTAATCACGCTGAGGCGCCAGTCTCTGAAACCCCCCAAAAGAACAAAATAGTAATTAAAAGCCACAAAATTGTGCTAGTGCGAGCCATCTGAAGCACCCCTTCCTAAAGACATAACATGTCGCTGAAAGAACTTGTTTCAACAACTGCCTAATGGAAAACAAGTTGATACTTTGAAAAATATGATCTTGGTCTTCTTCCCCAGAAAAAGCAAGTGTGTAATTAAAACTCCAGCATCCACACAGCTCACTCTCTGCGGAATAATGAGGAAGGTAAACCACCCTCAAATCTGCCTGGATTTAGTTCCCAGCCTTCCTTTTGGTTAAGGAAGGCCCCTTGATGGAGGCTGGTGAACTAGTTAGAAACGCTTTGGGAGGTGGGGCTCTCACCACCAAGGGACTGCCTTGCCTCGCTGTGCTCAGCCTGCTGCTTTTGGGCCCCAGTTACAAAACTAATCTCTAGATATTTTATCAGTATTGCCTTTTGGTATCTTGACTCCAAATTCCAAGAGTTTCTGTCACCACAGTGGTAGCTGCTTTGGCCTGATGTAGAAATCCGCCCCCCCCCCACCAAAATGAAATATAAAAGAGATAATTGCCCTAGTTTTGCCTTTTCTTTGCTCCTTTGTTCCCACTCCAAGCATGTCCTCTAGGCTTTTTCATGGTGGCAAGTTTATTGTATTTTGTTATCTATGAGAACCTCCATTAATAACCTAAAGTCTAGGTCAGCTGAGGTCTGGAAAATGGAATCTTCCTGGAAGAAAATATGATTCCAGTTTCCCTTTAACTGGAAAATAAGGGACTGTATGTGTATATGGGAGAAAAGATCAGAGGCAATGAGCAAGGAGATAGAGCAAGAGCGAGGGAACCAGAGAGGCAGAACTTACAACTGCATTTGGAGAATAAAGTAAAGACTTGAAATATGAAATCTGATAATTCAGCCACAAAGCTGGGTTTGCCCCAATGATCTGGTCACCATCACAATATCCTAATGATTTCCTCATTTTGGTCTAAAGTCAGGGAGACAGTACCCTAGAGAATGGACACATTCGTCCACAGTTCAGAGCAGAGGGACGCCCCTCTCCACAGTGATCTGAGAAGGGTAGAGGGACACCTCTGTGTGGCCACACTCCCTCTGCCTCAGAGCACTCTCCTTCCCCTTTTCTGCTTTTGGTTTTCTCGCTTGGCAGGGGCATTCTTTTACTCTCCGGGGAACTAGAGAAGAATGGGGGAAGTAGGGGAGCTCAGTGTTTTTGCTCTGGCCTCCTACATCCCAGTCGCTTCGCTAAGACATTCCCGCTTTGAATCCCATGCCCATCAGGTTGCTGCTGCGGTACTTTATCAGGTCACGGAGTCCCGCCGTGTCCTCCCAGGAGAGCCTTGAGGTAACCCTTGCCAGACATGGACGGAATCACTGTTCCCATTGGACAGAGGAACACGAAGGTAGAGGGTAGAAAGGACATTCTTTGAGTCAGATACCCCTCCTTTCTCTGTTGCTGTAGCGCAAATCACAGGGTATTTACTCTGAGCTTTGGTGAACAGCTGGAGATCAGGTCTTCCATGCCTTGTTTTCAGCCCCTGACCTACCGCTGCCTTGGGCTTCGCCTGGCCCAATGCACTGCCTTTGCTCTACCATTGGGCATCCTCCATTACACTGAGGGGTCCAGTGGGGGAGAGGATGCCCCCTGTCGGGAGGGAGCACAGGGTGCCCTCCGTGCACAGAGGGATAGGCTTATTCGCACTTGCCTACTCTCCTGGGGGGGGGGGGTTGTCACATGCACTGTTGCTGGACTGCCCCTTGTCCCCACTTTGCACTTTCCCATAGAGGGTCCTGGGGACGTGGGTTTCTGGGCCATTGGTCCTAGAGGCATTCTTTCGTGTTTTCATCCCCCTAGAAGTTCTAGGAGTCTGAGCTTTTGAATTTCTTTTGGGTTCGTTCTAGAACTCAATGACGTTGGGAGAAGTTGGGAGTTTATGGGAGCCTCCTATCTCCACCTTTTCAGGACCATACTGGCCTGCTCTCCTCCCTTCTTCATTGGCCATTGAGTCTTCTCGGGGACAACGCTTGCCCAATCCTTTCGCATCGCTAGTGTCCTCAACTTGCCCCCTCATCCCTAACAGAGCCTCCAGGGACTCTGCCTGCGGTCAGCTCCTCACAGCCCCTTTGACCCTTAAGCAGATGGGATTTCTGACTCCGGGGTCTGCCTACTTGGACCCCACTTTTTTCCTTGGCGTAAACTCCGCGAGAGCGCATAATGGAAACACACCCACTGCTGACGTGGGGACCTTGAGAAAACCCTCAGGGACACCCAGCAAAGACGTCATTTGAACTCAGGTCTGGGCCGCAGAGGCAAGGCCGCTTCGCGCTGGGTTTTTGGCCTGGGGCTCACGGGGGAAGGCCGCACTACCCCACCTTTCCTGCGCCAGGTGCTTTGAGCAGAGCGCAATGGGGCCGGTGGGAAGGGGGCACTGACAGTCCCGAACACACCCCTCCGGCGCAGGAGCAGACCGGAAGGAGAGTGTTCTCCCAGAGACTAGCAGGAGCGCGGGCATTGAGTGGGAGGGATCGCCGGGCGACCCGGAAAGATCCCGGAACAGGTTCGAGGGTCAACCCCGAGGACCAGAGGTGGGCGCCGCCTGGCCCTGCTCGCCAACCCGAGACCCTGCTGTTTCCGCCAAGATTACCTTTCTATCTGCTGGTGTGAGTAAAGCAAAAGGATTTGAACGGGAATGAGCCTTCTGCCTTCTAGGTCTTACTGACGCACCCCCCCCCCCCACTCAGGCCCATTTCACTTTATAGACTACTCAGTGGTTAAAGAGAGCAAAAGCTAGGGTTCCTGGCCCTTGAGGGTACCCAGCATGGGTCGAGGCTCTGAGACGCTAGGCCGGTGGCCTCCCCATTGAGTCCGCGCTCACAGGCCTGGTTACTAAGAGCTCAGGCGGGCAAGCAGCAGTGGGCGAGGGAAAGACCCCTGGGACGGGCACTTTGCACCTGGAGCAGCACTCACATTGCGTAAGGAACCGGAGGTGTGCAAATGGCTCACAACAAGGTTCGTCCACGAACCTGAAGAAAACAGTCCCCGACCTTCCCCGCCCCTACTCCCTGCCTCAGCTCCCCGCCCTGGCTGCACCGCCCGACGCCTCAGGGAACCTTTGGGCGCCAGCCGGCCGAGGTGCCGGGCGCTCCCGGGCTGCGTGCAGGAGCCGGTAGGGGAGCGCTGCTTTCGTGCTGGAACCTTCTGTCATCCGCGTGTGGCTCCAGGCTGTCAGTTTGAAACCTCAGCTCCTCGCAGAAGAGGTGCGGAGGGTGAAACCTCACCACCGGAGGCTCACAGCGCTGGGTTGTCAGTTACGGCACGCTTCTGGAACTTTCAGAACCAATTTTTGCCTTTTGCCTTCCAGGTCTTAGATCCTAGTCAGGTCCCTTTTATTTTGTCTATTTGGTGGTTAAAGCGTGCGCGCGCACACTCATATCCACACACACTCCACAAACGGGGAGAACTTGTAAGGAACTCTTTGAAACTCTGAGTATCCTTTTGGGTACACGGATTCCTTTCTCTCCACTCCCTTTCCCCTCCCCCCGCCCCGCCCCGCCCCACGCTGCTTCTTCACCCACTAAAGAGTTGTGCCAATTCATAGGTTGTTTTTTTTTTTTTTAAAGATTTTATTTGTTTATTTGACAGAGAGAGACACAGCGAGAGAGGGAACACAAGCAGGGGGAGTGGGAGAGGGAGAAGCAGGCCTCCCGCAGAGCGGGGAGCCCGATGCGGGGCTCGATCCCAGGATCCTGGGCCGAAGGCAGACGCCTAAGGACTGAGCCACCCAGGCGCCCCGCCAATTCATAGGAGTGCAAAGAGGTTGTGTTCACGCGAGCGGTAGGAGCCAGATTCCGCTGAGCTGAACCACTGGTTTCTGTCTGGCCTTTGGAAAAGGACTTAATTTTTCTGTGCTTCATTGTTTGCATCTGTAGAATGCTGGTAATAATAACAGTCACCTCCCTCATGGGATTACTGCCTGGGAACATACCATTACATGTTTTCTGGACTGCTGCCTCGTTTATCTGGAGAACTCTGCATTCTATGACCTGGGCCCCACAAGTGTTAAGAGGCCAAGGCAAGGGTATTTGCCCACTTTCTTCTCCAGTGAGAGAAAGCCTTCTTCAGGAGCCTAGAGCAGACGCGGCCTCCAGGCTCCAGTGGACTGGAGCAGGCAGGGGATCCGGGCGTGGGCCTCCAGAGGGCCCGCAGTGCGTTGTCCAGGTGCTTTGGGAAGAGGTCAGGTGCTGGTGAGGCTGCCTGCTGCCCAGAATTTAGGAGAGGTTCTAAAGCAGCTTCTAACCCATGCGGCATTGCCCTACCCTCTTGCAGTCTGCTGGGCAGAGCACCACTAGGGGAAGTCTTAGATAGTTTCCATGTGTGGCATACCCAGTCTGCTTCTGCTCACCTCTCTGAGCATGCAGAGGGGGTGGGCATGGGGAGGGGCCCTGCCAATTATTCATGGGAAATTGTCCCTCTGGTTAGCTATCCCTCGCTCCTTGCATCTTTTTTTTTTAATTAAAAAAATTATTATTGTTAAAAAATTACAAAGTAATACAGAGTGGCTGTTAGACAATCAAACAGTATTAGAAATATACTAGAGTGGTTAAAAGTAGAGACTCTAGGCTTAAATCCTAACTTGGCCATTTGCTAGCTGTATGACCTTGGGAAAATTTACTGCTCTGTGCCTCGATTTAATGTTTAATCAGAGTAAAACTTCATGATTTGGACTAGTAGTGGATACTTGTGGACCAAGTGCTGCCTCCAAAAATCTGATTTTTGGGAGAACACAGCTAGACCATCATTTCCGAGCTTCCCTTGCAGTTAGGTATAATGATGTGATTCAGTTCTAGGCAATGAATGGAACTTGAGCGAAAGTCATGTGTGCCACTCGTAGGATGGAACCTTTAACACAGCATTGAGACTCCTAGCTGCTCTTTTCCCCCATCCACTGGCTGGAACCGGCCCCGACTGTGCAGATGACATGGTCCTAGGGGAGTCACTTAGGGGAATCTCCAACACTTGTCTTGGAAGGTTACCTGACCAAGAAATAAACTTCTGATATTTTAAGAATTTTGGGATCTATTTTTTACAAAATATTTTCTTTGGAGTCACCTAATAGTGTGCTTAACTGGGGCTCCAGCAAATTCTATCATGGCTTTGCATCATCACACTGGAGATATATAAGCTTAACTACTATAACTAATACGACCTTGGAGTCAGAGGGTGATGACTTTGTCAGCAAAGTGTAGAAAAAAATCCAGAATGTCTTTTGCCTGTGAAAACCAGACTTTGTATTGGGAGGTGAGCATAGAACTCAAACGATTTGATTCCTAGGTGCATTCAGTCCATGGATAGAAATAGGTTAGCACAGCTGGTGGTTATCATTAGGAACACAAGTCTTAAAATGATCGTTAGGTTCTGGCAGGTCTAAGCCAAAATCATATGTATTTCCTTTGAAAGGTGACAGGTTGCAGAGGTTTGTCACCCTGCCATGTGGGGCCCTCCCTTCCATGTCAGTGTCACTCTTGCCTTGGGGCACATGCTTATTACGCTTAGAGTTGTCATGAGGTGGTAAGCCCACTTCCTACTGTAGTCTGTACAGTACCTAAACTAATGGGATGGGCCAAGGGGAAGGCAATACAAAGGCTAGAAGTACTAATAATGAAATAATTTAAAATAGAAACAAAACAAAACAGTAGATTTCCCATTAACAGGGCCCAAATAGCTGTCTGAATACTTTGAAGAAAGTATACAAATACAAGTGAAGGGACTTTGAGATGTTATTTTGGATGATTTCAAGACATTATTTTTTGCTTATTTTCCAGTCCTCAGCCGTGTTCTTCTGGCCCATATTACCACATAGATAAATTCTAAATTGATACTGTGCTTTGGTTCCTTTTAGAACCGAGCACAATTTATCTCCACTTTCCAGAAAAGGTAGACCACTAAGGAGCCATGCCAACCAAGACTGTTGCCTTGTATAAGACTTCGATGACACCCAGTGGTCATTTATGGTCTTCATCTACATCATCCCAATTCAGAGTAGAGCCAACACATTGTACAAATTAGTATAAGGAAAGTGCTGTTTGTTTATTAAATAAAACAAAACAGAACTTCATTGTAACATGAATACCCAAACCCTGACACTCTCCACAGAGGGAGACATCTTGTGAAGTAAGTGGCAACTAGACTTCACGGCCTCAAATGTTGTGTCTTAACAATGTTACCTTGAGCATTTCTCCCTATGTAATTATCCCCAGCTGAGCTCAGTGGAGTATTCCAGTACACTATTTTCCATTACACTTTTGATACTCTGACCATCTGGCTTTCTTAGGATCATAACCCAAAGAACAGCTAGGGGAATTCTGAGATGTTTAAACAAGGTTTTACTAAAGTTTTGGGATAACAAAAGGGAAAATAAACATCAAAAGTAACCCAGATCCAGAAAGGCAAATGTTATAAGCTCTCTATCAGTATGGACCATATATGTATCCTGAATGCTGGATCCCCATCATCTATGAGTGACTGAATGAAAAGAGACTTAAGGATCAATTAGAGTTAGCTGGGTAAAAAGTAGAGAGAAGAGCATCACAGGAAGAAGGAATAGCATGTGCAGAGTTCAGAGTCTGAAAAGGACATTTGAAGACCTGGAAGAAGGCCAGTTGAGTTGGCCCACAGTGAGTGAGAAGTCTGCAAGATAGGGTTGCAAGGTAGGCAAGTGCTAGATCATGTAGGACCTAATAGGTTTTTGGCCTAAGAACAATGGTAAAATCTAAAGGTTTAAAACATTAAAAAAAAAAAACTTCTTATATTGAGATAATTATAAATTGATATGCAGTTGTAAGAAATAATGGAAAGACATCTTTTGTACTCTTTGCTCAGTTTTTAAAAAAGATTTTATTTATTTATTTGAGCACTCACAAGCGGGGAAGGAGGGTAGTGGGAAAGGGAGAAGCCAGCTCCCCACCTGAGCAGGGAGCCTGACATGGGGCTCGATCCCAGGACCCCGAGATCATGACCTGAAGGTAGACATTTAACCAACTGAACCACTGAGGCGCCCCTATACTCAGTTTTTCCCAATTGCAGTGTTTTAAAAAGTCATAGTATAAATCACAGCCAGGATATTGACATGATGCAGTCAAGATACTATTTCTATCAGTACAGAGTCTTTGTGTTGAGCTTTAAAAGCCACATCCACTTAGCTCCCACTCCACCTTCTCCTTGACCCGGCAACCACAAATCCGTTTTCCATTCCTATAATTTTTGTCATTTCAATAATGTTATATAAATGGAATCACATGATATGAAACATTTTGGGATTGGCTTTTTTCACTCAGCGTAATTCTCTGGAGATTCTTCCAGATTGTTGTGTGTATCAGTAGTTTATCCTTTTATCCTTTTTTTTTTTATTGCTGAGTAGTATTCCATGCCATGTATGTACCACAGTTTGTTTAACCATTCACCTGCAGAAGGACATCTGGGTTGTCAGATTTTAGTTATTATGAGTGAAGTTGCTATGAACATCTTTCAACATGTATATGTTTTTGTGTTAACACAAGTCTTTATTTCTCTGGAATATATGCTCAGGAGTGCAGTTGATGGGTCATATGGTAGTTTGTTTTTTTTTTAAAGATTTAATTTATTTATTTGACAGAGAGCACAAGCAGGAGGAGCGGCAGGCAGAGGGAGAGGGAGAGGCAGGCTCCCCGGTGAGCAAGGAGGCTGATGCGGGGCTCAATCCCAGACCCTGGGATCATGACCTGAGCCGAAGGCAGACGCTTAACTGACTGAGCCACCCAGGAACCTGGTCATATGGTAGTTATATGTTTAATTTTAAAAGTAACTTTCTGGTATGAGCTGAATTCTGCCCCCAACCCAAATTCATATGTTGAAGCCCTAATCCCCAGTACCACAAAATGTTAATGTGCTAGGAAATTGGGCATTTGAAGTGGTAATTAACTTAAAATGAGGTCATCATGGTGGGCCCTAATCCAATATCACTGTATCCTTATAAAAAGAAGAGATTAGGACCCAGACTCACACACAGAGGGAAAAGATGGTCATTTGTAAGCCCGGAAAGAGGCCTTAGAAGAACCCATGGTGTGATGGAGATGTTGGCTAGCACTAGGGGGTGGTCATCTTGCAATATGTATCAAATCAACACATTGTACACCTTAAATTTACACAGTGTTATATTTCAATTATATCTCAATAAAGCTGTGAAAAAAAAAAAAAGAAACCAATTTTACCCTCACCTTGATCTCAGGCTCCTAGTCTCTGGAATTGTAAGAAAATAAATTTCTGTTGTTTAAGCCATTCAGTCAGTGATGCTTTGTGATGGCAGCCCTAGCAAACTAATACACTGTCGACCACCGAGCTGTTGGCCGGAGTGGCTGTACCATTTCATATTCTCAACAGCAAGGTGTGAATCCAGTTTCTTGGCATCCTCACCAGCATTTCGTGTTGCCACTGTTTTTTATTTTAGCCACTCTGATAGGTGAATAGTGGTATCTCTTTGTGGTTTTTTCCCATTTTCCTAAAACAGCCAATGATATTGGACATCTTTTCATGTGCTTATTTGCCACAAGTACATCTTTTTTGGTGAAATGTCTCTTTGTGTTTTTTGCCCATATTCTAACTGGATTGTTTTCATTATTGCTCTTGAATTTTGAGAGTCTTTGTTGGATATGTTATTTGCAAATATTTTTTCCCACCATGGCATTTCTTTTCATCTTCTTAACAGGGTCTTTCATGGAGTTTTTCTTCTTTTCTCTTTCTTTTGAAAAAAGAACATTCTGTTGTCTGGAGAGTGGACGGTAGAAGGTATAAGAATGGATGTGGGTAGATCCTATAGTTTAGGTGCTATGGGATGGTGGCTTAATCTAGGGGGGGAGAGGGAAAATTTTGAGAAGTGAGTGGATTCCAGAAATATTTAGGCAGTAGAATTAATAGAATTTGGTGAGGGCAAAGAAGAAGGAGGCTTCAAGGCTGACTCCTAAATCCTGGCATAAAGAACTGGATGGATGGTGGTGCTCTTTATCAAGACAGAGGACCTTGGAGGTGGCACAAGTTGGGGAGAACACTAAGAATTTAATTTTTTAAATAAAGGTATATTGGAATACATTCACACTCTTTTTATTGAAATATATTTGACATATAATGTTGTGTAATTTAAGGTGTATACCATGTTGATTTGATACATTATTTATTGTAATTTGATTACCATTTTAACAATAGTTAGCACCTTTATCATGTCACATAATTATCAACTCTGAGTTTAGTTTTAAACATTTAAAAAAAATTTTTATTAACATATAATGTATTATTTGTTTCAGGGGTACACATCTGTGATTAATCAGTCTTACACAATTCACAGAACTCTCCATAGCACATACCTTCCCCAGTGTCCATCACCCAGCCACCCCATCCCTCCCACCCCCTACCACTCCAGCAACCCTCAGTTTGTTTCCTAAGATTAAGAGTCTCTTATGGTTTGTTTCCCTCTCTGGTTTTGGTTTGTTTCATTTTCCCCCTCCCTTCCCCTATGAGCCTCTGTCCTGTTTCTCAAATTCCTCATATTAGTGAGATCATATGATACTTATCTTTCTCCGATTGACTTATTTCACTTAGCATAATACCCTCTAGTTCCAACCACGTCGTTGCAAATGGCAAGATTTCACTTTTTTGATGGCTGCATAATATTCCATTGTATATATATATACACCACATCTTCTTTATCCATTTATCTGTGGATGGAAATCTAGGCTCTTTCCATAGTTTGGCTATTGTGGACATTGCTGTTATAAACATTGGGGTGCATGTACCCCTTCGGATCACTACATTTGTATCTTTGGGGTAAATACCCAGTAGTGCAATTGCTGGGTTGTACGGTAGCTCTATTTTCAACTTTTTGAGGAACCTCCATACTGTTTTCCAGAGTGGCTGTACCAGCTTGCATTTCCACCAACAGTGTAGGAGGGTTCCCCTTTCTCTGCATCCTTGCCAACATCTGTCATTTCCTGACTTGTTAATTTTAGCCATTCTGACTGGTGTGAGGTGGTATCTCATTGAGGTTTTGATTTGGATTTCCCTGATGCCAAGTGATGTGGAGCACTTTCTCATGTGTCTGTTGGCCATTTGGATGTCTTCGCAGAAATGTCTGTTCATGTCTTTTGCCCATTTCCTGATTGGACTATTTGTTCTTTGGGTTTTGAGTTTGATAAGTTCTTTATAGATTTTGGATACTAGCCCTTTATCTGATATGTCATTTGCAAATATCTTCTCCCATTCTGTCAGTTGTCTTTTGGTTTTGTTGACTGTTTTTTTTTTTTTTTTTTGCTGTGCAAAAGCTTTTTATCTTGATGAAGTCCCAATAGTTCATTTTTGCCCTTGCTTCCCTTGCCTTTGGCGATGTGTCTAGGAAGAAGTTGCTGCGGCAGAGGTCGAAGAGGTTGCTGTCTGTGTTCTCCTTTAGGATTTTGATGGACTCCTGTCTCACATTGAGGTCTTTCAACCATTTTGAATCTATTTTTGTGTGTGGTGTAAGGAAATGGTCCAGTTTCATTCTTCTGCATGTGGCTGTCCAATTTTCCCAACACCATTTGTTGAAGAGACTTTTTTCCGTTGGACATTCTTTCCTGCTTTGTCGAAGATTAGTTGACCATAGAGTTGAGGGTCCATTTCTGGGCTCTCTATTCTGTTCCATTGATCGATGTGTCTGTTTTTGTGCCAGTACCATACTGTCTTGATGATGACAGCTTTGTAATAGAGCTTGAAGTCCGAAATTGTGATGCCACCAGCTTTGCTTTTCTTTTTCAACATTCCTCTGGCTATTCGGGGTCTTTTCTGGTTCCATACAAATTTTAGGATTATTTGTTCCATTTCTTTGAAAAAAAGTTGATGGTATTTTGATAAGGATTGTATTAAATGTGTAGATTGCTCTAGGTAACATAGACATTTTCACAATATTTGTTCTTCCAATCCATGAACATGGAATGTTTTCCATTTCTTTGTGTCTTCCTCAATTTCTTTCATGAGTATTCTATAGTTTTCTGAGTACAGATTCTTTGCCTCTTTGGTTAGATTTGTTTCTAGGTATCTTATGGTTTTGGGTGCAATTGTAAATGGGATCGACTCCTTAATTTCTCTTTCTTCTGTCTCATTGTTGGTGTATAGGAATGCCACTGATTTCTGTTCATTGATTTTAAATCCTCCCACTTTACTGAATTCCTGTATGAGTTCTAGCAGTTTTGGGGTGGAGTCTTTTGGGTTTTCCACATAAAGTGTCATATCATCTGCAAAGAGTGAGAGTTTGACTTCTTCTTTGCCGACTGGGATGCCTTTTATTTCTCTTTGTTTTCTGATTGCTGAGGCTAGGACTTCTAATACTATGTTGAGTAGCAGTGGTGATAGTGGACATCCCTGCTGTGTTCCTGACCTTAGGGGAAAAGCTCTCAGTTTTTCCCCATTGAGTATGATATTCACTATGGGTTTTTCATAGATGGCTTTTATGATATTGAGGTATGTACCTCTATCCCTACACTATGAAGAGTTTTAATCAAGAAAGGATGCTGTACTTTGTCAAATGCTTTTTCTGCATCTATTGAGAGAATCATATGGTTCTTGTTCTTTCTTTTATTAATGTATTGTATCACATTGATTGATTTGCAGATGTTGGACCAACGTTGCAGCCCAGGAATAAATCCCACTTGGTCATGGTGAATAATCCTTTTAATGTACTGTTGGATCCTATTGGCTAGTATTTTGGTGAGAATTTTTGCATCCATGTTCATCAGGGATATTGGTCTGTAATTCTCCTTTTTGATGGGGTCTTTTTCTGGTTTTGGGATCAAGTCATGCTGGTGTCATAGAAAGAGTTTGGAAGTTTTCTTTCCATTTCTATTTTTTGGAACAGTTTCAGAAGAATAGGTATTAATTCTTCTTGAAATGTTTGGTAGAATTCCCCTGGGAAGCCATCTGGCCCTGGGCTCTTGTTTGTTGGGAAATTTTTGATGACTGCTTCAATTTCCTTAGTGGTTATAGGCTGTTCAGGTTTTCTATTTCTTCCTGGTTCAGTTTTGGTAGTTTAAATGTTTCTAGGAATGCATCCATTTCTTCCAGATTATCTAATTTGCTGGCGTATAGTTGCTCATAATATGTTCTTATAATTATTTGTATTTCTTCGGTGTTTGTTGTGATCTCTCCTCTTTCATTCATGATTTTATTTATTTAGGTCCTTTCTCTTTTCTTTTTGATAAGTCCGGCCAGGGGTTTATCAATCTTATTAATTCTTTCAAAGAACCAGCTCCTAGTTTTGTTGATCTGTTCTACTGTTCTTTTGGTTTCTATTTCATTGATTTCTGCTCTGATCTTCATTATTTCTCTTCTCCTGCTGGGTTTAGGCTTTATTTGCTGTTCTTTCTCCAGCTCCTTTAGGTGTAGGGTTAGGTTGTATATTTGAGACCTTTCTTGTTTCTTGAGAAAGTCTTGTATTGTTATATACTTTCCTCTTAGGACCATCTTTGCTGCATCCCAAAGATTTTGAACAGTTGTGTTTTCATTTTCATTTGTTTCCATGAATTTTTTAAATTTTTCTTTAATTTCCTGGTTGTTCCATTCATTCTTTAGTAGGATGCTCTTTAGCCTCCATGTATTTGAGTTCTTTCCGACTTTCCTCTTGTGATTGAGTTCTAGTTTCAAAGCACTGTGGTCCGAAAATATGTAGGGAATGATCCCAGTCTTTTGGTACTGGTTGAGACCTGATTTCTGACCCAGGATGTGATCTATTCTGGAGAATGTTCCATGTGCACTAGAGAACAATGTGTATTCTGTTGCTTTGGGATGGAATGTTCTGAATATATCTGTGAAGTCCATCTGGTCCAGTGTGTCATTTAAAGCCTTTATTTCCTTGTTGATCTTTTGCTTAGATGATCTGTCCATTTCAGTGAGGGGGGTGTTAAAGTCCCCTACTATTACTGTATTATTGTCAATGTGTTTCTTTGATTTTGTTATTAATTGGCTTATATACTTGGCTCCTCCCATGTTAGGGGCATAGATATTTACAATTGTTAGATTGTCTTGTTGGATAGACCCTTTAAGTATGATGTAGTGTCCTTCCTCATCTCTTATGATAGTCTTTGGTTTAAAATCTAATTTGTCTGATATAAGGATTGCCACCCCAGCTTTCTTTTGATGTCCATTAGCATGGTAAATGGTTTTCCACCCCCTCACTTTAAATCTGGAGGTGTCTTTGGATCTAAAATGAGTCTCTTGCAGACAGCATATTGATGGGTCTTCTTTTTTTTTTTTATCCAATCTGATACCCTGTGTCTTTTGATTAGGGCATTAGCTCATTTACATTCAGGGTAACTATTAAAATCTTGTGATTTCAATCAATCAGTATGATACAATACATTAATAAAAGAAAGAACAAGAACCATTGGTAACTATTCATATCTATGAATTTAGTGCCATTGTATTGCCTGTAAGGTTACTGTTACTGTATACTGTTTCTGTTCCTTTCTGGTATATGTTACTTTTAGGCTCTTTCTTTGTTTTAGAGGACCCCTTTCAATATTTCTTGTAGAGCTGGTTTGGTGTTTGCAAATTCTTTTAGTTTTTGTTCTCCTTCTATTTTCAGTGACAGCCTACCTGGATATAGTATTCTTAGCTGAATATTTTTCTCATTTAGTGTTCTGAATATATCAAGCCAGTCCTTTCTGGCCTGCCAGGTCTCTTTGGATAGGTCTGCTCCCAATCTAATGTTTCTACCATTGTAGGTTACAGACCTCTTGTCCAGAGCTGCTTTCAGGATTTTCTCTTTGTCTCTGAGACTTGTGAATTTTACTATTAGATGTTGGGGTGTTGACCTATTTTTATTGATTTTGAGGGGTGTTCTCTGTGCCTCCTGGATTTTCATGCCTCTTTCCTTCCCCAAAATAGGGAAGTTCTCTGCTATAATTTGCTCCAATATACCTTCTGCCTCTCTCTCTCTTTCTTCTTCTTCTGGGATCCCAATTATTCTAATGTTGTTTTGCTTTATGGTATCACTTATCTCTCAAATTCTGCCCTCGTGATCCGGTAACTGTTTATCTCTCTTTTTCTCAGTTTCTTTATTCTCCATCATTTGGTCTTCTATATCACTCATTCTTTCTTCTGTCTCATTTATCCTAGCAGTTACAGCCTCCATTTTTGATTGCACCTCATTAATAGCCTTTTTGATTTCAACTTGGTTAGATTTTAGTTCTTTTATTTCTCCAGAAAGGGATTCTCTAGTATCTTCTATGCTTTTTACAAGGCCAGCTAGTATCTTTACAATCATCATTCTGAACTCTAGTTCTGACATCTTACTAATGTCTGTATTGATTAGATCCCTGGCAGTCAGTACTGCCTCTTGTTCTTTTTTTATTTTTGAGGTGAGTTTTTCTGTCTTGTCATTTGTCCAGAGGAGAATAGATGAATGAGAGAACAAAATGCTAAAAGGGTAACAATGACCCCAGAGTAATATACACTAAACAAATCAGAAGAGACCTGAAACTGGGGGTAAAAGAAAGGGGGAAAAAAAAAAAAGAATATGATCAGGCTGGTGAATAGAACAGAGCCACACACTAGATTTTGGGTGTATTTTGGTCGATTAGAAGAAATTGCCTCCAAAAATTTTAAAGAAAGAAAAACTTACATATATACAAAAAAAATAAGGTTAAATACAATGAAGAGATAGAATATGACTGTAAAAATGAAAATTAAAAAAGGTTTTAAAAAAGGAATTGATAAGATGGTGGTGGGAAAAGGAAAGAGGAAAAATTCAACTAAAAAAAAACAGAAAAAAAAATAAAGAAAATTAGAAAAATTAACTATGAAACACTAAAGAATCATGTTAAAAAAGCCATGGATTCTATGTGCATTATTCCCCTAGCGCTGGAGTTCTGCCGTTCTCATTGATCGGTAAACTTGGTCTTGGCTGGCTGTTCTCGCTGATCTTCTGGGGGAGGGGCCTGTTGCTGTGGTTCCCAAATGTCTTTGCCGGAGGCGGAATTGCCCCGCCCTTGCCCGGTCCGGGCTAAGTAATCTGCTCCGGTTTGCTCTCGGGAGCTTTTGTTCCCTGCAAGCTTTCCGTACAGCTTTGGAGGCCGAGAGTGAAAATGGCGGCCTCCCAATCTCTGCCACGAGGAGCTGAGAACTCGGGCCCGCTCCTCAGTGAGCCCCCAGAGAAAAGCAGTCAGTCACTCCCGTCTCCCTGGTCTCCGGCAGCACTCCGTGCTCACCCGGCCTGTGACCAAGCATTTCTATCTCTGGCACCCGATCCGGTGTGGAGTCTCCAAACCCAGCAGATCCCTGAGGTGCACTCCCGTGCTGCTCCTCCCCGGGGAGTGATGAAGTTTTATAATATAAGTGAGGTCCGGAGCCGACGACCAAGAAAGAATTCTTAAGATGTCTCTGGTGCAAAAAGGTGATTTTATGAAAGCACGGGGACAGGACCCATGGGCAGAAAGAGCTGCCCTGGGTTTGTGAGGTGTGGTTGATTATATACTTGGAAGCTGGGGAGGTGAGGACAAAGGGGGTGTTCAGAAGGACTGTCATATGTTAAAGATTCTCAGGATACTGGAGGCCTGGTTATTGTCAAGCCAAGGTTGTTTTTCCCTCTAATGAGGCACTAACATGAAGACAGTTGGGAGTTTCCTGGAGGAATGTTATATTCCTCCTATCACACATCCTTGTCAATGGGCTTCAGGTTCAAAAGAAATTCAATTTTATTTACATTTCCTTCTGCCTCAGCCTCCCTCAATTTCATGTAGGGGAGGGTGATGTTAGGGCTTCAGGAAACTGAGTTCTGGGTCTCTGGAAGTTAGGTTATTGATAAGAAAGCTTCTTCCTTGTAAATCACTAGGACATTTGTAAACTGAGGGAGACTCCTGTCCTGCAGGACTGTGATCTCTAACAGTTAACCATTTGTTTTTCCTTTAGGGCAGCCAGGAGTGCCTGAGGAATGTCACACATATCATATGGCGGCAGGGGGGTGTAGGGTGTCAGCTTCTGCTTTGTCCTCAGCTAGCCTTTTGCTTCCTCATCAGGAGGAAGGGGAGTCTCCCCAGATCTGCCGCTTGTCGGGTCCCTGCCTGAAGAACAGTGGCCCGACTATGCCGCGGATCACAGTTATGGCCACCCCTAGCTGAGAGCCCACTCCTTGGCTCTGTCTTTGCAGCTGGCTTCCCCGCTCCAATACCTGGGAGCTCTGCCACACTCAGGCACCCCTGGTCTTTCTGTGACCCCGAGGGTCCTGAGACCACACTGTCCCAGCAAGGGTTCCACCCCCTGCTTAGCCACTGGAGCGACGTCCCTCAGTAGAGCCAACTTCTAAAAGTTCCGGTTTTGTGCTCTGCAGCACACATTCTATAGTTGTTGAGTAAATGTTCTAAAATGTCAATTAAGGTGGCTGATAATATTGTTGAGAATTTCTTTCTTTCCTTTTTTTTTTTTTTAAAGATTTTATTTATTTATTTGACAGAGAGAGACACAATGAGAGGGAACACAAGCAGGGGGAGTGGGAGAGGGAGAAGCAGACTTCCCGCCGAGCAGGGAGCCCGATGCGGGGCTCGATCCCAGGACCCCGGGATCACGACCTGAGCCGAAGGCAGACACTCAACGACTGAGCCACCCAGGCACCCCATATTGTTGAGAATTTCTGTTTTACTATTTCTATGTTAAACATTTCTATGTTTTTTACTTTTTTTGCTCATTTTAACAATTATTGAGAGAAGGGTGTGGAAATCTTTAATAACGATTGTGTTGTTTTCCCCTTTAATTCTATCAGTTTTTTCTGTATTATCTTGAAGTTTTATTAGGCACATTCATGTTTATGACTAATGTCTTCCTAATTAAATCTCTTATCATTATGAAATGTCCCCCTATGTCTCTGGTAATACTCTGTCTTAAAGACTACCAAATAGAATAATAATATAGCCAGTTCAGTTCAGCTCTTTTTATGATTATTGTCTATAGGGTATTTTTTTTTACATTAAAAAAAAATTTTTTTTTTGAGAGAGAGGGATAATGCACACATGTGCACTAGCAGGGGGGCGGAGGGGGAAGAGGGAGAGGGAGAGAGAGAATCCCAAGTAGGCTCCATCACAAGGCTCAATCCCATGATTCCAAGATCATGACTCCAAGATCATGACTCATGTGGAAATCAAGAGTCTGATGCCCAACCGACTGAGCCACCCAGGTGCCCCAAAACCTATTTGTCTTTATATTTAAAGTGCCATATCAGTGAGAGTCTGACCAGGAGACAAACTATATAGTAATTTCAACCAGGAAAGTTTAAGATAAAGAATTTTTAAGTAAAATTGGAGATTGGAATAATGAGGAATGAGCTAGTAAGAAGTGAACAAAATTCTAAAGAATATAAGAACAGCAGATGTAAGTGTCAGCCACTATCTCTAAGGCTAAGACAGGGTGACCAAGGAAGAGCTTCTCCCTCCTCCTAATATTTCCCACCCACTTGCCAAAGCTGAGGGCTAGACTTTGTTGGAGAGTGTGGGGTCATGGCTTACAGAATGGCAAAGAAATCAGTGTGGTGCTGCATTGACAGAACTTGCTGGAAATCTACTCTCTGGAAATTGCGAGAAACTTGCCCTCTGGGGTATTGAGGAAAGTTATTCATGCAGAAGGTGTCTTGCCAGGGGTAATTTCTCCTATGAAACTGCCCAGGAGGTCCTGGAAAAGCTGCTGGTTGCTGTGTGCTACTGACCACTGTGCACTGCAAAAACTGGGCACTAGAGAAGTTGGTAGTGCTAGGTATCTGCTGAGAGAGCACTCTGTAACCAGGAAAGAAAATCCTCTTTTCCTGCACTGTTTCTGCAATGCTCACCATTGACAAAACTTAATATTTTGCCAGGTGGTAAAGAGAAGATATTTAAAGGCCCTAGCTCCATTTCTACAGAGCCTGCAATAAAATATGAATTTGGGGCTGGGAGGCAATATATATATATATTTTTTTTTTACCCATTTTTTTCATTGTTATGTTAATCATCATACATTACATCATTAGTTTTTGATGTAGTGTTCCATGATTCACTGTTTGTGCATAACACCCAGTGCTCCATGCAGAACGTGCCCTCTTTAATACCCATCACCAGGCTAACCCATTCTCCCACCCCCCTCCCCTCTAGAACCCTCAGTTTGTTTTTCAGAGTCCATCGTCTCTCATGATTCGTCTGGGAGGCAATATATTAATAATTGGTTCAAGGGTGTCTCTTGTAGGAAGAATATAGTTGGGTCTTACTTTCTTGTTTGAGTCTGATAATCTCTGACTTCTAATTGGAGTATTTGGTTCATTTATATTTAATATAAATTACTGACAGATTTGGATTATCCTTTTACAATTTGTTTTCTGTTGGTTCTATGGGTTTTTAAAATTTTGTTCTTGTTCTCTGTTTTTATTTTTTCACTTTTTTTTTTTTTTAAATTAAGTTCTATGCCCAATGTGGGGCTTGAACTCATAACCCTGAAATCGAGAGTTGCATACTCTACTGACAGAGCCAGCCAGGCACCCCTCACTGTTTTCTGGTAAGTCAATTGGGTATTTTTTAGAATTTCATTTCATTTTTTATATTGGGTTTTAGTTATTTTTCTTTGCAGTTTTGTTTTAAATGGTTGCTGTGAGGATTACAATATACATCCTTTAGATTTTTAGAGTCTGCTTAAAGTTATGGTACAAGTTCACATAAAATGTAAACATTTTGCAACCATTCGGTTTCATGCCTTTATGCCAGAGGTTGACAAAGTGTGGCTTTTAGGCCAAATCTTGCCCTTTACCAGCTTTTGTTTAATTGCAGTACAACTACACCCATTCATTTACGTGCTGTCTATGTCTGCTTTCATATTATGATGGCAGAGTTGAGTAGTTGCAACAGAGACCATATAGTTTATGGAATTTAAAATATTTCCCGTCTGGACCCCTTATAGAGAAAGTTTGTTGATTCCTGCTTTATGCTATAGTTGTTGTGTGCATTAATATAAGTATGTTATAAATACGACAATACTTTGTTATAATTTTTCTTTAAATAGTCAGATATACTTAAATTAAGACAAAAAATAAGTCTTTTATATTTATCCACGTATTTACTCTTTCTGGTGCTCTTTATTTCTCCCCAAAGATCTGAATTTCCATCTGGTATTATTTCCCTTCAGCCTGAATTTACTTTGTTAGCGTTTCTTGTGGTATAGTTCTGTTGGTGAGTTCTTTTAGTTGTCATTTATATGAAAACATTTCTATTTCCTTTCAGTTTTTCTTTTTTTTAAGATTTTATTTATTTATTTGACAGAGAGAGACACAGTGAGAGAGGGAACACAAGCAGGGGGAGTGGGAGAGGGAGAAGTAGGCTTCCCGCTGAGCAGGGAGCCCGATGTGGGGCTTGATCCCAGGACTCTGGGATCATGACCTGAGCCGAAGGCAGACGCTTAATGACTGGGCCACCCAGGCACCCTTATTTCCTTTCATTCTGGGAAGATATTTTTGCTGGATATAGAATTTTGAATTGGAAGTCTTTTTTAAAAAATATTTTATTTATTTATTTGAGAGAGAGAGAGCGCACAAGTGGGGAGGGGCAGAGAGGGAGGGAGAAAGAATCTGAAGCCGACTCCACATGGAGTGCAGAACCCCATATGAAGCTTGATCCCACTACCTCGAGATCATGACCTGAGCTGCAACCAAAAGTCAGATGCTTAACTAACTGAGCCACCCAGGTGCCCCTTGAGTTGGAAGTTTTTTTTTTTTATTCTTTAGACGCTTTAATGATGTTGCATCACTATCTTCTGGCCTCCATTGTTTTAGATGAGAAGTTAGCTATTAAATATATCATTGTAGTAATGAGTCATTTTTCTCTGGCTGCTTTATTATTTATTTTTTTTTTTTGAAAGATTTTATTTATTCATTTGAGACAGAGATTCAGAGAGAGAGAACATGAGCAGGGGGAGAGGCAGAGGGAAAGGGAGAAGCAGACTCCCTGCTGAGCCGGGAACTCGATGTAGGACTCGATCCCAGGACCTGGAGATCATGACCCAAGCTGAAGGCAAACGCTCAGCCATCTGAGCCACCCAGGCACCCTCTCTGGCTGCCTTAAACATTCTTCACTTTATCTTTGATGTTCAGCGGTTTGACTGATATGCCCAGGTGTGTTTTTTATTTCTTCTGCTTGAGTTCTGCTGATCTTACTGAACCTTCTTGAATTTATGTCTTTCACCAAATTAGAGAACTTTGGAGCCATTATTTCTGACAGTTTTTGGCTTCTTTTTCTCTTTTTGGTCATTCTGGGGTTCTAATTATATGTATGTAAGATTGTGTGATATTATTTTACAGGTCTCTGGGAGACTCTTGTCAATATTTTTCTCTATGTTTTTCAAACTGAATAATTTCTAGTTTACCAACTCTTCTGCCATTTCAATTTGTCCATTAAGTGCGGTTTTTATTTCACATATGTATTTTTTTTCATTGCTACAATTTCTATTTGGTACCTTTTTATTGTTTTGTTTTTTTGCTTAGATTTTCTATTTATTCATCTAGTGTTGGTCTTTACTGATTGCAGCTCATTTATTGGTTACAACTTATTATTGGGTTGTGAAATGAAATTGGAAGTTGTGCCTAGCATTAAAAGATTTAAAAAAGCCGCCGGGGCACCTGGGTGGCTCAGTCGTTAAGCGTCTGCCTTCGGCTCAGGTCATGATCCCAGGGTCCTGGGATCGAGCCCCGCATCGGGCTACCTGCTTGGCGGGGAGCCTGCTTCTCCCTCTCCCACTCCCCCTGCTTGTGTTCCCTCTCTCGCTGTGTCTCTCTCTGTCAAATAAAGAAATAAAGTCTTTAAAAATAAATAAATAAAATAAAAGATTAAAAAAAGAATGAAAATGCAATATGCACAGTGAAGATCTTATTTTGTGGAAAATTTGTGTGTGTGTGTGTGTGTGTGTGTGTGTGTGTTTAGTTACTATGTCAAATGCATTTCTTATTGTGATTATGGTCTAAATGTTTGAAAGCCACCAGCTAGAAGGCAGATATGGAGTGTGATCTATTTCAGAAGAAAGACCTCGAGTTCTTAGAGCCAGAGTTTCCCTGAGAGAAACAAATGTATGTGCAGATGCTTATGGAGGATAGAAGCACTTGGTTGCTATTTGCCGAAGCTTGGCTCTCTGCATCAGAATCTCTAGGACTCTTGTTAAAACATTAAAGTGGTGCTTCTTGGACCTGGCTCAGCAGTTCCCAGGGCAGAGGAGAAATCTGCTTTTAACAGGTTCCCTCAGGTGATCCTTAGGCAAAGGAAAGTTTGGGAACAGAGGCCTACGCTAGAGATTAGCATCTGAGAACGAAATAGTCATGGCTACCATTCATTGAGCTTTGTTTTAGAGAACAAACTGGAGAGATTAATAATCCATCTGAGATCACAAAGCTTGGAGGTGAGAGACCTGAGACTCCAGTGCGGACTGTCTGACCTGAAGCCCTAGCTCTGAACCACTGAGTGGAGCAGTCTAAGACACTGAGTCTGCAAAGAGGCAGGGAGGTCAATTACCAAGCACTGGCTTGGCTGGGTTCCACTCTGTTAGCTGTGTGACCTCAAGCAGATTTTACAAGTTGTCTGGACTTTGATTTTCTTCTCTGTAAAATGAGGGTCTAATGACACTTCCCTGTCAGGTTTTTGAGGGGTGTGGACTGCATTACATGCTGGGCAAGTGTTATTAATATCTGTGTTCTGTCCTTTTCTCATGCTCTGACCTTTTCTCGAACTGGGTCTGTAATGAGAGGTGCTGGGGAGATGATAGACCCTTTCACAGCCAAATAGGGGGAGAGAGGACCTTAAGGGCTAGGAGGAGCATGCTCTGAGAATGCAGGCCAACTCCAGGGGCTGGCAGGCAAGGACAGGAGAATGCGGAGGGCGTGTTCGGGCCTGGGAAAGGCTGTTGGGATGAGCTGCAGAGGGCCTTCTCGAGGTTTCCCTGAGCCAGTGATCTTCATGGGATCAAGGGAGTCTGCTTTTGACTAGGTTAAAGTGCATTACCAAAGCCAAGGGGTTCCGTTTCCTCACTCGGATGTTCTGAGGGTTTATATTTTGAAGTATATCGATTGTTTCAAGTGAAATTGTTGTAGAAGGAGGTCGAAGAATCATTTGATTACTTAATTTTCATGTTTACATAGCATTTGTTTTAAAGTAGTAAGAATCTAAATTCCAAATGTGGTTACAAAATCAGCCTCCACTTAAATTCGTAAGTGCATTTTAATGAAGCTTAATTTAAAGCATACATTTGCATATTGGAATTTGCTTGAGCCAACTTTTAGAGTATGATCTCCAGAGCACTAGTTTTCTAGTGTTTTGAGAATGGCGCAATTCTTTCTAATGGCTTTTTATGGCCTGGAAACCTTAGCTCAATTGGTGTAAAGCTTAGCAAAATGGAGAGGATCCAAATTAAACATTAGTTATAATACAGTACTTTTAAAAGTCATTCTTAGAATGTTCTTGGGATACCTTTGAACCCAAATGTCACCATTTTAGAATAGTGTGTTAAACATACTTATTCTACAGCTCATCTGTATTTAAATCAATAGGCAGGAGATCTTAAAATAGCATATGATAATTTGCCAAGTGAGAAATAGATGGCTTCTATTTTCAATTAATACCGTCATACAAAAATTAAGCTGTATTAATACACTTAATACAAGTCTAACAATTTCAGAGGACTTCTGTAGTTATATAAAATGAAGTTGATTTGTTTATTTTAAACCTTTATTAATTGTGAGTGATAACACACAGAGAAAAGTGCATAAAACACAGAGTATGATGAATAATTATAAAGTAAATATAATTATAAAAAGCCATGAAAACACCACCCTGATTAAGAAATAGAACTCTACTGTTACCCCCAGAACCCCTTCCATGTGTCCTATCCTGATCACCTCCTTCTCAACCTCCCCCTTCCACCTAGGTAACAATTATTCTGATTTTTATGATTATCACTTCCTTGATTTTTAAAGTTTTGCCTATTTTTGAATTCTATACACAAATAGAAAAATACTAACAAACACTGACTTGTACCTCGATTGCTGACATCAGCATGAATCTGGCTGGGTAATATAGTCCCCAGTAGGGCACATCATATATGCAACAGAGGCATCCAAACCATAATCCTGAAGTTGGAGCTGTAATCCCATGTATACAGGGACCTCCCCCAGCCAGCCCAGGCCTTTCACTTAGCTCACAATTCTGCATATCCACAGCCGATCAGCAACACTGTGAGGCTTTGTTTTCCCAGTATCAGTATGAGGAAGATATTTGACTCACCCCATTTCTTATCCCCCTAGTATCATCTCCCAGAGCCTAGACTCTGTGCTAGATTAGGTTCCCCAGCTTGGTAGGAATTTTTTTCTCATTCTGCATTCAATCTTTTGTGTTTTTTTTTTTTTTTTTTTTTTAAAGGAGCGAGAAAGACAAGGAGAGAAAGAGAGTTTTATTTATTGTATTGTATTGTATTGTATTGTATTTGACAGAGAGAGACAGAGAGAGAGGGAACACAAGCAGGGGGAGAGGGAGAAGCAGGCTTCCCGCGGAACAGGGAGCCCGATGCGGGGCTCGATCCCAGGACCCTGGGACCATGACCTGAGCCGAAGGCAGACGCTTAACGACTGAGCCACCCAGGCGCCCCTCAATATTTTGTCTTAAAATATACCAAAATATTAAATTATTATTTAACACCACAGAATGTATTCTTTTATATGTCTTTTTTGCTCAACTTCATGTTTATGAGATTCATCCATGTTGTATGGATAGCTGTAATTTGTCTGTGTTCACTGCTGTATAATGTTCCAATATGTAAATATACCATAATTTATCCATTGTAGTATTAAGGGACAGTGGATTGTCTTTGTTTCTGTTAAGAATATTCTTCTGCATATCTCCTGGTACACATATATGCATTTCTGTTGGATATGTACTGAGAAAGGAATTGTTAGATCGTAGGATATGTGTATTTTATACTTCAGTAAATAATTCTAAACTGTGTTCCAAAGTTGTTGTAGTGTGCATTTGCACAACAGATTTTATTATTTGTTTATTTATTTAAAGATTTATTTATTTATTTGAGAGAGAGAGAGCGTGTGTGAGCAGAGGGAAGGGTAGAGGGAGAGAGAGAATCCTCAAGCAGACTCCCACTGAGTGTGGCCCATTGCGGGGCTTGATCCCAGGACGCTGAGATCATGACCTGAGCTGCAATCAAGAGTTGGATTGCTTAACTGACTGAGCCACCCAGGCGCCCCCCCTTTTTTTTTCCTTTTTCCTTTTTAAAAGATTTTAAAAGATTTTTAAAAAAGGTTCAATATAGAGAAATAAGAGGTGAAATATATCATTCTTCAGTATGCATCTGTTGATTTCTGTCTTTAAGAACTGTTTGCTATAAGAGATCAATGTAGTTGGGCTCAGGCTCAAATGAAGTGGTCCACATTTAGTATTGCTCCCTTCAAGTGCTTCTGGTGGCTTTTCAAGGGAGACTAGTGTGCTTGTCGATTGATAAGACACTGGTAGATAACCTGGGCAGGTGTCTTGGGCAGGAGCTAAGGGTTCTTTTCATAGCTCCTGTGTTCTGCCCAAAGCAGGAGGCCTTTGAAGGTGGCTTTTTTTTTTTTTAAGATTTTATTTATTTATTTGAGAGACTGAGAGCAAGAGAGCACAGATGGAGAGTGAGAGGGAGAAGGAGACTCCCCGCTGAGCAGAGAGCCCAATGTGGGGCTCAATCCCAGGACACTGAGATCATGACCTGAGCCAAAGGCAGATGCTTAACTGACTGAGCCACCCAGGCGCCCCTAAATACTTGCTTTCCTTGGAGCTATACTCACTCCTGGGGTATGAATTTTGCTCTGAGTGTTTCTCCCTTCCCATCTGATGTTCTGGTTATGAGGGAGGGCCTCATTTAAATTCCCTGCCCCAGGGGCACCTGGGTGGCTCAGTTGGTTTAGCATCTGCCTTCAGCTCAGGTGGTGATCCCATGGTCCTGGGATCAGCCCTGCGCTAGGCTCCCTGCTCAGCACCTCCCTCTCCCCTCCCCCTCCTCGTGCTTTCTCTCTTTCTCGCTCTTGCTCTGCTCTCTCTCTCAAATAAATAAATAAAATCTTAAAAAATAAATTCCTGGGGCACCTGGGTGGCTCAGTCATTAAGCGTCTGCCTTCAGCTCGGGTCATGATCCCAGGGTCCTGGGATGGAGCCCCACATCAGGCTCCCTGCACAGCGGGAAGCCTGCTTCTCCCTCTCCCACTCCCCCTGCTTGTGTTCCCTCTCTTGCTGTGTCTCTCTCTGTCAAATAAATAAAATCTTAAAAAAAAAAATTCCCTGCCCCCAAATTATATGGCTTGTTGATTTGTAAATGGCTAAGTCAAGAATGAGTCAGGGGAGTGGTTTCCCACTTTTTTTTAGCATGACAACCTACTTAAACATTTTTTTATTATGGACTTTTCTAAGCGTAGACAAAAGTAGAAAAAATGGTATCCCATGGATCCATGTCTGAGCTTTGACAGCTATCAATTTATGGTCAATCTTGTTTATACCTCTCTCACTCCCCTTCCCATTGGAATATATATATATTTTTTAAAGATTTTATTTATTTATTTGACAGAGAGAGACAGCAAGAGAGGGAACACAAGCAGGGGGAGTGAGAGAGGGAGAAGCAGGCTTCCCACCGAGCAGGGAGCCCTATGCGGGGCTCGATCCCAGGACCCTGGGATCACGACCTGAGCCGAAGGCAGACACTTAACGACTGAGCTACCCAGGCGCCCCCCCATTGGAATATTTTGAAGGAAATCCCAGACATCAAATGATCTCATCCATAAATACTTCAGTGTGTATCCCTAGAAGGTAAGTATTTTTTTTTTTTTTAAACACAACCACAATATCATAGCATACTTAAGTAAAATTAAGAATTGCTATCAGATACCTTCTCCATCTCCAAGTTTCCCCAATTGTTTTACAAATACTTTGTTATGGCTGGTTTGTTAGAATCAGGGTTTCATGACGTAGACACACTGCATTTGTTTTCTATATCTTTAAGTCTCTTAGTCTCTATTTTCCTCCCTCTCTTTCTTTTCCTTGCCTTGATTTGTTGAATAAACTGGATCATTTGTCCTCCCGTAGATATTTTATGTTATTCCTGTGGTGATATAAATTTTATTTCTGTGGTGATAAAGTCCATTTTAAACCATGTGACAGTAGTTATACTAGCATCCTTTGATTAAGAAAAAACACTATATTAAGGTGTTGTATGGAAGTGATGAATCACTAAATTCTACTGAAACTAATATTACACTGTATGTGAAATAACTGGAATTTAATAAAAACTTGAAAAAAAAGAAAAAACACGATAACCAAAAACTACTATGAATTCAATAACACTTTCAAATTAATTTGTGTATGTGTATGTGTGTATGTGTGTGAGCAAGCAGCTGAAAAATTGTAGATCAGTACGTTCTCAAACTTTTTGATCAGGACTTCTTTAAAATTATTGAGGAGCTGCAATAAAATAAAAGCCACTTGTTGGCGTGCCTGGTGGCTCAGTAGTTAAGCGTCTGCCTTTTGCTCAGGTCATGCTCCCCAGGTCCTGGGATTGAGCCCTGCATCGGGCTCCTTGCTCAGCGGGGAGCCTGCTTCTCCCTCTGCCCCTTACCCCACTCTCGTGCTCTCTCTCACTGGCTCTCTCTCTCAAATAAATAAATAAATAAAATCTTAAAAAAGAGTGACTTGTTTATTTATTGATATTTATTGTATTAGAAAATAAAACTAGAAAGTTTAAAAATATTTAATTGGTTAAAAATAATAAGTCCATTAGATGTTAATACAAATAATATATTTGTCAGAAAAAGAAAAATATTTTCCAAAACAAAATAAAACTAGTGAGGAGAGTAATAATTGTTTTACATCTTTGCAAATCTCTTTAATGTCTCACTTGATAGAAGACAGCTGGATTCTTTTTTTTTTTTTTATTTGACAGAGAGAGAGAGAGCACAAGTAGGCAGAGCGGCAGGCAGAGGGAAAGGGAGAAGCAGGCTCTCTGCTGAGCAGGGAGCCCAGTGCGGGGCTCAATCCCAGGACCCTGGACCCTGGGATCACAACCTGAGCCGAAAGCAGCCGCTTAACCGACTGAGCCACCCAGACGCCCCTTTTTTTAAAGATTTTTTTTTTTAAATTTATTTGACAGAGAGATAGAGAGCACAAGTAGGCAGAGCGGCAGGCAGAGGGAAAGACAGCTGGATTCTTATATCTACTTTGGCATTCACTCTATTATGATATTGTGTGCCATGTGGCCTCTGGAAAATTTTGCTGTATATTTTTGAGAGTTCAGAGTGAAAAAGGCAAACAATATCTGGGTTTTATTATGAAAATAGTTTTGATCTTGTGGAGGCTCTGAAAGGTTTTGGGATGCCTGTGTGTTCCTGGACCACACTTTGAGAACTGCTGTAGAATATCTATGTGGAAGACATTATTATTATTATTAGTGTGCAGACAGTGCTTAGTGAAGGAGTATATTGGAGCATCCCCCGCAAATACTTCTCAGGTCCTACCCTCTACCTGAGCTTTATGATTTCTCCCTCATCCTATATTTGGGACCTAAAAGTACAAAAATTTCTATGGATGTTGGTAGTGGCATTCTGTTTTATGTTCTTTTAATTTTTTTAATTTTTATTTTTTTAAAGATTTTATTTATTTTTGCAAGAAAGAGAGAGCGAGCGAGCACAATTGGGGGGGAGGGGCCCAGGGAGAAGCAGATTCCCCACCAAGCGGGGAGCCTGACATAGGACTTGATCCCAGCACCCTGGGATCACAGCCCAAGCCAAAGGCAGACACCCAACCGACTGAGCCACCCAGGCACCCTGTTTCATGTTCTTTTTAAAAAGTGTTAAATTGTTTACTATATCTCCATTTCTAGCCCTCCCCCCCACCACCCATATCCCATAGCAAGCTTCATAATTTTTTTCGAAGAATACAAATGAAGGTAGTGGAGTGGAAACATGGGAACATGAAGATGTTGGAACTGTGGGTTCTAGTCTTAGGTCTGCTTCCGATGAGATGGGTGACCTCGGGCAAGCCATTTATCCTCTCTGACTCTCTGTTTATTTAGTTCCTAAAATATAGGAATTGGATCAGATAATTTTTTAAAGATTTATTTATGACAGAGAGAGAGAGCATGCATGCATGCACGTAGGGGAGGGGCAGAGGGAGAGAATCTCCAGCAGACTCCGTGCTGAGCCTGGAGCCCCATGCGGGGCTTGATCCCACAACCCATGACATCATGACCTGAGCTGAAACCAAGAGTCATACGCCAAACCGACTGAGCCACCCAGGGGGTGACCCTGGATCAAATAATTTTAAGGCCTTTTCTGGATTCCAAATCTAAAAAAAATTCTCTTATGGCTCATAAATAAGCCCACCATGATGTTTCCTTTAGCTTAAGGATGTAACATTGGCCTAACACACAGTAGAAACCCATAGCAACCTTTCTGATGAGTCAGAGGGAGAGCAAGGACTGGATACACTATGGCAGACTCAGGATTATGGGTAATGAGGTATAGGACCTCCTTGTCAAGGAGTTTTGCAGGATTTCCCACACCAGCAGGTTCAGAACAAGAACCAAAGCTCAACATGTTTTTCCTTCTGTAGACCTTTATAAACCTTCTAAACTCTATTCCCTAAGTCAGGAGTTAGCAAACTACAGCTCGGGATCTAAGCTTGGTTTTTACATTTTCAAATGGTTGAAAAATATCAAAACATGAATAATATTTTGTGAGACATGACAATGATGTGAAATTCAAATTTCAGTGCCCGTCAGTATAGTTTTATTGTAACATAGGCTCATTCATTTATGTAGTATCTGTGGCTACTTTTGTGCTATCATGGCAGATTGGCAGATGTGACAAACACAGCATGGCTCACAAGTATTTACTATCTGGCCCTTTACAGAAATTTGCAGACCCCTCCCAAATACAAACCTGTGATTTGCATTTTATGACTGTTTTTTCAAAGATTGACTGCAGTCAACAAACACTTCTAAATCACCCATTCATACACCTTTTCTGATTTACATTTGGTTCATCTTTTAGGTTCTCTTAGGTTTCCGATGACTTCTGCTCCAAATCTTTCCTTTGTATAAAAACTCAGTCTCTACTCTGACACCTTAAATTAGGCATCGCAATCCCTGTTCTGTAACATTTTGAGGGCTGTGGCAGGTGCTCTTCTGTGATCCACCCCTCTTCAGATCTAGCTGAAAACCCCATCCTGGCTTTTCCTACAGACTTCCTCAAATTCAAAACCACATGTACCCTTTGGCTTTGTATTTCCAAGGCCTTTCTACCTCCAGCAGTCGTTGAGCGTGGCAGTAAGATGTGATTTTTTTTTTTTTAATACCAAGTACTAGTCTGCTAGACTAGCACTCACTAGAGCAACTTTAAATTCGCAGTTTTGTCCCTTCGTGGTTTTCAGTGGTCTTCATTTCCCACTTTTCAAAGACATAGGCTGAAGTCTGAATGAGCTGGGGAATGAGTTAGTTCAACAGTTAAAATGAAAAACAAAACAAAACAAAATGGTGGCTCTTCCCCTATTCCTGTGGAAATCCCTGGAATTTTTAAAGGTATACAGCTGCATGTTCTAAAATTATGATACCCAGGGTTTAATTTATATAGCTACGATTGAGTGGTAACACTGAGAGGTCCATGCCACTGAAGGAAGCTTTTATACCACAATGCACAGCTACCCTCCCCCTGCCCCCACACCAGGATGATCTGAAGGCAGAAGACAGGAGGGCAAGTCATGAGGCCACAGCCTTTACTGGGGTTTCTGGGGAAAGACAAGTTAGGGCAGAGAAAACAGTTAAGGATTGGCTAGTTTGAATAATTCCGTTGGGCCTTGGGGTATAGGGGCTGTCCCAAATTGCTTAGTATGTGGCCTTGGGTTTGACTTGGGGCAGCGGAGATAGTGGCCTGGTTTTGTGAGTTGGATTAAGAACTAGTTGGGGATACAGACTCAGGGATTGGTTGGTTTGCATACGAAAGGTGTGCTCTTCAGCAAGCTGCTATTATCTTTAGGAATTAGTAGCCCTGGAAGGGGCAGTCTCTCTCTGAGTCTATGAGGCCCCCAAATACCAGAGTACCAAGAATACAGAAAATAAAATATAGTTAATATAATTGATCCTGTGATGAATGGATGCCAAAAGACAAATACAGAATCTGAGAAAACAGAATACTCTAAGAGTAGCAAATTAATTGAATTTATGTATTTAATGGAATAATGATTTTTAATATCAAAAAAGAAATCTTGCATTTTGAACTACTTTAGAAATTAATGATAAAAGGCATAGATACTCATAATAAAATTTAAAACCTGTATGAAAGTTTATAATGTGAAAATTAAAAAGGGTTTTCACTCCTATTTCGAATCCCATTTCTCAATTAACCAGTATTAATATTTTTCTAGAAGCTTTTCTTTACATGTGTATTCACCTCACTTTGAGTAAAAGCAGTATTCTTACATGGTCTGTATGGCCCTGTTACCCCTGGACTTGGACTCTTGCTTGCCCCCCCAACTCTCCTACCCACCAGCCCGAGCCTTCTAGGCATGCTCCAGCCTCAGAACCTTCGCTTCCTCCAGATAGCAGCCTGACTTTCCCCCTTACCTCCTTCCAGTCTTTACTTAAATACACCTCCACGAGGTCACCTGGACCTGACATTGGTATCAAAAATCATACCTGTCCTACATTTCTATTCCCCTCCCCTGATTTCTTTTTATCCCCAGCACTTTTTACATAGTACACATAACTCTTGCTTAGCTCTCTTGTTTATTATCCATCTCTCCCACTGGAATAGAAATTCTGTATAAGTAGGGATTTTTGTGTAGTACCTGATACACAGAAGATGCTTAATATATATTTCTTGAATGAATGGATGGATGGATGGATGGATGATTATCAAGCATAACTATACGGTTCATATTGATTTGTGTAATTCTTTTTAACAAGTGGAATTGTATTATATGTACAATCTCCAGCTTGTTTTTCTTTCCCCAGGTGGAATTTTGAACATTTTCCCATGTTAGCACAACTGGATGCTCTTCATTCCTTTAAGTAGCAGCATAATATTCCAGGGTGTAGATAAAACAATTTATTTAATGAGTCATTTACTGATGGTCATTAGGATGTTGAGATTTTACATTTTCCTACAACAACAAATCAAGGAGTAGAATGCACACCAGGTTCAGGGTATAGAACTGGTTCCAGAATGGACTAGGTCATTTTCTGGCTTTCTTGTGCTGTAATTTATATTTTTCTTTAATACTGGCTACTCAGTTAATCTTTTCTTAAAATGTATGAGATGAAGTGTTGGCAGAGATGGATGTTGGGACCATCACGGGTACTCAAAATAATTCTACATTAAAAGTCAGTTGATAGAGCTGAGGGAAGACCTCTATAGAGGTGGACCCCAGGCATGTATGGGGAGGGTCCCTCAATTTCTTTTGACCTGAGTCACCCCATTTATCCACACCTGCATCTGGTCTTGTACACCCCTTGCTGAATGGTCCATTCGTCTACCATGTGCCTTCAAAATTAATACCTGACCCTCCATGTGCTGGCCAATTTATCTTCTCAGTAATCATATCTCTCTTCTATTTTCTATCATTTAAACCCCACTTCCCAGTCCTCTCCTTTAGAGCCTAGTGCATGGTCTTTTTCCCTATTGAAATATGCCCAATCTGTGACATCTTCCATACAAAAGTTCAAGCCTCATCTCTCAGTGATGCTTGATGATATGGCCTTCATCTTGCCTTTCATTTTCACCCTGGCCCTGGACCAGTCCATCTGTTCCTTCCCCACATCTCTGCTGCTTTAATCTGTTCCTGCCTCTGATCTGTGCTTGTTACACCTGTAAGCGCAGCCCATGTAATATGCTCTTTCTTCCTAACCTTCAGAAATCTCATCTGCTTCCCTGAGTGATTCCAGCCTTTCAGCCTTCCCAGCCTCCCCGAGGAATTCCTCAGGTTACTTGAGCTGTGTTCTCTTGGGGACTGGATGCTTATTTTCCACGCTCTATCCCTTTGGGCTCTCTTGAATGTTCTCCGTTTGGCTTGATTAGGGTGCTATGGGAGCATACCTGGCCTTCCATTGTGGAGGGGTCGCCAGCATCACTAGGGGGGCACAGGCATGATAGGAACTACCAGCTGGGCTGCCAAGCCTGGGGTCACTGAGTTCCTGGAGCCCCCAGCAACTCTCTGGGACCAGTGGGGAAGACGTCACAATTTTCAGGAGGGAGGGACAGTTGGGTTTGAGAAAAACTTTTAGATTATAGAAGATATTTATATCTACAATAAGTTAGTGTTTTTAATGTTGCTGTTTTTTTTTCTTCCCTGAGTGGTGGGCCTTTTGATGATAGCTCTGAACCTTCTTTCCAGAAAAAGGCACAAATACACAAAATTTTGAATGAACTTCCAAGATGTGCATGGACCCCCTGAAACCCAGCAAAGGTTCCATAGCCCTCAGGCTAAAGCCCACCTCCCCAGAGTATGTTTCATGTTTGTCCTTTGCTGTTGGTTTCCCCCCCTACTTGTCCACTGAATGTGGCTGGAAAGCATTGTCTTAATGAGATACTGCAATAGACACAAAATGACACTGATGGCATTTTGGGCTTTTCTTTTTTAATTAAAAATTTTTTGAAAAAAGATTCTATTTATTTAACAGAGAGAGAGGGAGCAAGTGAGCACAAGCAGGGGAGCGGCAGAGGGAGAGGGAGAAGCAGGCTCCCTCCTCAGCAGGGAGCCTGATGCGGGGCTCGAGCCCGGGACCCTGAGCCAAAGGCAGACGCTTAACTGACTGAGCCACCCAGGTGCCCCTCTTTTTTAATTTTTAAAGCAAGTTTTGCAGGCGCACCTGGGTGGCTCAGTTGGTTAAGCGTGGGACTCCTGATTTCAGCTCAGGTCATGATCTCAGGATCATGAGATTGAGTCCTGTGTTGGGTTTCACGCTGGGCATGGAGCCTGCTTCAGATTCTCTCTCTCTCTCTCCTTCTACCCCCCACCTCTTGCTCCCACATGTGCGTGCTCTCTCTCTCTCAAAACAACAACAAAAAATAAAGCAAGTTTTGCCTCTCTTTGGACATGTTCCATATTGTGATTTAAAGAATTGGGTAGGGTTCTTTTCCCCACATCGTGCATAAGTTTAAGACTACAGTAGTGCCCCCTTATCCGTGGTTTCACTGTCTGTGGTTTGTTACTGCAGTCAGCTGCAGTCTGGAAGCAGGTGATCCTCCTGATGTACCTTTAGAAGGTCAGTAGCAGCCTAATGCTACTGCACTCCATCCTCACTTCGTCTCATCACACAGGCATTTTATCGTCTCTCCTCATCACAAGAAGGGTGAGTACAGTTCAGTAAGATATTATGAGAGCAAAAGAGTGGGAGAGAAACCACATTCACATAACTTTTATTACAGTATACTGTTATAGTTCTATTTTATTATTAGTTATTGTTCATCTCCTACTGTACCTAATTTATAAATTAAACTTCATCATAGGTATGTAGTATAGGAAAAACATAGTATATATATAGGGATGGTAGTATCTGCAGGTTTCAGGCGTCCACTGGGGGGGCTTGGAACAGATCCCCCAGAAATAAGGGGGGACTACTGCACAAGATTCTGTCTTGTACCTGAGTTATTCATATTGCGGAGTAGGTAGTGGGAATTCTCCTCTCAATTATACTGGGGATTCTTCAATACTGATTTTTTGCATCCTTGCCCGCACAACTCAATTTAGATCTGATGGGCTCCATAGGAAGAAAGGGAATCATAGAGAAGGGGAAAACTAGGTGTTAAGAGCATGGCCCCCAGAAACAGGCTGATCTGAGTTACTGAACTCAAGGATCTTAAGCTGGTGACTCAAAGGCGAGAGGAACCAGCGAGTATATTTTGTTTTGCCTTCCCAGCACTTCCAAAAGTAAAGTTATCTTGCTCTCAATAAAAGATATTTTCTTAATCTTGATTATACCGGCCCTCTGAAAGTGGTTATGTCAGTTGCTTGCCCCGAGGCAATTGAGATTAGGATTTAGTTTCCCCATCTGTAAAATGGGTAAAATAGGTACCTCAAAGAGCTAAAGGAGCTTATGAATATAAGAACTAATTGAGTTAGCTTGGTTGCTGTTAATTCTGAACAAATTGTACATCTGATTATGAATCATAATCAACAATTATGAATACCTTAGAAAGTGCTTTGGGAGGTAGATAGAAGCATGGGGATGGGGGTATAGGAGCAGGATGGGACTGAGAGACGCTGAGTCAGTGTGTGGATAAAATTAGACCTATTTGCTGGGAATAGGACAGCAGAATTTGGTCCAGAAGGTTGCAGAACAGTCACCGGCACACAGCTCGTAGAAGTCGGTGCCTGGGGTTCCACCATAATGGTAATGTGTGGTTTCCACTGCTGCTCCTTGCTGGGGAAGTGAAGGCCCTTTCCTGTGGACTTTCTCACCCTCAGGCCTTCGGTGCTCCCACAGCTTCCTTCTTTCGCTGCCCACTCCTTGGATTTCACAGGCAGTTCCAGACACAGGAACGCTTTTGATGGGACAGCATCCCCCACAGTTCTGGAAGGTGGGCCTGGGGTGCCATGGTCATGTCCTGGGTGTCTGGAACTCATTTTAATTAGCAATTCAGATGCTTTGATGCCTGGGCTCCCTTGGGCTTCCATGAGCTGACGACCTTGGCCTGGCTCAGTATAGACCTCTCATTGACTTGGGCTCTGTTGTCCATAGGAGGGGAAAGGGTATGTCAGGAGAGCCTGTGATGCGGCAGGGGTGGGCATACTCTGCCTTCTAACTTGGGGTCCCAGGCCATGGGGCTCAGCTGTATTGTCAAGGAGCTCAGATTGTCATCAGAGCTGGAGAGTCTGGGGGTGCAGTTGAGGCTGGACTGGGGACAGCAGGCTAGAACTTTCGGTGTTGGTACAAGCTTGGAGAACTGTGGATTCTAGGTTCAAATCTCAGCTCTTCTATTTATAGGCTATGTGGCCTTGGGCAAGTCATCTAATCTCCTGGAGTCTCAGTTTTCTCATCTGTAAAAGGGGGATAATAATAGTACCTACTTCAGAGGATTCCTGTAAAGATGAAATATGTGTGTGTGTGTGTGTGTGTGTGTGTGTGTGTGTGTGTGTTAGCTTGTAAGTGTTAGCTACAATTCCTAATATTAGTGTAAGGCCAAGGCTTGGATTGCTGAGCTGGGCATTAGGACTAGGTGCTGGTCAGGACTGGGGACAGGAGTGAAGCTAAATAGCGAATGAGACATGGGATTGAGGACAAACATTACAACAGTTGGGATTAGGGTTGGCTCTGGAATATAGTTTGATCCAGCCATTTGCTGCAGCCTTTCACTGAGGGGTGAGAGGAACAGTGGCAGGGGTGGGGTGGGAGGGAACAAAGGCAGCCTCCTTCCTGCCCCCAGTCCACAAGCACCAATATGGATGCCTGGGTACCCTTGCCTCCCCTCACTACACAGGGGGCCGTAGCCATGGAGGGAGCTCGGAAGGGGGAAAGGAGGTTCTGAGTTACTCAAATGTGGGTTGGGGGTGGTTTGGCAATGGAGCTGGTGCCAAAGTTTGGCAGAAGGGGAGATATAACTACTGTTGTCAACCGCCTGTCGGGTCTCCTCCTCATAATGGCTCTCTTGGGGGTAGTCTTGGATCCCTAGAGAGGTGGAAATGACACCAGTCTTCTCCTATGGCTGCTCTAACAGCACCAGAGCTTGGACGAAGGCCTGTAGAGGATGCGGTTCTCTAGGGAAGACCTCCTTGCCCAAGTGGCGTATCAGGTCCATACACTGAGGTCCTGATGCCCTTGCACCTGCTGATGTATTCCCCTGTATTTGTGTCCACGGTCCTCATCACCTGGAGGCAGCTAGTTGAAGAGTTTCCTTCTGAAAAGGAGGAGAGGTCTGCAGGAGAGAGGACGTCTGAGACCAGAGAAGGGCAGTGTCTCTCCACAAAATCTAAAATGGCTTCCAGTGGCAATCTGCTTTGGAGCAAGTAGAAGGGACAGAAGAAGAATTTGCTCAATCATGGATGGGTGGGTGGACCAAGGAAAGACCCGGAATTCAGCAGCATCATTGTCTGGGGCAGGAGCAGAAGTAATTCTTTTTGTATCATTTCAATACACTGTTCACTTCTTACGCCTATTAGGACAAACACACAGTTACTATCTGTTTATTTGTATGGCGCCGCCAGGACTCAGCATGAGAATGTGCATGTCTGCCAAGGGTGCTAGCTCCCGGGGTCCTCAGAGCTGCAGGAACTGCAGTAGCTACAAGTGTTGCAGATGTGCTCGAGCCCTTGGGGCCTCAGCCTTGCCCCATCCCCTCCAAAGCCTGGAATCCCCCCGGGGGTGGGGGTGGGGTGGCGTGACTGGACATGCTACACCTGCCGTGTGAGTGCGCATGTGTGTTTAACAGAGGCAAAAGAAGGTCCTTACATTGTGGCTTAGGGACAGAAAGGACACTTCTTTGAGAGCCAACCAGCCTGGTGTTATTAAGACTTACATTATTACATTAGGATTATTTTAAGTGGTCTGTAAGAGTAAAGTGAAAAGAAGTGAGCACATGAGGGTTTGCTGGGCTCCAGTTGTGAAAATCAGAACGAGGAAACACCAGAGGCTTCTCATTAGACCCAGGAATGGATTATAGAACACCCACCACTACCATTATCATTTGATGTCTTTCCCAGTTTGTAGCTAGTGCAATTAAAGATGAAACAGAAACAAGATTTAGATCATTGGAAAGGAAAAGACAAAATTTTATTGCTTGCAGATGATATGATTTTATACCTAGCCTACTAAGAGAATCAAACAAAATGAACCCTAACTCTCGGATTTAATAAGAGAGTTTAGTGTGTTGGCTACAAGCAGGATAGATATACTCAAATCAAAAGCTTTCCCACATACCAGCATTGATGGGCTTTAAAATATAATGAGAGAGCTAGAGCTAGAGCTAGAGCTAGAGCTAGAGCTAGATAGATAGATAGATAGACAGGTAGATAGGGAGATTATTTTTAGAAACAAAGCTCACAAAATATTCAGGAATGACCTTAGAATGTGCAGTGGGATCTATGTAAAGATCCCATGTCAAAAAAAAAAATCCCTATGTAAAAATATCTGCTGCGATTTTATTAAAAAAAAAAGATGTGAATTAATGGGAAACCATACCATGCTTTGTTTTCTGATTACAAATGTTATATATATCTTCCTTCATTAACTACTTACTGCATTCGCACTATGCGCTATCGGCTGGAGTTTCAATAGTGAAAAACACAGATATGGTCCCCATCTTTATGGAATTTACATTTGAGTGGAAGAGATAGATGATAAAAGAATAAACAAAACAAATTATTTGCATAAATACATTTATCACGATAAATGTACAAGAGAAGTGGCCTTTACCTTTGAAGTCTGTGGGAGCTCACCCCACAGACTCCTATTTAGTTCTCTAAAGCACCTAAACTTGTCTTTACTACAAATACACTGACTACAGCAAATTTGTTAAATAAGCAATGAACAATCGATCTAATTTAATGAGGAAAATATGTAAGCAGGATACCAATAAATCACCTCAGCTCTCAGTGACAGAGGTCAGAGTTTCCTGCAGACTACGTTCTTTCCTTTAAAAGGAAATCTTTTTTCTTTTCTTTTTACTTTGTTTAAATGCATTCTTGCAAAAGTCAAGCAAAATACCAGAGGGTTTGGTTTGGCCTGTGTCCCCTGGAGGTGGGGCTGGTCCACTTCTGGGCTTCCAGCTAGCCACGTTTAAACTCCGTAGTTAATCATAAGAATGCAACGGGTTCTTCTTGATTGAACTATCACAGTTTCGTGGACCACTGCTTGGCTTGAATGGTCAACCAGGGAAAGATGTATTTTAAATGTTTTTGCATCCTTCTTATAAAAGTGGACAGGATAGAAAATGCCATTGAAGCATAAGGGTGTTGAACTGAATGTGGGGATGAATCAGTCTCCAGTACACCATTTTCTAATATGGTTTTTCTTCTGCATTTATTACTGATGTCTTAAACTTTTCATCTTCTTTATCCCCCGCTGTTCACACCTTGGATGAAAGTTTACGGATTTCCTCTACAGTTTCTGCCCTATCCTCCATCATCTTCTTTCCTTTTGCCCTGTCAGAATTTTCCAAGGGGGCTTATCGCTAACAGACAACATTCAGCTCTGGAGAATAAAGGATGCAGATAACCATATTCTGCACAGAGTGTCCTCCTTTGATGCTCTCTTTATATAGCATGCTAAGGACATATGGAATTAATTCTTCTTCTGAGGCTTCACAAGTTGCCAACTGACACATTTGTTTTCAGAAGGAAGGTAAGTATAGGCCAGGTGTGGTGGTGGGCTAGGTCTTAAAAAATATTTCCGGTTGGCCAGGAGAAGAGCCGAGAGTGCTCCTGCATTGTGGGAGCATCCAAGAATTTGAGGACTGTTCTCAAGGAGGAGGACTCACCCTTGGCTTTGCCTCCTGGGCTGCAGCAACAGATACCTTCCAGGAAGTGGGGACTTGAATGATAAATTGTTAGAGTTTGAAGGGAACTTTAAACACATTCTTCCCAGTCATTCCCTTTAACTAATGAAACTGAGGCCCTGAGAGGTGGAAGGACTTTCAAGGGGAGTCTCAGTTTCCAGCCCTGTGGTGTTCCCAAGACACTTGGCATCTGCTAGAAACTTCAGAAGCCACTCCCGGAATCCACCCAGGATCTGAGCCGAGGGCTCTGGGAGTGGCCCCCCTCTTGCTCTACAGCAATGAGGAAGTCATATGGTATCTTTTTCTTTAGAGACTGGGAGAATGATTCATCTTCAAGTCCCAAAAAGACAGTGACAGATTCTTAAAGCTGCACACAGCCATGAGAAAATGACAAACATGTGAGGTGCTAAAGCAGAAAAGTGCTCCCAGTGGTACAGCTGTGAAGAGGACAGCCCTGTACACTTCCGGACAGTGGAAACAATGCTTTGCTTGGAACAGGTGTGTGTTCAACTTCAAGTGCTTCAGGAGGGTCAGAGTAGAAGGCATTTGAAACAAAAGATAATTTACAAAGACATGGGGAATGCTTTACGGTCCAGGATCACAAAGGGAATGAGAAAACCATCAAGACCATAATCAAGTCTCCAACACCTACATTTTCATTGAAACATTTCAAATCTACAGGAAAGTTGAAAGATAGTGCAGCGAACATCTACCCATCCTTCACCTAGATTTGCCGATTGTTAACATTTGAACTTTATAGATATTGTGATACTTTACTTTAGCATGCCTCTCTTGAGAATAGTGACATTTCCCCCATGCGACCATATTACCATGATCACACCTAAGAAAACTAACAATAACTATTATGTATAGTTTGTATTCAGTTTCCCCCCAGATGTCTTTTTTTTTTTTAAGATTTTATTTATTTATTTGACAGAGAGAGACACAGCGAGAGAGGGAACACAAGCAGGGGGAGTGGGGGAGGGAGAAGCAGGCCTCCTGCGGAGCAGGGAGCCCGATGCAGGGCTCCATCCCAGGACCCTGGGATCATGACCCGAGCCGAAGGCAGACGCTCAACGACTGAGCCACCCAGGCGCCCCCAAAATGTCTTTTTATAAGATTTTTTTTTCAATCTGGGATCAATCAAGATTCATGCATTATATTTAGTTACAATGTCTTTATAGAATAATTGCCCACCTCCCTTTTTCATGACACTGGAGTTTTGAGGAGACCGGGCCAGTTGTTGTGTAGAATGTGTCATACTCTATATTGATCTGATTGTTTTCTCTTCATCATTTTTAGGGAAACATTTTAGGCAAAAATACTTCATAGGTGAGATTGTGTGTCTCTTTTTGCTTTATACAAGTAGACACATAATGTGTGGTCACTCAATCACCTGCCAGTTAGTGAGATGTCCCCTATATTCCTCCATTTCCCCCTTTATAGTTAGTAAATTCTCTGTGCAGTGACACTTTGAATCCATGTGAGTATACTGCCCCCTGTTGTTAGTCATTGCTTGAAATGAAGATTACATCACTGGTTGCAAAGCAGTCTTTTTTTTTTTTTGAGAGAGAGTGAGCATGTGTGCCTGTGTTGGGGGGAGGGGCAGTGGGCGAGGGAGAAGCAGAGAAGCCCAAGCAGACTCCCCGCCAAGTGTGGAGCCTTCTCTGGGCTCAATCCCACGACCTGGAGATCGCAACCTGAGCCAAAACCAAGAGTCCGATGCTCAACCGACAGGTCCAGCCAGGTGCCCCAGAGAGAGAGAATCTTAAGCAGGCTCCACGCCCGGCATGGAGTCCGAGGCGGGGCTCTATCTCATAACCCTGAGATCGTGACCTGAGCCGAAATCAAGAGTCGGTCACTTAACCAACTGAGCCATCCAGGCGTCCTGCAAAGCTGTCATTTTTAAATCCTGTATCACTCCTGTATTTATTAGTTGACGTTCCTCTGTAAGGAAAATTTCTCTCTTTCTCTCTCTTGAGTATCATCGTGGACCATGGATTATTTTTCAAAAACATTTCATTGTATTATAATCCATTATCATCATTACTCCATTATTCTATTTGCTACTCATGTTGTACCAAATTTGGGTAGCAGGAGCCCTTTCAGGGTGCCCCCTACAGCCTTTTGGCATGTCTTGGTTAGTCTTTGAGCCCTTCCTTGCTTTCTGGTGCAACGAAATGTTGCAGGCTCACTTGTATTTTCCCTATTCCAGACCAGGAGTCAGGATTTTATCAAAGGATCCTTATGAGGAATGACATTTTTAAGCCATAGCCCAAGCACTAGATATGCTCATTGCTACTGGCATACACATTCACAGGAAAATAAAATCAACTTACAACAAATTTTAGTTACATTTCTTTCTGAGATATATAAATAATCCACTTCCTTGATCTTAAAATTAGATAAATCAGGAGGGAATAACCAGGGTCAACAATTATTCTTGAAGAAGCCCCAAGCATTTAAAAAAACCAAAACAACAACTGAGTGCCTTTGAGAGATACTGTATTAGTTTCCTGTGGATGCTATAACAAAGTATCGCAAACTTGCTGGCTTAAAAGAAAATAAATTTATTGTTTCATATTGTCTGGAGGATAGAAATGTCAAATCAAGGTGCTGGCAGAGCTGCACTGCTTCTGAAACCTGTAGTGGAGAAAGCTTCCTTGCCTCTTCTGGCTTCTGGTGTTTACTGACAACCTTTGATTGGCTTCTAAACGCACTACTCCAGCCTGCCTCCATTGTCATGCGGGTGTCTTCTTCCTCTGCGTCTCTGTCTTTGTGACTCTTTCCTCTTATGAGGACATCAGTCATACTGGATTAGGGGACCCACGCTACTCCAAATGACCTTGCTTTAAAGCTTGATTTCACTTGCAAAGACCCTGTTTCTAGGTAAGGTCACTTTCATGGGTACCAAGGGTTAGGATGTCCACATATCCTTTGGGGGATCCAGTCCAACCCATAATAAACACCATAATCCAGAAGGTAAGCATTAAAAGAGTGTTTAGCTGGAGTATGGAAACATCAATTTTATAGGAAAATTTTATAGGAAATCACCCCTGTAAATTCTGACAAATACTTTTCTTGGGACTCCAAATTGAAAGAAATTCAATACATAAGACAAACCTACAGTATTTATTTTAACCAGTTTTATGTATTGGTTAGGTAAGGATGAAAGAGAGAGGGAAGAAAGACGGAAGACAATGAGAGACATACTGAAAAGAGAGAGCTCTCTGAACACCAAGAGATAAGAGATTGAGGGGCCGCCAAAGAGGGGATACATGGGGGGATTTGCAGGAAGAAAGCAGGGAGTGATGCTCAGTTGCAGGAAAGATCATTGTCTTCTGCTCTTTTAGCTGGACTCAAACGGTGTGACCACAGAGTCCATTCTGACTCTTTACTTGCAACCACATTTTTTACTTATGCTTCTTTATTGAGAAAACTGAATATTAATCTGTTTTACTGCTTGGCACAGATGGGGCTGGGGACTTCATGAAGTGTGTATCTTTGGCATGACTACCCCAGGGGTAGTCTTAACAGAGGTGGGAGTCCACAAACAGCACCAAGACTGGAGTTTGCGGGGGGAGGGCGCAGATTTGAGCCTAGGTGAGGCCAGTGTCTAGGTCACCAAATCCAAAGGGTCAGCCTTAACTAGACATGAATGTGACCTGAGGAGCCAGTCCAAAGGCCGGTTGCCAAATTTGGTTGTTGTGGTGGGAACCACAGCTGGTGATCAGGAATGCCTAAGTAGCCAATACATCAGAGTGTGACAAGAGGGCGGGCAGGGGTGCAATTCTCCGTGACCAAGGAAGGTATGTGCCCAGGGCAGACACAAGGAAGGTTTAACTCCATGTGTCTTACTCTGGGACCTCTTGTCTCCAGGCTCGTTAGCATGGGTCTGAGGGAAGCTGGTGGAGTGGCACCTCTAGAATGTGCTGGCACGAAAGCCTTGGTGTGTGGTGTGCAGAACACAGGCCTCCCCTAAGTCTCTTCAGCAGAACCCAGGTCCTGAACCCAAGTGCCTGACTCTGATCTTGGTGTTCATTTACCTCCCAGTGTAGTTTAGAAGTCCAGATTTCTCTAAGAAGCCCAGGGAACAAGTGCATGCACCTGGCCCGGTTAGAGATGCTGGAGACAAATGGGGAACAAGACAGCTGAGAACCATGTGCTCCTGGGCAGAGCCGAGCCCTGCGCTGCCACATTGAGGGCACAGGGTTCGTTCAGCTCTGTTGTTGCTCTGCTTTTTCTGTTTAGCTGATTTATTTATTTTTTTAGGTGAAAGTTTCTAATAATTAATGCTTAAAATAATAGCTACAGACTAACCCCAGACGCAATTCTTTGCTTTTGTCACCATTTACTATAAATAAAATGAGAACAGAGTTATGATAATGATCTATATATGTATATACTAATGATATCATATATATATATTATATATGACTTATTTACTATTTGAGAGAGAGAGAGAGAATCTCAAGCAGACTCCCCTCTGAGCACAGAGCCCGACACGGGGTTGGATCTCACGACCCTGAAATCATGACCTGAGCCGAAATCAAGAGTCACAGTCTTAACCAACTGAGCCATCCAGGCGCCCCATGTGAGTTATATATTTTTAAAATTATTCTGTAACTTGGCATCACTTGTTATACATTTATACCAGGAAAGTCATACCATCCAAAAGGTCAGTTTTACTCATTGTTCTCTCTTTTAGTGAGGAAGAACTGTTAAAATGTTATTTCAACATATGATTGTTTTAAACTGGGCTTTAAAACAATGCTCCTGGGGGCCCTAAGATTCTGCCAATGTGCCCCAGGGGTTTGCTTATATGCTATATAAATTAAAAAAAAAATTGAAGTGAAGTTCACATAACAAAATTAATCATTTCCAAGTGAACAATCCGGTGGCATTTAGTACAGTCAAAATGTTGTGCAACCATCAACTCTGTCTAGTTCCAAATCACTATCATTACCCCAAAAGGAAACCCCATACTCCCTTTCCCCCCTTGCCCCGGCAACAACCAGTCTGCATTCTGTCTCTGTGGATTTACCTAGTCTGGGTGTTTCATATTAATGAAATCATACAATATGTGGCCTTTTGGGTCTGGTTTCTTTCACTTAGCATTTTTTAAAAGATTTTATTTATTTGAGAGAGAGAGAGAGCATGAGTGGGGAGGAAGGGCAGAGGGAGAAGAAGAAGCAGACTCCCCGTTGGGCAAGGAGCTCAATGCGGGGCTTGATCCCAGGACCCTGAGATCATGACCTGAGCCAAAGGCAGATGCTCAACCAACTGAGCCACCCAGGCGCCCCTCACTTAGCATGATTTTGAAGTTCACCCACTTTGTAGCATATATCAGTATTTCATTCCTTTCTATGGCTGCACAGTATTCCGTTATATGTATATACCACAATTCATTTATCCATTCACTCATTGATGGACATTTGAGTTGTTCCCACCTTTTGGCTATTGTGATGCTATGGACATGTTTCTACGTGTGTACATGTATTTGAGTACTTGCTTTCAGTTCTTTTGGGTCTGTTGCTTTGTTTTAAATCATTAGAACACAGAACTCTGCCTAACCCAGGTCCTCAATGCCATCAGCCTTTGGGTTCACCGTCCATCACTGCTAATTGGATAAATCTCTAGCCCTTTTATCTGGGCAAACTTCTGGCTCCTAGTTTACTCTCGCCTGGTAGATGAAGTGGGCTGGGGGAGACTGGACAGCACTTTTACATCTACATACGTAGTTTCTGAGAAGATTAATTTGATTATTTGTTTAGTCACTGAAGAAATTTCTTTGGCGCATCTATTCTGTGAAAGGCACTGTGCTAGAATACCCAGAGGCTAGGAAGAGATCTAAATCATGATCCTGTCCATCAGTGTTGTGCTAGCCAGTTGATTAGGACAGTACCCATATGCAAAGAACTCTAAAATGAGGCACTTGACAAGTGTCCTAGGCCAAGTACAGAGGGAGAGAGCCCTTTTGCTGGGGTGACCAGGGAAGCTTTCATTAGGGTGTGTTACTTGAAACCAACCTAGGTTGAATCTATATTAATAGGTGAGGTGTAGGGGGAAGGCATTTTTCATGGTGAAGTTGTGGCCGGAGGAAATTCAGTGAGGAGATCAGCTTGGCTGGAGCAAAGATTAATGTAGGGCAGAAAGGTGCGGGAAGGCTGACGGAGGGTTTGGTTCCAAAGGATTGGGAGTTTGCACTTTATCCTGAACCAAAATAGAGTCTGGTGGGAAGCAGTCTAATAATTGGGCATGAACCTTTATTTCATTTCATTTTTATGGCTGTGTGGCTGTGATGATGGTCACCGTTTAGAATAGCTACTCTTGCCAAATCCTCAGGAAACTTCACCTGTTTAGTCACTTATTTTCTGCTTCTCTGATACTTATTGAAATTCTTTCTGAGGAGTAGCCATTGATGTCTGGAGCTTGAGCACTGTTTTGGTTTATCAAGACTCTGATTTTCATTGAATACTTAGTATTTTAAAATTGGTTACCTTATTAACAAGTTATTTTGCTTTTGTGACCTGAAATAATACTATAAAATATTTACTGTAGTGATTCATTGCTTAGATATATACTTTCTCTATATTTTTCAAAAAGGAAAAAGTCATAGCAGAAAGAAAGAGAACAAGGTAGTTAGTCTGTTTGGTTGTGTTTGTCCTACTGGGGTATCTGACCCGATTATCTTACCTACTACAAATCCTTTGGTACTTAGTGTCACCCAATACACAGTGCAATCAGTTACTTTTTGCTACTGTATCGTAAATAATACTTAATTGTATCTATTCAATTAAAAAAAAAAAAGATTCTTTCTGAGGACCTGCCCAGCAGGTAAATTATAGGTCTATGCCAGAGTGTGCTCTGTGGAACATCACTTCTGTGAATAGGATTCCATGGTCAAACAAAAAATATTTCGAAAAGATTTTATTTATTTGAGAGAGAGAAAGAGAGAGCACAAACATGGGGAGTGGCAGAGGGAGAGGGAGAAGCAGGGAGCCTGCTGCAAGGCTGGATCCCAGGACCCCAAGATCATGACTTGAGCTGAAGGCAGATCCTTAACTGACTGAGCCACCCAGGCACTCCTTTGGTCAAGCAAATTTGAGAATCATTGCATAGTGTATCTCACTCTAGGAGGTTCACAGTGCACATTAGCAAGTGAAAGGCTTTCAAAATCCTGCAGCAAGGATACCAGTTTAATTTGTTTAGCCCAGCCTTTCCTAAATTTACCTGCTGCAGTGGGTTGCATGGTGTGCCTCCCCCCACCCATACATCTATGTCAAATCCCTGGAAACTATGGATGTTACCTTATGTGAAAAAAAGAGTCTTTGCAGATGTAATTAAGTTAGGGATCTTGAGGTGAGATCACCCTGGATTCTCCAAGTGGGCTCTGAATCCAATGACAAGTGTCTATATAAGAGAAAGACAGAGGGAAATATGAGACAGACAGAAGAAAAGAGACACAGAACAGAGATGATAAGATGAGGCAAAGATTGGAGTGATGTGTACACAAGCTGAGGAAGCTAAGGAGCCAGCAGCTGCCAGGAACTGGAAGGCTGGGAAGGATTTTCCCCTAGAACCTCTTGCAGTGAGAATTGCGGATGCACTTCAGGTTCCAGCTTTCAGATTCCCCTGCATACGACTTGATTTCAGAACAAGGCAATCACTGTGGTCTGTGGGTGGTGGCAGAGGTGATATGTGGTTCTGCAGGGCTCGGTGCAGGGGGCAGCTTCCTGCTTCCAGCAGAGGCACACAGTGCTGCACTGTGCAGTGCCGGATTGGCTTGTGCCTCCTTGTTCTCCGGCCAGTCCTCTGCTCTGGCTTTGGAATGATTCCTGGAAGTTCAGCCTGGAGTCTGTTTCTTGCCAAACCGGCTTCAGTGGTTCTGGAAGTTATACGATACTCTCTTACAAACATCTTCTTGTTTCATCTAGCCAGAACAGATTCTGTTCTCCTTAGCTAGACCCTTACTGATGACCTCCCTATGCAAGTGTTGGGTGCATATGTAAAGAAGCAGCGACTAAAAAGCAATACAGTTAGTGAATATGTTGATGAGATCACAAATCTAAAACCTATAGCAAAAATTTCCCTGAATTTATATAATTATGCTTGCGACTAAAAATTTCCAGTGATAGTGCCAAACATGGTTTAAAAAAATACTGTATGTAAATAAAAGTGAGTCTGTTAGATGCTTTTATTTATTTATTTATTTACTTAATTATGTTATGTTAGTCATCATACATTACATCATTAATTTTTGATGTAGTGTTCCATGATTCATTGTTTGTGTATAACACCCAGTGTTAGAGGCTTTTAAAAGTGCTTCTTGGGATGACTGAGATATTGAAAGACTCAAGGTAAGAGTTTATTTTATTTTATTTTTTAAAGATTTTGTTTATTTATTTGGGGGAAGAGAGAGGGAGAAGCAGACTCTCCGCTGAGCAGGGAGCCAGATGCAGGACTCGATCCCAGGACTCTGGGATCATGACCTGAGCTGAAGGCAGATGCTTAACAGACTGAGCCACCCAGGTGCCCCTAAATCATTTATATTTTCAAGTTGGCCAAAAACCCCCAGAATCTCAACTTTATTTTTTGAGGTGTTTTCCCCTTGTATATATATTCAGAGTTACCCAATATTCAAATGAAATGGTATTAATATGGCCTGAAACTCACGTGCAAGGGATGACCGTTCAGAAATGCTTGCCTACTGGATCAAGGCTCCGCATAATATATGGCAATGTGGTGTTCAATCGACTACTTAAATGACAGATAAAATGGGTGAGTCAGTGTTGCTGTTGTGACAGAGGCTCTTTCTTCTGTTTTCTTTCTGATTCCTACCATCTCCACGGTTTCTGCCTCTTCGCCTACTTCTAACACAGATGAGTAGGATCTGGTCTCTGACTCAGGGAGCTTGCAGGGTCCAGTAGGGGAGATGATGTGCAGATTCACAGCGGAGAGAATCGCTCAGTGAGCAGGAGGACCCTTCCATTTATGCAGAGACTGATTTCAGGAAGGAGGTGACATTTCGGTTGAGCTATCCATAGATTTTACTAGATCATTGGAGAGATCCTTCAGATGGAAACTGATAGTTTCTTCCTTGGACTTCATCAATCACCAGTTGTCTGGAATTCTAAATAAAACCCCCACGTCAGATCAGAACTTTCCAGCAAGTTGATATTCCCCTCCAGTGTGGGTGAAATGCCAGCGTAAGAGAGACTTGTGAAGCTTAGCTACATTGTCTTGGCAAACAGATGGACGCCCTGCATTTATGAAGGAGGAAGGAGAATGCTTCCGCGTCAGCCTTTCCCTGGTGACAGGTGGGAGAGGTGACCCTGTCCGGGTCTTTGCCCCACCGGCTGCGGGGTGGCCGTCGGGCGCAGTTTCCCTGCGCTCCGCTGGGTCGCACTGTGGCCCCACGAATGCGCGCCCGGGCCGAGCAGGGGCGCTCGGGAGCGGTGGCCGGGTCCAGCCTCGGGCGGAGGTGGCGGCGCTGGGGTGCAGGCAGCAGCTACCGTGCGGCGGGCCTCCGGGGGCCGTGCGCAGCGCAGAGCTTTTCCAAACTCCAGCAGGGCTTGCACTCGACAGCATATCCCAGCGGTGGGACCTCGCCAGCCCTCAGGGAAGGCCGCTCCCGTCTCCGGGGGATCTGACCTCTCTATTTGCTCTTGTCCTTTGGATGGCACAAAAGGAGTGGTCCCCCAGGAGAGAGGGCCGGGGCGGGGGCTGGGGGGTGAGGGGTGGGCTCCGATCCAATCGCGGTCAGGGAAGCGGGTGGTCCTCCAGTTGTAGCCACACTCTTTCTGACTCCCAGCACGCGGGTGGGGAAGTGCTCTTTTGATTTCTTGCAGAACACAAGTATATAGACATCTCCTTTTAAACTTCCTCATTACACAAAAAATGGGGTCTTCTGCACCCCCTCACCCCCGAACCCCCGACCCTAATACGTCTTGGAGATGGCTTCACATCCGTGCATGGGGATCCTCGCCGTTCTTTCAGAATGGCTGCCAGGTGTTCTACTGGACAGCACACCATAATTATTCAACCCAGTCCTCACTGAAGGATACCAAGCTTGTTTGCTGTCTTGTGCTGTTACAAACAGTTCTGCAGGGAACATGTGTGTATGTGTCTTGGGTTATGTGCACACCTGTGTCTATAGGATAAATTCCTAGAAGTGGAATTGTCTTGTTGAAGAATATTTGCATTTTTAATTTTACTGACCTTGCCAATTAAATGTACTACCAAATCATACTCTCCTCAGTGACTACTCCCATCTCCCACCTCATTAACACTAGGTTTGTTGAGCTTTTAAAATATTTGCCAATGTGAAAGATTAAAAAGTAGCATGTCATTGTTTTCATTTGCATCTTTTAAATTTGGGGTGAGGTTTATTCTTTTTCTTTTTTTTTTTTTAACTTTAATTTTTTTTTTTTTAAGATTTTATTTATTCATTTGAGACACAGAGATACTGAGAGAGGGAGGGAGAAAGCATGAGCAGGGAGAGAGGCAGAGGGAGAGGGAGAAGCAGGCTCCTCGCTGAGCCAGGAGCCCGATGTGGGGCTCGATCCCAGGACCCTGGGATCATGACCTGAGCCGAAGGCAGACACTTAACCATCTGAGCCACCCAGGTGCCCCAAGTTTATTCTTTTTCATATGAATAAAGCTATTTGAATTTAATGACCAGATGGTTTATGTCCTTTGCCCATTTCTATTCGAATGTTGGACTTTTTCTTATGGATGCAAATGCTTTTTATATATTAAAGAAATCAGATCATTGACTGTCATATCGATTCAGTCTTTGCCTTCATTTACAGTACTTACCATTCGTAAATTTTAATATTGATAGAGTAAAATTTGTCATTTTTTTACTTTATAGCTGTTGGGTTTTCTGTTTTGTTTACAGAGACCTTCCTGACTCAACTATTGCATCCAGATGCTCCCAAGTTTTTTTTTTTTTTAATTTTATTTATTTATTTTGACAGAGAGAGAGAGACAACGAGAAAGGGAACACAAGTGAGGGGGTGGGAAAGGGAGAAGCAGGCTTCCCGTGGAGCAGGGAGCCTGATGTGGGGCTCAATCCCAGGACCCCGGGATCATGATCTGAGCCGAAGGTAGACGCTTAATGACTGAGCCACCCAGGCGCCCCCAGATGCTCCCAAGTTTTAATTTAGGCATCTCTCCAAAAAGATTGCTGGTACTGCGAGCAGCTTACTATATGCTAGGACAGAAGGGAGGGAATATTCTTTTATTCCACGGGGAAAATACATGATTTGGAGTCAAGCAAGTAATTTGTCTTTTAAAAAATAACATTTATTCCCTGTTAACAAAGATTATATATTTTTATTGTAGGAAATTTGGAAATGTATGATATAAAGAAGGAAAAAAAGTCATATGTAATTCTGCCACTTAGAGATAAACAATGATATATATATATATATATAATACTTATATTGTCCATATTTTGAGCCTACTTTAAAAAATATAACAATATTTTATGGGAATTTTCTTAGGATAGTAAATCTTCTAAACATGATCTTAATTGGTGATCAATTGTTTTTAAAATTTTTTTATGTATTTTTTAAGATTTTATTTATTTATTTGACAGAGAGAGACACAGCAAGCGACGGAACACAAGCAGGGGGAGTGGGAGAGGGAGAAGCAGGCTTCCTGCTGAGTAGGGAGCCCGATGCAGGGCTCGATCCCAGGCCACTGGGATCATGACCTGAGCCAAAGGCAGACGCTTAATGACTGAGCCGGCCAGGCGCCCTTCAATTGTTTATTTTTTTAAAAGATTTTATTTATTTATTTGACAGAGAACGAGAGGAAGAGAGCACAAGCAGGAGGAGTGGCAGGCAGAGGGAGAGGGAGAAGCAGGCTCCCCGCTGAGCAGGGAGCCCGATGCAGGGCTCGATCCCAGGACCCTGAGATCATGACCCGAGCTGAAGGCAGACGCTTCACTGACTGAGTCACCCAGGTGCCCCAGGTGATCAATTTTTATTATGTAAATTATTTAACATGTTTAGCCCATCCAAGTTGTAAGGTATTTAGGTAGTTTCTAATTCGCTATTGTAAGCAACAGTGATAATATGCATCTCTTTTTTTCTTCTACTTTAGCCAGTTTTGTATATGTACAATGCACTTCAGAACAGGAGACTATGGATTTCACTTCAGGATGGAGCCTCCCTGGTCCCTAACTATGTTTTTTGCACATGATCAGTTAATCTCTGTTTATAATGTGCCAGGACCCTATAGATTCTGTGTCTTCCTTTGATATCTTTTGGGGGAAGTATTCATGCTTTTTGCACATAAAGGAAGAAGTCAGTCAACAATTCAGTGTCTTACAGTTTTCATATTGCAGAACTTGCCTGACAGACTAAAAATAAACATTTTCCTTTTTACATATATAAAGTCTCTGAAGCTTGGAGTGAGAAACTATAAGCAGTATCATTTTTGTGTCTTGAAAGGAGGTCAGAGACCATGTAGTCCAATCCCTTCATTTACAGGTGAAGAAGTTGAGGCTTAGAGATCTTATGTGCCCTGACCAGGACTCACACCTCAGCCCCTTGAGGTAGCATAGGGTTCATAGTGGACTTTTTTGTTGCCCATTGTCTGAATTGTCCATTCTTTCTTTAATGCCATTTTTTAGGTGAATGGGCCTTTATTAGCTGTGATTACAGAATTTCCGAGCAGGGCACACTTCTGTGGAATCCTGGCTTTGCCAAATGCCTGGCTACAAGGGAAATTTCTATATATCTAAATTTCTATAAGAAGGTTCTTACCTTCTCCTTCTAGGTCTGCCATTTGCACTGAAAAGGTTTGTTTATGAATTTCCTTTCTTACGCACAAAGAGTTTAACCAATTTTACACTGGGGTTTTCCCTTGATACTCATCAGGCTTTTATTTTACTTCTCATTGAGAAAGCAGACTTATTGTGAACTCTCTTCATAAGGGCTTTCATTTACACTACAAACGAATGCTTTAGACAAACAGTATGAAAGTTCTGAGTCTTCTACCTAATTGATTTGAAGATAAATATAGTTAAAAACACTACACTTGGATACTGAACACCTTCTATATACATCAGTTTTTGAGGATCTTTTAGGACAAGAAATCAGCAAGGTTAGTCTGATAAAGCTCAGCTTGCTGGAAAATTGAGGAATTCGAAGTTGGTTTGTTTTGGTCCTGGCTAGCCCTTTGACTAAGACATCGTAAGACTGAATCCATCTCCCTTACTAGATTTTGCAGATAGCTTTCTCCTTTGCTTTTGACATAGAATAAAGCTTTTTTTTTTTTTTTTTTTTAAGGTCTGGGAAATTATTTTTGCTCTGGACTTGGCTTCTGATGAGTTGTATGACCTTGGGAGAAATTCCATATAGAGAGTTCCTTGTACCTCCTTTTCCTGAAGAATAAATAGGATATCCTACCCAACAATGATATTCAGAATATTAGAATATAAACTTTAATTTTGGATTTTGAATGTGGCTGATAGTCACAATCATGGACTGGCTTGTTAAACCTTCACTGAGAAAATGGCAGTGTCAAGGAAGAAAACTAAGAAAATCCAGCTTAAGCCACAAGGAGGAATTTATTGATTCATACAAATGAGAAGTCCAAGTGGCGGTAATTGTGGCTTCAGATGTGGCTGAATCCACAAACTGAAGTGATGCCTTTGCTCTCCATTTTTCAACTCTGTTTACCCCTGTCTGGCTCTATTCAAGCTTTATGGTCTTTATAGTTCAAGATCCTAGAGTATGAGAGGCAACATATCTCTTTTAGTACCCACGTGTCAAATCTTAGGGAAGATGCTGTTGGTCCAGCTTAAGACACTTGTCTCTCCCTGACCAAATAATTGTGGCTAGAAGAATGGAGTACCCTGATGGGCCAGCCAGGTTTGTGAGCCATATTTTTAGCCAGGGGACGATTGGGGCAACATGATAGACAACCTCATCCTGATCCCATGAAGTCAGGTGAGGATGGTTCTACTGTTCCAAAGAGTAAAGGGAGGATAAACAGGCCAAACCAACACTACAAAAGCCTTTGGATGAAGTGTGAGTGTATTAGCTATAGATTTGTTCAGTGTTTAGACATGTTTATGTCTCTCACCATAAATGTAACTCATACATATGCTCACATTTAATTTGATTTCACTAAAGCTTAATTAAGCTCCGTTGAACAGAAGCAGCACCATAATAAGCCTGGCAAAGATGTGGTATTGATATAGAAATGTATATGAGGCTAGAGAGATCAAAGTAAGAAGATAATATTTTTTTTCAGCCTCAGTTAGCATAGAGACATTATATTTATAAGTTTTTCTTGGCTTCTTTCATCATACAATTTAGAGAAGTTCTTCAGAACTATTTTTTTTATTATAAAAGCAGTACAAAAGAATATAAAATAAAAGTGAAGCTCTCTCCTACTTCCAGAAATAGAATAGTTTCTTTTATAAAATTCCAGAAACTTCCCATGTATTTGCAAGAATATATGTATATTTTATATAGACACATAGGATATATGTCTGCTCTGCAACTTGCTTTCTTCACCCAGGGCCGTATTTTGGAGATCTTCCTTTGTTAGTGCCGATAAAGCTCCTTCCTTCTCTTTAACAATTGCACAATTTTCTGCAGTTTGAATGTGTAACTGATCCCCTCATCAGAGGATTTTAAGGTGCTTTACAAAGAAAGCATCACTCTTTGGTCTCTCCCTGCCTGCAGGAAACCTGGTGTGGCTGGAGGTCCTGCAGCTCGGAGTTGGGCCAAGGTTTCCCCATTGATGGTAGATGCAGCAGGAGAGGTGATGCCATCAGGGATTTCCCAGAGGGAGCAAAATTCCCCTAGGACTGAAATGGAGCCAGAATCTGGTCCTATTAATGTCTCTCCCCCCCGCCCCCACCCACCCAACACTGCCTTCCCTGTGGTTAACCAGACAGGAGGTCCATTGTTGAGTGGTTTGGCAGGTGTCTGAGAAATTTGCAAGGATGTAATGACTTCCTCTCTAGCTTGTCGCCAAACTTGAGGGGACTGATACTAATTTCTCAGGATTACTACATAGCTTCTGTTCTCCAGCCCCCTGAAGGGGCTTCCTGATGTCCTTTATCTGTTTGCAAACATCAGCATGTATTCCTAGGTTATGGTCGATCACAAGTAATTGATTTATGTCTAGTTTGGAAATGCTTATAGCAGATGCAATTGCCCCCAGTGTCCATTTCTTACCACCAAGTTACCAAGACTGTCCTAAAAACAGGTCGGGCTGAAGGGACAGTACCAGGATGGAGCGAGAGGGCAGCTTGAAGGTAAATGAGCAAAGGAGCCATCCTCAACTCAACTGTCTAATTAAGAAAAGGTCTTTGGCCCCCTTATCTCCAAACTCTGCCTCCTGACATTCCTTTGCCCTTCCTGCTTCACGCCCATCAGCTTCCATGTCAAAGGAAAGGCTTCTTTTTATTTAAAAAATGTCCTAGCTCATGGAGTCTCCAGGGCAGGTGAATGGCTTCAGAGTTGCAATGACCTAGTAACTAGAATTTAAGACCAGAAGGTGTCTCATCCCACGTTCCCTCATTTACTGCAGACTTCTCTCTCTGCCTTTCATTGCCCTTCCATATGGTTTTGCCTATTGAAATTCTTATCCTCTAGACTCAGCTCTGATGCCACCAGGAAGGTGTCTCTAGTTATCCCAGTGAGAAAGGGTCCCTGACCTCTGCTGCATGTACCAACTGCCCATTGTCTTCCTCACTGGACCCTGGATGTTCTTGGAGGCCTTGTCTTGGAGTGCTGGGATAGACAAGCTTTGCTCTTCCCTACCAGACTGTCCTACTTCCTCCCTCAAGCCTCAGAAGGCACTGTATTCCTAGCAGCTAACATGATGCTTGGTTCATAGTAGGAACTTAATACGTCTGTTGAAAATCTGAATCTGTCTAGTTCAAGATCTACTGTGAGGACTTGAACTTCGTTTTATAATTAAATCACTGGCATCTTTTTGGGGGCCACTGTATTTGTCCCTTTTGTTGGTTTTTGAGTTCTGGTGATGCTTTAACATTTGAAAATAAATATTTTTAAATGGAAGGTTTTTCCCTCCTTTAGTGCCCTAGTAGACTTTAAAACTATCAGATCCTAGGAAGTAGCCACATAGGGACAGGTGGTATGTGAGTCTAAATTGTTTTGTAAATTCTAAAGTCAGAACAAAAGGGAAAAGAAATAAATGTCAAGAGACCTCAGGAAATAGCATCTTGCCATGCAAGGGGTTGGGCACACTCCCCATCTTGCCACAATGTATTTTTGGACCCTGGAAACCCTCCTGAGCTTCTCTCCAACATAAGGAAGAACCTGCAATTACAAGTACAGTGACTTTATTTTACATCCCTAGGGTGGCTGGAGCACAAAGAACTCAGAGAGGCCCATGTGGGCGTTGGTTTGGGGCTACAGGAATGTGCTCAGAAAGAAGGTTCTGTCTGTTTTGACTTGACACAGATGTAAATGGCAGCCCTCAAGGTCTTTGTTAAAGCAGGACATTTACTCCTTAGGTTTTCTGTCCTGGAATATCACCTCCTCCTCCCCGAGGATGGCAGTTCTGACTAAAACATGCTGCAAAAGCTATCTTTGGCTTTTTATTGTCTTCTGAAGACAGTCCAACCTCTTAATGTAGATTTTCAAGGCCCCACAAGGCCAGCTCTGGCTCAGATATATATATATATATATATGGTGAAGATGGCAAGTCTGGAAGCTGTAGGAGAATCTCTTTCCTAGTCCTAAGTGGAAAGAATCAAGATTTCTCCTATTTTCAAAGAGCTCTAAGCAAAATTTCTGGTACTTCTATTTAGTGACCAATTTTCATTTATGATTGCTCTCTTGCTAGGGGAGTTCTGATTGACTTTCCCTTCTTCATTTTCTTTAGGAAGCCCATCATGTGGTTTAGGGATTTTCCTTTTACTTCCTCTTTTCAGAACTTATAAGTAATTAAAAATTTCTTCCTCTGAAGAAAATGTATGTTGGGCATCTGGGTGGCTCAGTTGGTTAAGCATCTGACTTTGGCTCGGGTCATCATCTTGAGGTCCTGGGATCGAGCCCAGCATGGAGCCTTCTTGTCCCTCTGCTTCTCCCCCAGCTCATGCTCTCGCTCTCTCAAATAAATGAATAAAGACTTTAAAAAAAAATATGTTCGTTGGAGAAAATTATAAAACCTCAAAAAAGTTTAAAAGACAATAAAAGTAGTCTTAATTTTATCTGTAAGATTAAAAAAACATTTAAGCTATTTTGGGGTATTTCCTTTTGAGATCTGTATCTATATATCTATCTATTGGTTTGTATCCAATAGATACAGATCTATCTATCTATCACTGTCTCTATATCTATCTCTATATCTATCTGTTGGTTTGTATCTTGCTTTTCTTCTCAATTCAGCTTGGCATTGAAAGCATTGAAAGCATTTTCCTACATTAATAGAATTCTTTATTAACACTTCAAATACTGCATAATATTCAAGCTATGAGAAGTTGTATGGCTTACTGTAAGCTCTCTCCTTTTGCCAGACATTTAGACAGTTTTCATGCTGGCAACTAAATCTTTGTCTACTTTTTCTACTTCCTAAAAATAGAGTCTGAAAATTGGAATCACCAGTTAAGAAGGTATAACCTTTCTTATTGTGGGAAAATATGCATAACATAAAATTTACTCTTTCAGCCATTTTCAAATGTACTGTTTAGTGACATTAAGTACATTCACATTGTTGCACAACCATCACCATCATCCCTCTCCAGAACTTTTTCATCTTTCCACACTGAAACCAATTAAACACTAACTCCCCATTCTCATCTCCTCCCAGCCCCTGGCAATCATCATGCTACTTTTTGCCCCTATGAATTTGACTACCTCGTATAAGTGGAATCATACAATATTTGTTGTTTTGTGTATGGCTTATTTCACTTAGCATAATGTCTTCACGGTTCATCCATGTGGTAGCATGTGTCAGAATTTTGGCATTTTTTAAGGCTAAATAATATTTCATTGAGTGTTTATACCATTGATAGACATAGGGTTGTTTCCCCCTTTTGGCTAATGTGAATAATACTGCTATGAACATTCGTGTACAAATACCTGAGTCTCTACTTTCAATTTTTTGGGGGGTATATACCTGGAGTGGAGTTAGGGGATGACATGGTAATTCTATGTTTAATTTTTTGAGGAACCACCATACTCTTCTACAGTGGCTGCACCATTTTTCATTCCCGCTAGCAATGTTCCAGTTTCTCAAAACACTTGCCAATATTTGTTATATTCTACTTAAAAAAAAAATAATAACCATCTTGGGGCATCTGGGTGGCTCAGTTGGTTGAGTGTCAGATTCTTGGTTTCTGCTCAGGTCATAATCTCAAGGTCATGAGATTGAGCCTCACGGTGGGCCCTGTCTCAGCATGGAGTCTGTTTGAGATTCTTTCCCTCTCCCTCTCTCTTTTCCCCTCTGCCCCTCCCTCTGCTCGTGCACTCTCTCTCTCTAAAATAAATAAATAAATAAAATCTTTAAAAAAATAATAAAAAATAAAAAAATGAAAAAATAACCATCTTAGTGAGTGTGAAATGATATCTCATTGCAGTTTTGATTTGTATTTTCCTAATAATTAATGATGTTGAATATCTTTTTGGGTGCTTATTGGCCATGGGTGTATCTTCTTTGGAGAAATGTCTATTCAAGTACTTTGTCTGTTTTTGAATTGGGTTGTTTGTTTGCTTTTTTGTGCTGAGTTGTAGAACTTCTTTGTATATTCTACATTTTAACCCCTTATCAGATATATCATTTGCAAATATTTTTTCTTATTCTGTAGGTGACTTTTTCACTGTTGATAGTGACCTTTAATGTGAAAAAGTTTTAAATTTTGTTATAGTCCAGTTTATCTATTTTTTCCTTTTTTAGTCTGTGCTTTTTGTGATATGTCCAAGAAATCATTGCCAAGTGTAATGCCATGAAGCTTTCCTCCTATGTTTTCTTTGAAGAGTTTTAAAGTTTTAGCTCTCATGTTTAGGTCTTTGATTTTGAGTTAATTTTGAATTAATTTTTTATATATGGTGTAAGGTAAGGGTCCAACTTCATTCTTTTGCATGTAGATATCCAGGTTTCCCAGCATCATTTGTTGAAAAGACTGTCATTTCTCCCACTGGCACCCTTGTTGAAAATCATTTGACCATATATGCAAAGATTTATTTCTGGGCTCCCTAATCTATTCCATTGGCTTTATGTCTGTCCTTATGCGAAAAACATACTGTTTTGATTACTGTAGCTTTGTAGTAGGTTTTGAAATCAGGAAATATGAATCTTTTAACTTTGTTCTTTTTTAAGATTGTTTTGGCTGTTCAGGATCCCTTGAGATTCCATACAAATTTTAAGATTGGATTTTTTTCCTCCATTTTTGGAGGATAGTTTTGTTGAATATGAAGTTCTTGGTTGATGGTTAGTACTTTACATGTACCATCCCACTGCCTTCTGGCCTCCATGGTTTCTGATGAGTAATCAGCAATATCTTATCAAGGATACCTTGTACATGATGAGTTCCTTTTCTCTTGTTGCTTTCAAGATTCTCTCTTTGTCTTTCAAAAGTTTGATTATGTTGTGCTTAGGTGCAGATCTCTTGGAATTTATTCTGCTTGAATTTCATAGCACTTCTTGGATGTGTAGGTTAATGTTTTTCATCAAATTTGGGAAGTTTTACCCTTTATCTTTTCAAATATTCTTTCTCTCTCTCCTCTTCTTCTGGGAGTCCCATTATGTGTATATTGCTATGCTTGATTCTGTCCCATAGGTCTTGAGGTTCTGTTCATTTTTCTTCATTATTTTTTCTTGCTGTTCCTTAAAAGATGTAATCTCAATTGGCCTGTATTCAAGCTTACTGATTCTTTCTTCTGCCTGTCCAGATCTGGTGTTGAGTTCCTCTTGTGAGTTTTTAAAAAAGATTTTATTTATTCATTTGAGAGAGAGAGAGAGTGTGTGTGTGTGTGGGGGGCAGGGACAGAGGGAGAAACAGACTACCTACTGAGCAGGGAGCCCAATGCGTGTCTCGATTCCAGGACCCTGAGATCATGACCTGAACCAAAGGCAGGTGCTTAACTGACTGAGCCACACAAGTGCCCCCCTCTAGTGAGTTTTTCATTTTAGTTATTGTCCTTTTCAACTCTAGAATTTCTATTTTTCAAAACAATAATTTTTATCCTTTATTGATATTCTCTATTTGTTGAGATATCATTCTCATACTTTCCTTTAGTTCTTTAGATATGGTTGCTTTTTGTTATGTGAATATTCTTAAAATAGCAGAATTTAAAGTCTTTATCTAGTAAGTCTAGTGTCTCAGATTTCTCAGGGACAGTTTCTACCAACTGCTTTTTTCCTGTGTATGGGCCATACTTTCTTACTTCTTTGCATGCCTGATAATTTTTTGTTGATAATGGACATTTTAAATGATTTAATGTGACAACTCTGGAAATCAGATTCTTCTTCCTTCCTCGGGTTTGTAGTTGTTGCTGTTTAATGACTTTTCTGAACTAATTCTGTAAAGTCTGTGTTCTTTGTTTGTGTGGCTACTGAAGTCTCTTTTCTGTTAGCTTAGTGGTCAGCTAATAAATGGACAGATTTTCTTAAATGCTTGGAACATGTAAGTCTCCAAACCTTTACTGATGGGTTTTGTGTGTGTGTGTTGGCATATGCCTTCATTGTTTAGGTAAGTTTATTATATCCTTGCCTCAGCCTTCAATCCTGGCTTGTGCAGAACCTCAAAGTTAGCCAGAGGCAAGAACTTAGGGTCTTCTCAGGTCTTTCCTGGGCATGTGCACAACCCAATGCACACAGGTGGCCTTCTAGATTCACAGAAATGTGTTGGAACTTTTCAAAGTCCCCAATGAACATCTCATTCCCCAGCTTTTCCTTTTAATTTTTAAATTTGTTTGGTTGCTTGCTCCAACTGTTGTCATTGCCTCGGATAGTTGTGGTATTAAACAATTGCCACTGATTGTTTTTGAGAAATGTGTTTGGGGGGAAATGTTATTTGCACTAAGTGAAATCTGTGGCTGGCAAAATAAAGACAAGGCTTGTGAATGAGTTTTTCCAGGGAACCGTTAGATAGGACAAACAATGACAGTCATCTGTGAGTTGGGCTTTGAATGAGCCCCAATCTTGTTCTGTGCCCTTCAGAGGCTACCTGGTGGCTGTGTTTTGCTATAATTGTGGGGCTATTGGTTTTCAAGGCTACCATGGGGCTGGAAATAGAGGGATGGGACTAAGGCAAGTTAAAATGAAACAAAAGCTTGCAAGCTTGCTTTTGTTAGGGAGACTCAGCTGCTTTCTCACATGAACCCTCCCCAGATTGTTGCAAGGCTTTGGTTAATTTTCAGGGTTCTGAAAAAGTTGATTTTGACAATTTTTGCTTGTGTTCTCATTACTTTTATGGAGGAGAGGATTTTCAGAGGTCCTTATTCTGCCATTTCTGTTATTGTCACCTCTTCCATTGATTATTCTGCATCTGGTTTTGTCAACAGGAAGTCAGATGTTAATTTGATTCTTGTTAATTTTAGGTACTTTGTTTTTAGGTATTATGAAATTTCACCATAATATCTAGGCTGATCCTTTTATTCCAAGGAAATGTGTACTTCCTCAGCTCTGGGAAATCTTCTTCTCTCTTTCTTTGAGGGGTTCATTTCTTAGGTTCTGTCTTTTCTGGATGTACCCTTCATGTCTCTATCATACTTTTCATTTCTTTATCCTGTTGTTCTTTCTGGGAAAATTTCTCTATTCCACCTGTCAGCTTTCTAAGTCTATGTTTTGCTTTGTCCATTCTGTCACAGTAAGGGTTTTATTAAAATGTTTGGTGGTTTGTGATTGTGTTTTCATTTCTGATTTGAGAGGCTTAGATGGTGTGTCTTAGAATGTGCTCTCCTCAGGATCAAGATGTGAGGTTAGGCAGGGTGAGTCAGTAGACTTATCTGGCCAAGAGGCTTCCACTCTTTCTGGGTGAGGCCAACTACCAGAAACATTGCCCTGATTTCCTGACCCAAATGCTGGCCCCAAATATGCCTCTGGGGCCTCCTGCTCTTATAATATTGTGTGTGTGTGTGTGTGTGTGTGTGTGTGTGTATAAGACCACCTGCCTCGCTCCTCTTATTGCAAAGGCCCAACCAGTTCTGATGATAGCCCAGAATCCACACAGCATCCCAATATCTTCTCTCTCTAATTTGGGGCCCCTTGGAGCCATCTCCACCACTGTCTTCTCTTATATATATTTTAGATTACTGTCTTGTGTCTTTCAAGGATGGCTCATATTTCTTGCCATAGAAGCTACCTTTCTTTGTTTACCTTCATTGTTTTTGTTTTATTTATTTAAAATTATTTTCTGTCATTGCTAATGATTTGGAGTGGGGAGGGTAGGCTGGAGTATGTCAACCTTCTTTATCCCATCTCCTCAGGTGACTTTTTAAAAAGTCATTTGCGGGCGCCTGGGTGGCTCCCCGTCAGTTAAGTGTCTGACTCTTGATTTGGGCTCAGGTCACGATCTCAGGGTATTGAGATCAAGCCCCATGTCGGGTTCCATGCTCAGCGGGGAGTCTGCTTGAGATTCTCTCTCTCCTTGTGTGGCTCTGCCCCTCCCCCTGCTTATGCACACTCTCTCTCAAAATAAATAAAATCTTAAAAAAAAGTCATTTGAAGTTTTCCTGGGGACTAAGAATTCAGAATTGATAATCAGATGAGGAAGTAGCTTAATATTTGCCTCCCAATATCTTAGTAAGTGTCGGGAATTTAAAACCTGAGTATAGAGAAAGTATAGGTTTGGACCATCCCCTCGACTAAAATTCAAACTTTCTTTATCCATAGTTAAATGCCACCTTCCCTCCGAAGCTGCTCCTTGACTCTTGCCAGCCTTGTTGCTAGAGAACTTTGGTGGCCCGACTGGAGACAGCACCTCCTTGGCTGGAGGCAGTGTTTTAAAGCTTTGCAACTTTAGGGAGAGGTCTGGGTGGGGTCAGGTTCCAGCTGTACCCCGTAACATTTCCCACGAACTGGTTGTGTTGATAGCTGGTGCTGTCTACGGTTCACTGTTCCGGCCAAGGGAGGCAGAAGCATTGCTTGTGTTGAAAAGCATTGACTCATCCAGCAGCCTCTGGCTGTAGTTTACTCCCATGCATTTACAGACCTCTGGGGCTGGCATTTCTGTGAATTCTTTCAAGTTCATTCCTGTTCCTCAGGCTCACCCCTTTACAAGTGCTTGCTTGCCCTGCATGCCTAAAATGACAGAAGGACATCAGCTCCGCGCGATAACTTGTCAGTGATTTTCTTCAGGATTCTCCTGCTCTAGTGTGTTATCATATCCATGTTTGTGGAATGTAATAATAAAGATACTTTGTACATCTCTAGAACCTCCCCCCTGAGGAATTTTTGAACATTTAAAGATGGTAGTTTTGTAATCTCATAATTTTCCAGTCTGAGGTAAATGTCTCTTTGTTAATTTTTAAGCAATGATTATGACTCTGAAGATAGCACGGCAGGCTTTTCATTTTACTGCAAAACAAAAGAACACTGTATCCTAGGCTGATGTAGAAATGTGGCATTTTATACTTATTAGGGGTGTAGATATACATACAGGCATCTTTCATTTATTAGTATTTCAGTAAAGCTGACTACAAGCTATTTGTCACAAAATTTATTTCATTTCCCCAAGACTTTTTGATACGAAATTAGAGATTTATTTTTCCAGAGGGAAAAATTCGAACAGAAAATGTTCAAATTTTGTGAGGCAGGATTAAGGAGACAGTTTAGCTCTCTGGGATCTAGTATCATAGGTATCACCATATCTGTATACTAGAAACACTTGGGAAGTTTTTAAAAAAAATACAGGTGCTTGAAATGTAGAGACTGGAAGCAGACCGGTGGTGCCAGGAGCTGGGATGACAACAGAGACTGACTACAAACTGGCAGGGACCGGGGAGCTTTTTGGGGGTGAAGAGAAGGGTCTGCATGTAATTGTAGTGGTGGTTACACAATTGTATATATTTACTAAAAAATTATTGAACTTACAATGGGTGAACTTTATGGTCCGTAAAGTATGTCTTAATAAAATTCTTTTAAAAAGCCTGCCTGGGTATCACTTCAGATCAGGGAAATCAGAATCTCTGAAAGTAGGACTCTGGCATTGACATTTTAAAAAGCTCCCTAACTGATTTTAATGTTCAGCTCGGGTGAAGAACCACTGGCCTCAACCTTGTTTGTCTTGGTAGGACAATCCTGCCCTGGGGCTAAGAACCTTCCGAACAGTATTACTTAGTTAAATGAGACCTGGTTTCTTTGCCTTTCCCTTAAAGTAATAAAGGCTTACAAGACTTAGAAGGATGGATGGTAGGTACATCTGGATTACAGTGGAGCAGTTTGAATTTAGGTGGCAGTGCTATCTTGGAAATATAGGTGAGTGACTGAATTAGTTATTAATGTTTGGGGGAGACCCCAGCCTTTGCATGTCTGGTGATTCTCTATAGCCTCGTCAGGACTGTGGTGTGGGTAAAGTGAGTAAGACACTCACTCACCTAGGGCACAAAATGTGAGGGAGCACCAAAAAACTCAATAATCAAGATAAATGCAATTTTATTTATTTATTTATTTATTTATTTATTTATTTAAAATTTTATTATGTTATGTTAGTCACCATACAATACATCATTAGTTTTTGATGTGGTGATCCACGATCCATTGTTTTCGTATAACACCCAGTGCTCCATGCTGTATGTGCCCTCCTTAATACCCATCACCGGGCTAATCCATCCTCCCACCCCCTCCCCTCTAAAACCCTGTTTGTTTCTCAGAGTCCATAGTCTCTCATGCTTCGTCTCTCCCTCCAATTCTGCCCCCCCATTTTTCCTTTCAAGATAAATGCAATTTAAAAAAAAATAAAAATTGATGCCAAAAATCCACCATGACAAAATATCAACATTTTAAATGAAGACAGGGTCCTCTTAGTCTCCCTGATGAAGCTTGGCTGTCCCCTACTTCTTTTTTTTTTTTTTTAATCATTTAATCAATTTTATTTTTATTTTTATTTTTTTAAATTGTTTTGTTATGTTAATCCCCATACATTACATCATTAGTTTTAGATATAGTGTTCCATGATTCATTGTTTGTGCATAACACCCAGTGCTCCATGCAGAACGTGCCCTCCTCAATACCCATCACCAGGCTAACCCATCCTCCCACCCTCCTCCCCTCAGTTTGTTTTTCAGAGTCCATCGTCTCTCATGGTTCGTCTACCCCTCCTATTTCCCCCCCTTCATTCTTCCCCTCCTGCTACATTCTTCTTTTTTTTCCTTTCTTAACATATATTGCATTATTTGTTTCAGTGTCCCCTACTTCTTGAAAGCTGAGACCACATCCAGCTTTTTGCATAAGAGGAGGGCCGGATGACTGTCTGGGCCCGTGGCGGGAGGACTCATACCCAGTCTTGGCTGCATCCATGTCTTGCCTTTCCTCTTGTTGAATAATAAACAAGCCAACTTTCTGGGGACCTGTAGGTTCCTGAATGTGCGCTGAACCCTCTCTGTGGTGTGAGAACTAACTTCTACTTCTCCCTTATTCTCCCCTGGGGCACAGGAGAGTAGGCGTGGTTTTGAAGTTTGCCTGTGCTGTTTTCCATATTCTGGTAGGTCTGTGATTCTCTGCTTGTTCTCCAAATCTGGAGCTAGAAAATGAGACTGTAATCTGATAAATTCCTGGTCTCATCCAGGGACAGATCCAGGTTTTGTTTGTTTGTTTGTTTATTTAGTTTAATTTAATTTAATTTTTTTCAGATCCAGGTTTTGTAGTCTGAAGCTTATACTATTTTGAGGGGCCTTCCTTAAGGAAAAGGATACACATTTATAAATACAAAATTAAATTGAGAGCTTTAGAAGGAGCTCCCTGAAAAGGAAAAACACATAAGGGTCATTAACTTCATGGTAAGATTGTCTCCAGTCTCAACTTAGTATTTCATTTTCCTTATCCCTTTGCAGGATTTCTCTCCCCAGTTTGTTAGCTTACAAGGCCCATAGACTATAGGACTGTATCTCAAGTCTTATTTTCCAATTTCATACTTTCAAAAGCCCCAGAATTTTTTCCTTTTCGAGGGAATGAAATGATTAAGAGCATTAAGTTCTAGTGTCAAACTGGCTGATTTTGTATCCTGGCTCTGCCAAACTAGTTGTTTGACTTGGGCAACTTAGTGTTTTTGCCCCTATTTCCCCCTCTAATCTTACTTCACAGGGTTCTGTTGAAGCAGGACTAAATTAGATAATGTGTTTGTGGGCTTAGCACAATGCTTGAACAGAAAAGACACTCAGGAAATGTTGTTTAGTGTATCTGTCAGGATTCTTGATTCTAAGCAACAGAAACGTACTCTGGCTACTTTAAATGGAGAAAGAATTTATTGGGAAGATGTTGGATAGTTCACAGAATTGACAGGGAGTTTGGAAAAGTAGGTGCTGAAAATAGGCAGGAATTAAGGAAGGCCAGCAGCAGAAATAATCTGATTAAGACATTCTGTTCCTGCTGGATTCTGCCATTGCTCCAACCCTAATCTACTCATTCCTTCTTCCTGAAATCTCTTAAGATTCAAAATCACTGATGATTCTGTCTAAATCAGCTGAACCCAAGGTTAGGGAGAGAAAGGTCTACCTAGTTTAGCTTTTAGTAGAGGTTGGGGCCTCTTACAATGGAGGATTCCACCCAAATAGGAAGAGGGTTTGGATGTCGGGGACCAGAAAACTCTCAAACCAACACTACCCTTTCCCTTGCGATTCTTTAAGGTCTAATAGAACTGAGCTGCAGTATGATATCCTGCCAGTAGGTGCCACCCTTTAACATTTGCGTCTGTACATTTAACCACTAACTTCAGAGGTAATCTGCTATGTATGGAACACAGTGGTATTTATCTACTAAAGTCCAACTGTGATGGCCAGCTGTTAGGTTACAGGAAATGGATTCAGTGCTCTCAAATGAAAGCTTGCCATACATAAGTTTATGGTAATTCTTTGGTACTTGTTGATTTTTATCTGACAATAAATAAACCCATTTAAGAATCACTGCCATAGTCTGAAAAGTCCTTAATCTTGAAGTTTGACTCAAGTCCATTTATGGGTATGGATTTTCCCCATCTGTTTGCTATTTTCCCCCATATCTTCAACCAAAATTCAGGGCTTACATACCGTACAGCAGCACTATGTTAGGCGCAGCTGTGAGGATTTGCCAGCAGTCTCTGGCCCTCATGGATTTCATGTTTGAGTTTAGGAACAGGGAGACACACAAGGAGAACTGTAGAACAATGAGGTGAGCCCGATGGTAGAAATATGCACACAGGGGCAGTTCAGAAGAAGGACACCTCCCCTAGCCTGCGAAGGTCAGGGATGATCTCCTGGAGGATAGAAGTTGAAATTGAATCTTAAAGTTCTTCAAACTGTCCAATTTGTCCATAAAATCAATTAGCGCACACGAATTGATCTTACAGGTTTGAAATGCTAAACACCACTGTGAGGTGAAGAACTTAGCACAGTGCCTGGAACATGGTAGATGCTCAATAATAAATAGTTGTGGACTAGTTAATTAGTCTAGGAATACTTGTACTATCTAGGCTGATATAATCTGTAGCATGCTGTTTAATATAGAGTTGATTTTCTAGTATCCTAAATGGAAACCTATGCATTTAATTCCCACATCAGCTGGTTAGCTACACACATAGGAAATGCCTCCGTTTCAAGGTCATACATTGAACCTTGAAGCCCACTTGATCCCAAGAACAGCCAACCGTGGGGCAGTGGCTTACTACAGATTCAACTTCCCTGCTGGGAAAAGGAAAGAAAGCGCGTTCTGTCGTAGATGAGTATCAAGGGACAGTGTATATGGTCCCACATCCATCAGGTTCTTATCCAGCTGGGCATCCATCTGGAAGAAGTTCTTCATTTTGAAAACAGAAAATTGACCAATAGCTGTGCAAGAAGGCCAATTAGAAAAAAATTATTCATTAGATTAAGGTAAATTTCTATTCCCTGCAATAAATACTTTCAGCCATCCTTCATAGGCCCCCAAAAGAAATCTCCCTTTTTTTTTCACGTGAAGGTGACTTATTAGAACGTGTTTCCAAAAGAAATCTTGGTTTAAATTGATGAACATGTGGAAGTGTATTTGCTTTGCTCTAATCCTGTTTGAGTTCCTGAAATTTATTTTGCAAAGGGGAAAGATTTGTCTTAATTTTTTTCCTTTTGCAACTGAAACATAACTTTAAGTTTTATAGCATTCCTTCCTAGTTCTCTGCTTTGCTTATTCAAAACAGTGCAGAACTTTGATTTAGGTCACAGTTTGGTTTGGTTTAACCTGTAAGTGGTAACTGGAAGATGGGACTGGAGGTGTCCTGGGTCATGTAAGGATATAAGGAAAGGATGTTTTGTAAGATCTAAGGAAAGGCATACGATGCAGCCATGGTTGGCCTATGACAAAGATACTCTTTAAATGAGGGGATGCATGTATGGGGCTCAGCACAATGCCTGACACGTAGAAGGTACTCAATAAACATTAGTCTGTCAGCCACGATGCTTGATTCTAAGCAATACAAATGTACTTATTTTCACAAAAACCTAATTTATGAGGGTAGTCATAGTCCTGCCCCTGTGTAATCAAGAGGTCAGCTTTCCTCTGCTCCTTGAGAATTACATCTTACCTCTGACTTTTGAAAGTTTTGCGTGGAAAAATTTGCCATGTGTGCAATAAACAGTGAAGATCCTCCTGGATATATATATAGGGTTTGCTGCTGTAATTAAATTTTATTTATAACCCAGTTAATCTGATGCATGTTCAGTGATTTAAAGAAATGATTTTGTGTTCCACTGGGGACAATGAGCATTTCTCATAAATGCAGATTTTTTAAATAGCCAAATGAACATTTTAGATGTTATTATCTTACTCAATGTATCTAGGACTTGCAATAATCCTACTGCCTATCTTTTCTCTGATACTCTGTACCTTTTAATGAAAACCATTTAACACTCATTCTCATATGTTTTAATACAGAGGCCCTGGATCTCTTACTGAAGCTGGAGCTCTCTGGTCTCCTGTCCCAAATCTCAACCCCCAGAATTGATGTGCCTTGGGTCTCCCTTCTGCATTTCTAGTGTAACATCTCCAGTGTGAGGTTTGAGCAATGCTCTGGCCCCCATACCTGGGTTTTCCTGTGGGCCAAGAATACTTCCATTCTTCTTCTTCTTTTAAATGTGGCTCTGCGATGGTTCCCGTTTGTTTGACAAACAGGGAGCTTGCCTTAAATAAGTTCGAAGATTAGTGAGGGAGAGAGGAACCGTTATAATTCAAGGTTATGAGTGTAGGTGGGGAAAATCACAATGCTTGATAGAGTACAATGAGGGCTGGCACTAACAGGCTCCCAGGGAGGTCAGGAGGTCCTCCCGTAAGAGGTGATATCTCAGCAGTCTTGGAGAATAAATGGAGAAGGATGGGAAATGTATTCAGCACATGCAGAGGCAGGAAATGTTGGAGAGCATGGCAGTTTCATGGGACCATAAGTGGTATGGTGGGGACAGCTGGCACAGGGTTTACGGGGAGAATGGTCAGAGGTGAGGCTGAGGGGAGGCAGAGGCTGTGTCCCAGAGGTGGGGGGGTGTCATTCTAGGGAGTCAGGACTCTGTACTATGGAAAGCCATTGAAGAATGTTAGGCAAGGGAGTGACAAGGTCAGATTGGTTTTAGAAAGACCATTTTGGACAGGCTAGGGACCAGTGAGAATGTGATCAAGGTCTGATGGAAGATAATGGCAGGGGAAACAGAGATGAGGAGGGATTCTGGAAGTGCAAGTTGAATTAATAGGACGGTGTATCTGGTTGGATACAGGCAATGAGGGAGAAAGAAGAGACAAATATGATCCCAGGTCTCTGGCTTAGGTAATAGGGTAGATTTCTGAATCCAGGAGGAAAAGGAAAGGCTTTGTGGCAAAGATGTGAGATTCCTTTTGGGATATGTGGACTTCAGATGCTTGTGGGACATGCATCTGGAGATGTCCAGCAGGAAGTGGGATCTTTGAGTAGGGACCATGGGGGAGGTCGCTGGAGGAGGAGATGGGCTCACTCAGGGAGGAAATGAGCATGAAAAGGGAAGGAGTCTAAGCCCCTGGAATTACTGAGTCCCTTTCTCCCTGTCATCCCAAAGGCCTAAAGGGGTAACTTGGGGCTTCCCTCACAAGTGTTGGCTGCTCTGGCCTCCCTGCCTCTGGTTCATCCTGGCCTCTGACATTGCCCATAGGGGTGAAATTCCAGAATGCGGCAAAGAGAAATCCTCTTATGATCCCTTAGCGTGGCCATTCCTTTTGTCTGGAAAGCTGTTCACCCAGAGGCCCTGTAGCTCATTCCCTCACTTCCTTTAAGATTTCGCTCAAAAGTCACATTTTCAATGAGTCCCGGGTGGCACAGGGTTAGAAAGCCATGCAGTTGTCAGGAGCCACAGGTGACTTTGTTTTTACAGTAGCCTGCAAGTCACTTGGCCTTTCTAGCCCCAATTAATACAGCTTTTCATCATAGGAAGTGTTTTTGCAAGAAGAGTTCTCAGAGAGGAATTTGTTGGTGAGGGAATTCTGTGAGTTCTATCCATCTGTTTCATCATAACTCAAGGGGTGAAGATCTAGACAACCATATAATAGCCATGCACTCGGCTGGCAGCTGTTTGGCTCATCATAACACCTCTGTCCCTGGGCTTCCCACTTTGGTAAACATGTGGGGCATGGAGGTTAATGCATGGGGGCAATGTGGCCTTGTCACCCTGCCCTGACAGTAAGGTCTAATCCACTTTTATAGCTAAGTGTTTCTATTCTAGAAAGCTCTGTAGCTCTCTGCCATCTCCCTTTCCACACCAACAGGAAGGATTGAGATTGTTGAAGACAGGCTAGAACGTTGACATAGCCAGCTGTGCTTATATACTCCTGTCCCTCTTCCTGTCCCCGAATTGGGAGCTTTGTGGCGGGTTTGTCTTTGTAGTTGGATGTCGAGGTGGCATCTTGTGTGGGGATGAATTAGTATGAGAGGGAGACCTTGTATTTCTCACACTATTTACTGTAGGAATACCTGCGTAAGATATAGACACAGGGAGGGCGCCTGGGTGGCTCAGTTGTTGGGTGTCTGCCTTTGGCTGGGGTCATGGTCCCAGGGTCCTGGGATCGAGCCCCGCATCGGGCTCCCTGCTCAACAGGAAGCCTGCTTCTCCCTCTCCCACTCCCCCTGCTTGTGTTCCTTCTCTCGCTGTGCCTCTCTCTGTCAAATAAATAAATAAAATCTTAAAAAAAAAAAAAGATATAGACACAGGGAAATATCCAGGGACTTCCTTTCATTCCTATTTCTTTTCCTAGTTCTCTTTCAGGGGTAGCACCCATCTTCCTCATTGACAGACATCAGGGGCATCTCTGTTCACAGTTATGTCCCATGCTACCTTCCAAAGGCAAGGATGGGCTCATCAACCATCTGCTTTCTCCACCAGATTCATGGGAGAAGTAACATGGGTCATCACAGCTCTTTCCCTTCCACCGAGCTCATGAAGGCAGACCAACCTTAGACCCGCCAAGATGGATTTGGGTTAAAAGGAGAGATGCATTCTCAGTGAGAGTTGTTAATCCTGAGGAGGCCGTGGGCTTCCTTTTCTCCAGGCCATGACAAAACAGAGATCTTTTCATTAGTTAGGAATGTATTGTGCTCCTGTCTGAAAGCTGGAGGAAGGCTTGAAGGAAGCTGCTTCCCTGTATCTCTGCTTTGCTGTGTTTTAACTCAAGGGAGCGAATATTGAGTAAAGGCTGAGGTAGCAAAATAACCTATATATGGAGCTTAGAGTTGGGGAAAGATTTTCTCTTCTGGGATGGCAATTTTCAAGACTGTCCATTGTGAAATAGCCTAAAGAGGGAAGCAGACATGGTATGATTCATATCTGGCCCCTCTTTCCATGCTCCTAAAAGACGGTGAGCCCAGGGTCAGGGCTAAGGATGACTTCTGATTTGATGGCTCAATTGTCAGATGCTCCGTGCAGACTGCAGGGCATGTCTGGAGCTGCACTCAAAGTTTCCAACCCTCCCAATGCCTCACACTTGCTTAACAGTCTCAGGGAAAATGCTGGAGTATGAAAATGATAAACCTGGGGAAGGCATATATTGCTGAGAAGTGCAGCATTAACAGAGGATACAGCCATGAATTAATATCATTTAGACAGGTTTTTTTTTTTAGTATTGTCAGAGTAAACATCTTTTTTTAAATGAAACTTTGGGGTTATTCTAGCCCTCATCAATCTTTCTAATATATTTTTACTAGCTCTTGCTTAAAACGTTTTGTTTTTATATTGTTTTTAAATGTTGATTGTGAAAAGTTAAACCGAGAGAGTAACGAGCAAAAGCCTGTTCTTCTTTATCCATTCTTTCTCCTGGCGCCATGCTGTCAGATGGTACATCACCCCGTGAACTGCTCTGTGACAAAGGCCTGGTTGGTGGTGTGGGATGAGTTCGGGGAAGTTTGAAATCATCTGAGCGGGGGTAGTCAGGTCAGGGGCAGGAGGGATTTGAGCTGGGCCTTCAAGGGATAAGATTTGGTTGGGAAGAAGGGCCTTTGCAGAAAGGGGAATGTCCTAAACAAAAGCATAGAGGTGGAAAAACAGGGTTGATTTAGGCAAAAACGAGTGGCTGAGACTAGTGGAAGATGAGCCTGGAAAAGACAGTTGGGTCAGGCAGAGGGTCTCAGAGGCCAAGAGTCTGGTCTTCAGCCCACTGGCCGTGGTGGCTAATTAGAGGTTTCTGCATAGGCAGCCGTCTCTGTGGTGCTTGGCCATATTGCATTGTGGTGGATCGTCTCCAAGGGTTCTTTCCTTCCTGTACACATATATTATTCTTTCCTTTAAGAAGTGGAGTTTATTCCCCTCTCCCTTAAATCTGGGTTGGCCTTGGTGACTTCTGTGACCAATAGAATGGCATAGAAATGACATTTTGAGATTTCTAAGGCTGGGTCATAAGAAGCCTTGCAGCTTCCTCCTTGGTCCCTTTGAATACTCAATACGGGATGCTCCCTCTTGGATCTCAGCCACTGTAGAAGTCCAAGGCATGTGGAGAGGCCACGTGTTTGCACTCTAGTCGACAGCCCCCACTGAGCTCCTCACAGTATCAGAGCAGAAAGAGGGACAGAACCTGGATCCTTGATAATGTGCCTAAGTCACTAAATCAAATCCAACTCTGACTTCCAGTATTAGGAACCAGTAAATCAATTTTATTGTTTTTAGCCAATCAAATAAATCTTTGAGTTTATTTTTCTGTTTCTTACCGTGAAATGCATTCTAAATGATACAAAGGAGTACTGGATCCAAACTAGTTCCAGTTATCCCCTCTTCACCATGTGATCGGGGCAATGCCTCTTAACTGGCTTCCTTATTTCTCCGTCTTTAAGGGATGCTCTATGTGGCTGGTCTTCAGGTTGCCCTAAATTATCCCATTTCTTTTGTTCTGGATAAAAGCATTTCTCTCCCCTGGACTTTGTTGCATACATATTGAGAAATTTCTCTCCTTGAACTGTCAACTATATTTACATTTCAGAGTCACTTTCTTTCTGTTTGCTCCAGGCATTAAAGCCATCCCACCCTTATTTCACGTGTAATACTTGCTGTAATATTCTCAAATGTCTCCCTTTTTTCAATAATGCCACTCTCACTAAAAAACCTCTATATAGAGGTGGGATGTCCTTGTTTGAACATGCAAGTGTCGAGTCATAGGAAAGGTTTTACTCAGTTTAATTCAGTAAATCAGCTCTTAATTAAAAATCAGTGCTGACAGAGTTTGGGTAGAAAGAATAGTTTCCCTGGAGCCTAATTACCTATGGTTAAGCTGACTTTTGAGGTTTTGAACTTGCAGCTCTGGAACAATCCCCCAATCTGTGAAAACCAGTCAAGATGGTACCCAATGAGACCTTAGTCTCATTAAAGCTAAACTTCCTCCTTAACTTACTGGACTCCTGTTTCCAGGGATTTTGAAGGGCGTATTCAGAAATTTTCTCAACTCTGGAACATCATACATAACAAAGCATGTGTGAGTCTGGGTCTTCTGAAATAAAACAAATCTCATGCCCCCAAAATGTTGGAATTACAAACCTAGAATACATATTGTCAGGGGGCTCTGAGAAGTTCTACAATTGACGTCCTTTTTAGTTGTAACCGGAGGGCTAGAAACCTTCATCTTCCCATTATTACTGGCATTGAGAAGGCAGGGGTAGAGGGTGTCAACGCCATGGTTAGAAAGCTCTAGTTTAGAGACATAAAACTCACAAGTACAGAAGCCAAGCTCAGACACATCCCCGTGGCAGTGGTTCTTCTGTATTCTACCCTCATGTTCAGGGCATCAAAATGATACCTTCCTTGGTATTTGACTTCTAGAAATACACTCCAGCCCCATCTCAGAGCATTCCGGAGCAGGAGACCTGAGTTCCAGGGCAACCTTGACTTTATGGGCCCTTTGACCTTGGGAAAGTCCCTTGAGAAGGTAATTTTCATGCATGTAAAATAACCACCACCTCACGGGAGTGGGATGAGACAAACACAGTAGGAGACAGCACGTTGAAAACCGTGAAACGTTCGATCTGCACATGTCAACAATCTTGGGTTCTCCGTACCCTTTCAAAGTGAGCATTTTTGGTAGAATGCCTGAAGCCATTAGAGGTGAGGATCAATGAAAACAAAAGGCAGATTTGTAACATTGCAAATAAATCCTTCTGTAAATGGTTGGCCCCTGTAGCCTATCTTCTTCTACTAGCCCAAGTCACTTTTGAAGGGAAAAAGGACAGAACAACAAATAGTAATATATGAAGGAAGGAGAAGGAGCAGAAGGAGGAGAAGCCCCAGTAGATGCTCTGCGGCTTGTCTGCATATCATACCGGAGACTCGGCAATTATTTGGTTAATTTGGTGGTTGTAGACAGACATAAGGTAATTACAAGGAGAAGCATTAACTCTGGGACATGATTTGCCCAGATTGACTGTCTAGAATGATCTAATTATCAAGTTAACCAGCAGATCTTTATTTCACTTGAGGCTATAGAGAGTTATAGCTGGTTTTGTATAACTGGGAGCAATGCTTAAAAATATATCGTATATTTCTGGTTAAGTGCTAAAGGAGATTTTTTTTTAGAATTGTTTTGTTTTGTTTTTGTATTTTTTTTTTGAAAGTTGCATTTCAAAAGAAACACATCAAATTCCTAGGCCTTTCATTGTATTTTCATTTGAGATGTATAGTTTTGATGTTGCCCATGCATTTAGTTATGGGTTATTTAACACCACCACATATTTTAAACTCCCCTTCTCCTCCATTTCATTAGTGATGAGAAGAAGATTACAGCCTACAATCACAGTCTTTATAAAAAGGAAAAAAGGAAATTGGTTGGTTCTTCTCTATTTATTCATCTTCTCTGACTTCCTAAATTTCCCCAATTAGTTTTTGGGTTGTGTGCCTGCCAGGGTAGTTAGCATTCTATTGATGTGGGAGTCCATTTCCTGCTCACTGGCCTTCTAACTGGAGTGCCACATTGCTTTCTTTAAATTAAACCTCTTAGAGCAGTCCAGCTAAGAGTTGGAGTAATAGCACTCACAGGCCTGACTTACATTAAACTTAGATTCACAGCAGCTACAGGTTCTCTGATGTTAAAATGGTGGCCTATTATCGTAAGGGTCGGGGAAAGCGCAGTGGAGAGCAGTGGCATAAAGTAACTCTGCAGTGTATTGTTCTCTGGGCAAAAGGGCTTCAAACCTAATAGCACAACAAAAGAGTGAAGAGAAAGTGCTTTTTGTCACCGTGGAGAATTTTTTGCCAAAACTCCCCTCTACTTGGAAAGGATGAAGAGCTTTTGCAAGGTTGAAAAGAGAGCAAGGAAATATGGCTCCATTCCCATGTTGGGACCTGCTATTTCTTGGTGGGTACAGAAGGGTGCTTGTGCACGTTCACCCAATTATAAGAAAGAAGCATTAACCAGCAAAAGCGTGACATGCTTAGAAAAGGCATATGGGCTTCCTTTCTCCCCAAGCATAAAATGACAGTCTGGTCCAGGGGAATTGGTTCATTTTGACAGGACAATAGTAGCAGCATTCTAATTTCCATTGTATTCTTGCTTGAAATTACCTTCCCTTACTAATAAGAGTCTTCCAGGACAATGAGTACTGAATAAAATAAGCACTAGAAAGATTGTAGATATCAGATTATGGGAGAGATCTGGGATTTAAATTCAAATTCAGGTCATTAGGAAAAAGACCAATGACGTGTTCCACTTGAATCAGTTGGCTTTATATGTTTTTTTCCCCCCTTGTGTGGTGGTTCTTGGACCTTACCTACATCACAATCATCTAGAGGGCTGAGTCCCACCCTGAACTTTGTGTTTTAATGGGGCTGGGGTGGGGGTGGGGTCTGAGCATTTGCATTTCTTTTTTTTTTATTATGTTAGTCACCATACAGTACATCATTAGTTTTTGATGTAGTGTTCCATGATTCGTTGTTTGCGTATAACACCCAGTGCTCCATGCAATACGTGCCCTCCTTAATACCCATCACTGGGCTCACCCATCCCCCTCACCACCCCTCCCCTCTAAAACCCTCAGTTTGTTTCCCGGAAACTATGGAGTCCATAGTCTCTCATGGTTCATCTCCCCCTCTGCATTTCGAACAGATAGTGATGCTGATACTGCTGGTTTTGGAACCACACTGCAGGTGGAACAGGGCTAGTTAAATGTCTAAAACCCTGCCCTGACTTGTAGCAAATCTGGTACAAAGCAAAAGTTGAATTTTTGGCCAGCTGCTTTCTAGTTAGACTTAAACTGGTATGTGTTGGTCAAGCTGATGGACTGGGTTCCAGTTGTTAAAGACAATGCCAGAGGAGTGATTCTTTTATACCCCCCAGGGAAAAGATATGTAAGAAAAATGTGTAGGGGTTTTGAGCATAGTAAAGATACACATGGGCACGTAAGTTCATATAGACCTTATGCAATGGAATCACTTTTCTTGCCCTAATTTTCCCTTTATAATTCTGAATTATTTGAATTGACAAATAATTTATTTATAAGAAGGGTTGGATTAGAGAATATTTTATTCTGCGCTGCTCCTAGGATAAGCCTCAGGGTCTTTTGTTCTTAAATGCCTCTTCAGGAAACAGAAAACTGCTCTGTACCAGGTCTCAAGAATTTTGGGATTTTTACCTTTGGCTAACACAGGCAGGCAGGGAACATGCCAGAATCTAGCCTTATACAAATGTAAACCATAGTAATATCATAGGATGACAGGGGTCAATCTGCTGCTTCTTCAGGTAAGTAGGCTGAGCCAGAGTGTTTGAAGGAGGTGATTGGCGAACTGTACAGTGTAATCTGGTAGCTGGTGATGGGTCTGGGTCGGGGGGGAGAAGTTCAGGGTAAAGAGCCAGTGTGTCCTGTCCCCTTGCTTGTGCCTTTGTGACCTGGTGTGTGGAGGCAGGGGATTCAGGCTCTGAGAGGAGGAGGACATCGTTGGATCTGGCGGCTAAACTGTGAAACCACCATCCCTCAGATTCCATTGTGTCTGTAGTCTCCTTGGGAGGCCAGCCAACTTGCTGTCTGCTGTTGAGAGTGGGCGAGGAAGTAGGAGGGAAGAACCGGGTGATGAGAGTAGGAGGACAATGAGAAACTGTGAAAAGTGGAAAATTTGTTGAAGGGGGTGAGGAAAAAGCTGGTGAGGCACAAGAACCCCAATTTAAAATATACAACTTAAGGGACCCTGCCATCTCCGGCAGACCAGGGACTTCGCATGTGTTGTCACTTGATCCTTGCAGGCTTGTGCTGGCCATGGGCCCATGGGCCCTAGAGGTAGCCCCGCTGTGAGCCACAGGAGAGCCAGTTCGTGGGGCATGTGTCCCGCACTGTATGTGGAGAGTGTGTCCAGTGGAAGGCATTGGTAGGACTGAAAGGGAAGACGAATCCCCGAGAATTCCCCTCCCCACCCCTGTCTCTCCTCAGGTGGCTGCTCTGGCCACAGCTGCCAGACAAATCCTCAGAGACCCAGTTTCCTTAGGTGACCTTGGACTTCCATAATTTCATCTCCTCTCTTGTCTTCCTCCCCAGGATAGATAGTGGTTTCCTTTCTGCCAGGACCCCCTTAATCTGTGGTAAGGATTCCCTGAATTACACTCTTTCTATTGTAAATGCATAAAAGTAGTTCATTTCATTGGTTAGATCCTGACTGATACAGGTTAGAATTCTTATTCCTAGTGAGCAGATGAGTAAACTTAAGCTTGTAATAGGTTAACTTGTTCAAGGTCATCATAACTAGAAAATGATGAAATTGACATTCAGAATGCAAGACTGCAGAGCTTACACTGTTAACACAATACTACGTGGCCTCTCAGAAAGAGTTCGGACGAATTAAGAAAAAAGAAGGAAAGAAATATTTTCATGTATGAAACAGTGGTAATGGTGTGAAAATGTTGCTTTGACCTCAAGCAATTAGGTGATCTGTGTGGTAGAGTAGGCGTGTGTGCCCTGGGTTCTATAGTCCTAAATCTTGGTGAATTAATTCAACTCAGGCACGGATGCTAGTCTTTTATTATAATTCCTCCTTTTCTTGGTTGATCACAAGGGGTTACTTATTTCCACTCATCTAGCTGTAGTTTGTGAAAATGTGGCCTGAGCCTTGCTTTGGAACTCAGGTTGCTATAGAAACCTTTGACTGGAGGTGGATGGATCATGGAGGTTTATTAATGAGAATTTCCCCGTTCTACCTCTGGGCTTGGTCTGTGTGAAAATCCAAGAAAGGCTCATTAGTTTTTATATTAGTCAGGGTTCTCCAGAGAATCCGAACCAATAGGATGTACAGAGATAGAGAAAGAGATTTATCTTAAGGAATTGGCTCATGTGATTATGACAATCGGCAAGCTAGAGACCCAGGAGAGAAATGGTGTAGTTCAGTTCGAATGCCAGCAGGCCTGAGATCAGAAAGAGTGGATGTTTTAGTTTGAGTCCAAAGGCAGGAAAAAAAATCACATCCCATCTCAAGGTAGTTGGGCAGGAATTCCTTCTTACTTGGGGGAGGGTCAGCCTTTTGGTTTTATGCGGACCTTCAACTGATTAGATGAGGCCCACCTGTATTAGGAAGGCCAACCTGCTTTAATAGTTCACTGATTCAAATGTTAATCTCATCCAGAAATACCCTCACAGACACACCCAGAATAATGTGTGGCCAAATGTCTGGGTATCCTGTGGCTTTAGTCAAGTTGGCACATAAAATTAATGATTGCAGTTTTCATTATCGAAGGCTAACATTTCAGCCTAATTGTTTGGTGATCAAAGCTGAAGGTTCTTTCTCCAATCAGCTCTACAGAATGTTGACCCGCATCAGAGGAGAGTGTATTCTTGAGTTGACTGCTGTCTGGCTCCCTCCATAGAAATCCGTCTTGAACTGAATGCTATCAGGGTGTCAACTAATATTTGATAGAGGGCAATGGTCCTCAGAGAGTGAGCACCAGCATCAGTATCACTTAGGAAATTGCTAGAAATGTAAATTCTTGGCCCCACCTAAGACTTACTGAATTGAAAACTGAAAAATGGGTGTTTTAACAAGCCCTCCCAGGTGATTCTGATGCATAGTCAAATTCAAAAACCAGTGGTCTATCCTACAGCAGTGTTTCTCAAACTGAGAGCCACGGGTCTGCAAACATACACTTGGGGACATGAGATTTTTCTAAAAGAATGAGAGATGAAATGTTTTGTTTTGACAAAAATCCAAAAAAGCTAATATAAATATATTCTAAGTAGCCTAAATAATCAGTTTTAAAACAAATGCTGCCATACTATTTTAGTCCATAATTTGTGTCTGCATTAGTTTTTGTGTTGGCACAGAGTAGAATTCCTTGCTATAGGTTCATGAAATGCATCTGTGCTCAGTGAAGACTGAGTGAATTGTTGTGGGAGTTTGAACCTAGAAGGGTGATGGACAACTGAGGTGTCACATAGCATGACACTATCTGCATGTCAGACACATGGGACCTGTGCCCTATAGCAGTCACTGTGATTCAGTTTCAGCAAACAGCATCACCTCCCACTTTGACTTCATGTTGCTAACTTGAATTTCATTGGTTTTGTAGGTTTGTGTTAATTTGTAAGCTTGTTTTGGCTTTATAGTTGTTTGCATATATAAACCCAAGAACTTTAGGCTGAAGTTTATATTTGCATATATCTAAGTGACATAATAATGAATTTAATTTATATTAACTTTGGGTCTATACAAATTTATTCCTTTTATTTTTCATTTTTTTATTTTTAAAGTTTTTTTTTTTAATTCATTTGAGACACAGAGATACAGAGAGAGGGAGAGAGAGAGAGAACATGAGCAGGGGGAGAAGCAGAGGGAGGGGGAGAAGCAGACTCCCCGCCGAGCAGGGAGCCCGATGCGGGGCTCAATCCCAGGACCCTGGGATCATGACCCAAGCCGAAGGCAGACACTTAACCATCTGAGCCACCCAGGCACCCCTATTTTTTATTTTTTTTAAAGATTTTATTTATTTATTTGACAGAGAAAGACACAGCGAGAGAGGGAACACAAGCAGGGGGGAGTGGGAGAGGGAGAAGCAGGCTTCCCGCCGAGCAGGGAGCCCGATGTGGGGCTTGATCCCAGGACCCTGGGATCATGACCTGAGCCGAAGGCAGACGCTTAACGACTGAGCCACCCAGTCACCCCAGATTTATTCCTTTTAAAAGGAATTTGTGTTTTTGTATCAGTAAGGATAGGCAAACTTACGCAACAATATTAAAAAAAAATACTCAGTTGTATAATTCAAAAGAAGTTGAGGGAGTTTTGCTAATTTGAGGCCACTCAGGGACCCAGGCTAGCTGAGGCTTCATTTTGACCTTAGCATTCTATTTTTTTTTTAATTAATTTATTTATTTGACAGAGCGAGAGAGAGGGAGAGCACAAGCAGAGGGAGCAGCAGAGGGAGAGGGAGAAGCAGGCTACCCATTGAGCAGGGAGCCTGACGAGAGGCTCGATCCCGGGACCCTAAGATCATGAGCTGAGCTGAAACCAAGAGTCGGATGCTTAACCGACTGCACCACCCAGGCACCCCTGTAGGAAGCAGTTTTGATTTGCGATGACTAATGATGTTGAGCATCTTTTCATGTGCTTATTGGCCATTCGTATATCTCCTTTGGAGAAATGTCTGTTCGAATCCTCTATTTTTTAACTGGGTTGTCTTTGTAATGTTGAGCTATAAGTGTTCTTTATATATTCTGGACGCTAGACCTTTATATGATTGAACATTTCCTCCCATTCTGTGGGTTGTCTTACCACTTATTGGGAAGTGTTCTTTGATGCACAAAAGTTTTTAATTTTTATGAAGTCTATCTATCTATTTTTTCTTTGGTTGCTTGTGCTTTAGGCGTCACATCTAATAATCTGTTGTTGGTCACCTTTAATGACCGCAGCAGGATGATATTGTGGCAAAATGGGCCCTGGTATTTGAAGCTTCCACCTAGAAGTTCCACGTATTACTGAAGTTCACATTTCATAGGCTACAGAATGTCTGATGGTTTTACCTAATTTTAGGAGACAGAAAAGTGCAAACTTACTGTGTTCAAAATTGGGGAAAATAAGAAATATTTGTTAAACAGCACGAATGACCACCATGATTGAACTCACACTCGAGAAACACCAAAGTTGGGATCACCAAAAACAACCTATGTGGTGTATTTTAGAACCAGAAGATCTGTCTTTACTGAAATACAACCAGATCTTATGTCCTTGCCTTTTCTTAAGGTGCTGTATGAGAAGTGGGCACATGAAAAATTTTACATCTTCAGCAAGAGTAGGCCAAACTATATTATTTGTTATGTTACTTGGTGGCTTTTACATAAGGAAATGCATGGTAATTCTTCTTAGAATTTAGTAACAGGAAGACATTTATTTCTAGATGAACTTATATGCCTCCCTTTTATTTTGTAATGGGAAAATTCTTACTTTTGTTGCTAGGAAACTCAGAGCTGAAATTAAAGACCGTCTCATACCCTCCTAGTATAGCTAATACTCTCTTGTTCAAATATTAAGATTTTTTTCTCTAAATGTTTATTGTAGCTGTCCTAGCATCATTTGTGTGTGTGTGTGTGTGTATGTGAACTACCTCATTTTTTTTTTTTTTTGCCATATAGTTAGATAAATTACAAATAAATTACAGATATTATTATGTTTTTCAATACAGTTCTTAGGGGAATGTTATGCTTAATTTTCAAATTTTCCAGATCATTCTGGAAATGTATCAAAAGTAAAATGCATTAAAAGTATAATGACCTTAAGACATAAAATTGGTACAACATGAGTAAGGGGTTGAAAAAATGGATGAAGTCACCTTTTACTCTTAGCGTCAACACTGGTAATTGCATGATACTCTCAATTTACACTTTCATGAGAGGGTAGTTTGGTAATTATATCACAAGCCTCAAAAATGTGTATACTTTAGACTCAAAATTGAACTTCTGGGTATTTATCCTAAGAAAATAATTTGGGAAGTGGGCAAGGATTAAAAGTCAATCACTAATGCTTTTTTTTTTTTTTTTAATTTGGGGGAGAGAGAGTGTGAGAATGGGCATGAGCAGGGGGAGGAGCAGAGGAAGAGAGAATCTGAAGCAGACTCCACACTGAGCATGGAGCCCAATGTGGGGCTTGATCTCACGACCCTGAGATCATGCCCTGAGCCGAAACCAAGAGTTGGACGCTTAACTGACTGAGCCACCCAGGTGCCCCACAATTGCTAATGATTTTAAAGCTCATGGTTAGTGCTTTATATATATTTTCTCATTTAAACAGTAGGCACCACTATAACCTCATTTAACAGAGGAGGAATGTGAGGCTCAGAGAGGTTAAATGACTTGTTTGAGGCCACTTGCAGCTAAGAGGGCAGTGCCTGGGAATTGATTTCCCAGGTTATTCTAATATGTTGCCAAGGTTGAGGACCATGGGTAAAGCAGGAAGTTCACCTAGGAATTAAAGGTGATTGTCTCTGAATAGAATGGGAGACTTTCCCTTACCTGTATAAGCTCTATAACTTACTTTTTTATGTTCTAGAATATAAATATATTTATAGCGAAGATATGAAGTGTATGCGTGTGCGTGTGTGTGTGTGTGTCCATGTCCGTGTGTTTGTGTGAGTTGTGTTCTTCCATGGTACCTGGGAGCCAAACTACCATCCATATAGATGCCTGCGGGACCAAACCAAGTACAACAGTCCTGCTTCTCCAGACAGCTTGGGGTGGTAAGGCCTTGGCCTACTCAGTTACCCCTAACAGCCACTCCTGCAGCTTCTTCCATCCCTGCTAGGGTGGCCAGTCATCCCAGTTGGCCTGGGCCTCTCCTTTTGGTTTTAGCACCAAAAGTCTCCAGTCCCAAGAAATCTCCCAGTCTTGGGCAAATAGGACGGTTGTTCCCCCTGTTCCTGCTCTGCTAGCCGCTGTCATCCTTTGCCCCCTACTCACTTTCTCTCTGAACCACAGCGCTGCCACTCCTCCGCTCTTCATAGCCACCCAACACAACATGCGAAGGCGGGGATGAAGCAAACTACATCAGTGTTTGCTCCAGTGCCAAAGTACAAATGAAAAATGTATTTTCTTTCTTCATCTGCCTTTGGTTTGGAAGGAGGAGGGTATCTGTAAGCCCAACAGTACCAGGATTTACTCTCTTTTATTTTGCTCTGGGCTTTCCTTAATAGCCTTGAACATGCTGAGTTTTCTAATTTATGGGAGAGCTATGGTATTCTTGCTGAGTAGCCCGTTTCTTTAATATTCCTGAATCATAATACATTTCTCTAGGCTATGTTAGAGGCCTGCCAGCCAGTCCTTCATCGTGACTTAAGCTTTCATCAGATTTTGCAAAAAGCTGGCCTGGATTCTGCTTAGATAATTCTAGAAATGGAATCCAAACAATCTGTTTTTCCCAGTCCTCCTTTTCTAAATTGCTTTTTGATCTTGTCATACTCTGCTAAACCTTGGGTCCTGTTCCAAATTGCATATCACTCTTTTTATATGGTTTGACTGATATAACACACCTTATTGGAAATGCATACAGTACATCAAACTCTACTGGTTACTCATAATATTTGAAGTGTAACACCATTGCACATATATTACTCTTTTTCTTAAACTTGGTGCATCAAAAATTTTCCCATTCATTCACACGAGTGTCATCCTTACTCATCAATTCCCACTGAATAATGGCACACACCGGACCCAAATCAGTTACACCAAAATGTCTTTGATATATTAAAAAAAAGTAAGAACCAAAGCTCCATTCCCAAGCTGCAATAAGATCTAGTTTGTCAGTTGGAACTGAAGATTCGAGGCCAAGGTTGTGTGAGGGATGGTAGGGGTTGTATGCTCTCTTTGTGAAAATGGACACTGGGTATCATTATGGACCAGACATGGGTAAAACATTCACCTTCCATCTGCTATAGCTGCTCACTTAGGAAAAACTGATTTCATTATGTGAAATTTCCTCCAGTCCCCTTATCCAATTCAGATAGCCTTGGGACATTACAAAATTGTTCTTTTTACAAGAGACTAAATAGCTAATATTTCTCTAAAAATTGTAACATTTCCTTCAAAATGTGAAAGGAAGACTAACCCCCCCTATTTAATGAGCTAGCATATTGGTAAGCATAGGGCCAATGGCTTCTCTCTCTTTCTGTGAACTCTTGGCTGGTTACAGACAAATAGATAAAAAATTGGGTAAACAGAATTTGCTTTCCGCCCATCATGTCATCACAGGGGCTGCTCCCACCTCTTCAACTGTGAAGATACATTTTCCTCCCGGAAAGGTTTGGGGGGTAGAGGAGCCAATATCCTGGGCCTCTCTTTCAGCAACCTTTGGACCATTGGCTAGCTTGGGTATTTCTCTCATGTCCCCTTAAGAAACACTTCTGTTCCATGTGCATTTCTCTTCAGTGAAATGCCATGGTTTAAATACTAATAACTCAGCAAATGTTAACTCCCTCCAAAATCCAAAACTTCCCATCCTTCAAGACCCTGCTCAAATGCTTGTTAACCTCCAGGTAGGAAGGAACTTGCTCCCCTGCTCCCTGCTCCTCAAATCTCTTTCCTTCCACAGGAAAGACCCCCGTTTTCAGGATAACCTGCCCCTGTCCCCCAGGCCCCATAGCAGTGTGCTAAATCAGAGAAGTGAAACTCCAGATCAAGTTTCCTTTAGTCCAGCCAACATCGAGAATACTAGTCAGTCTGGTCCCTGCGTTGGTTGAGTTAAATTTAAGCATCTTCCAACGACAGACATTGAAGATAAAGATAGTGAAGAATTAAATCTGAAATCACATTAAGAAAATAAATATTTCCTTCTTTAGTCCTGTTTTGGGAGTCACTGGACTTCCATTATTATGTGGCTGAGCATTTAGCTTCCTTCCATTTGTTTTCTCTCTTTGGCCTGGTTGGGAGGAATCCATCAGTATGAAAGAGGAGCTACGTGTCTTTAATGGACTTTTTGTTACTCAAAGAAGGGCTGTGGCATTCCATCAAATTCTAAGGTTCTTTCTGTTTCATTTAGTTTAATGTTTCTCACTGAGGGTCCTATGGGTAATTTGTCCAGGGCAGTTCTTTGACTACTATAGGTTGTTAAGTATCCTTGCTTCCCCCCATGTCCTAATGACCCCAGAGAAGACCACCATCAATAGTGGTTGAGAAAATACTATTTTTACATAAATGCTTACATATTATAGCTGGTAGAATTCTAAGAAGATTCCCAGTGATCCACACACTTGTCTAATCTCCTTGAACATGGGCAGAAACTATGAATACAATGAGATGCATGATGATGTTATGTGATATGAGAAAAGGGAGTTTATCCTGGTGGACCTGACCTAATCAGGTTGGCCCTTTCGAAGCAGAGGATGACGTCAGACATTTGAAGCAAAAGACATGCCCTTGATGGCTTGAAGGTGGGAGCCATATGGCAAGGAGTGGAGGAAGCCTTTAGGGGCTGAGAGAAGTCATGGAGGAAATGGGGGATCTCATTCTTACAACTGCCAGGAAACAGATTCTGCCAACAACTTGGAGGAGCTTGGAAGAGGACCCTGGGCCTCAGATGACCCAGAGCTGGACCCAGCTCAGGCTCACACCTTGATTTCAGCCCAGTGAGATTTGGGCAGAGAACCTAGCCACTCTGTGCCCAGACTTCTAACCTACAGAGTTGTGAGAAAATCAGCTGTGGTGATTTATTACACATTAGTAGAAAGCTAACACCCATGAATTTGTCTTTAAAAAGCATATAGATTTCTCCAATGAAATATAATGTTCTCAGTTACAGGAATGGTGCCAGTTTCAGCTGGGGTCTACCATCATGCCCAGGATGACACCTTGTCGTGGCAGAACTCTATTAATGCCTTCCTAGTGAATGAATGACATTCTTAGGTTCACCTTAAAGGTTGAGGGTAGGGAGAGAGAAATCAAGGTCCTTCATAAAGTTATCCCAATTCAGCAGAACAACATGGGTTAGTATCTACTTCTTTCAAGGCACAAATACAATAGTGTAACATACTGATTTCTTTCAGTGGCTGAATATTTTCAGTCAAACTTGATTTTTCCTGGACTTCCCTGCAAGGTTTCCTTCCCTGGCAAGGATGTAATAAGAAAGAGCCACATCAGCATATAATCTTATTAGTGTTATTCTGCTGATACCCTGCAGCATGTGTATAGTCTACCAGACTGTTGGAAATGTCAGGCCAGTAATTTTGATTTTATAGTTGTTTTTCCTAATTCCCAGTTTAGTCTCAGGTCCCCATGGCAGGACAGGAAGCCAGTGGTGGCCGAGGCCATGGCTAAACCCTAGCTTGGCTCCCCGTGCTTGCTGTCCTGGGACATGGTGTGGAGTGGTGGTGAAGGGTTTGACTCTGGTCAGAGCCCATAGATTGAAGTCACAGCCCTATCCCTAGTGGGATGTGCCTCTGTCTCCCCACTTGGCCAAACAGATGATAATAGTAGCATTGTTCCATGGGCTAGCTGAGGAGTAAACCAAATAATGTATGTAAAGTTCTTAGCATAATGTCTGTTAGGCAGTTCTCAAATATTATCTATTATCGTTCCTACCAAATGTGAAAGATTGATTTCTGTAAATTTAAGCAATGTTTGCACTTTCCTTTCTGTAGTTTATATTGCAAAAACAATGATTTTCCAAACATAAAATGACATACTCTTAATATATTTTTCTTCTTTTTTTTTGAAGATTTTATTTATTTATTTGACAGAGAGAGACACAGCGAGAGAGGGAACACCAGCAGGGGGAGTGGGAGAGGGAGAAGCAGGCTCCCCGCAGAGCAGGGAGCCCGATGTGGGGCTCAATCCCAGGATCCTGGGATCATGACCTGAGATGAAGGCAGACGCTTAACGACTGAGCCACCCAGGCGCCCTTAATATATTTTTCTGAATAAAACACCCTCTGGTATATTCTCATTGTGCGCCTCTTATGGGGCAGGCTCCTTGCTCTGAGAATCCCGATTACAGATGTGGGTAGTCGGGGGTCGGGGGAGGGGGGGTTGGCTTGTCCAGAGGAAGCCAGGTTCAGGCTGTTGCCCGAAGTTCTTGCAAAACCAGCTGTCGCCTTTTGTTGGGGGCTGTGGTGCACATGATGTAGAGATAAGAGCCAGGTAGGAGAGGCCATACGGAATTTTGGTTTCAGGAACTTGGGGAGGCTGCGCTCCTGCTAGGTTGGGCCCTAGGTTGCTCAGGGGGGACCGAAAAGGCTTTCCATAGAAGGCGAGGTAGTAACTTTGAGCTGTTTCTCTGTAGAGCAAAGCAAAAGGGGGAAAATCCCAGTGAAGAATTGCCAGTGAAACCCACTTGCGGCACTTTCAGAATCTTGTTTTGAAATGGCACCTAGATTTCAGCAACATGCTTGCACTTGAAAAACGCAAACTCCGGACGGAGCTGGTGTTTACAAGTGTGAACTTGCTCTGGCATCCAGTGTAATTTTTTCTGGCTGCGAAACTGCCATTCTCCCCATCTGCTCCCTCCTGCAAATCTTTGTGAAAGAGGAGTTCCAGCTGGGGAGATCTGGGTTGCCTTGTTACAAATGGGCTGTGGGTGGGCAAGGGAAGGGGTTTCCCTGTCTCCAGCCAAGGAAAGTGTTACGCGGGCACTTCCTCGTGCACGGGAGGTGAGGAGAGGGGGACTGTGTATTTACAACCAGAGAGATCAACGTGGCATGGACTCCTTTACCTTTCTTGGGCTATTTAGGGATCAGAACTGCTTAGCGCAGGCCCCTCCTGGTGGGAAGATACTCTTAGCAAGCCCCGAGGGAGGGCTCCTGGAGTGGGTGCAGTAAGGATTCTCTGGGCCTTAATGGCTTGGTTACATTCCAGTGACCATCTGTGTGACAGTTTCCGCCCTTTATTAGCACGCTTATTTTTGCAAAGATTAGTGCTATATTGGGAGCCTGTGTAGGGATGCCAGGTAAAATATAGGACCTTTTGTATTTGTAAAACACAAAAAGTTAAATTTGAATTTCAGATAAGCAATTGTTTTAGTGCATGTCCCATGCAGTATTTGTGAATACTTATTCTAAAAAAAATTATTCTTTGGCTTATCTGGAATTCAAAATTTAACTTTTTTTTTTGGCCGAACCTGGCAGCCCTAGCTCCATGGGGCCCGGTGACCTGGGCTGCAGTGAGGTAGGATGTGCCAGGAAGATAGCAGTGTTCATTTCCTGGGGGGTTTTTGTGGTGACTTGTGATGACAAAGTGACACCAAGCAGTTCCCTCCTCAAGAAGTCTGCTAAGTAGCAGAAAGTTGTTTGGAAGCAGAAAGGAGCCTGATTAAGAGTACCTTGCATTCCTTCCTAATCAGACTAGGAAAATCTCCCCTTCTCAAACCAGCCTTTCCTTCTAGAAGACCAACTCCACTGGCTGTGACCAGTTGTTGGCATGTCAGGCCTGGCATCATGTCATCGACTGGCGAGCTGTTTATCCTACATTCCTAACCCAGGAAACAACTCCCGTGTTTCCTGCCAAGGGGTGGTACCGAAATGTCTTGGTTGAAGGGCTGATAACAAAGAGTGAAATCAGAAACCCAGTGTGAAGAGAACGTAATTGGGAGGTATGGCAGGCATACAAGGGAACTTTATAGTTAGACAGACCTGGGTTCAAAGCCTGGTACTCTGGCTTCCTTGTTGACGGGTCCAGGGACTTGGTCTCAGTTACCTCATCTCTAAAATGGGATTGATTGTGATATTTTTACCTCACCAAGTTGTGGGGAAGGTGAAATGAGATAGTACAGTCAAGGCTTTCAGAGAGTGTGTTATTTGGCAAGTGCTAACTTAATGACGGTGCTTATTGCCACATCCACACCGTAGTACAATCCACCCCATGCCACCCATGATTGTCAGAACCACCTTCTCACTTAAATCTTGCCCTGTGTCTCGGAAAGGGGATGTCTTCGCTTGATCTTAGCCAAAAGGCTGGGAAGCGATGGAAAGGGGATGTCTTACCATGCCTCCTTTTTGACAGCAGAAAGCAGCTGCCTGCCTTCCGAGGGTCTTTCTAGAAGGACTCTGGGGTTTCTTGGCACCATAATCAATGGCTACACTTGGGTGGATCAGCTCCAGCTCCGAGGTGGGGGTGGGACTGGGGGTTCCCCATGATTTCATGAGTTCCCACTCCAAACCTCTGCATATCAACATTAAATTTATGTAAACACTGTGTGCTCACTGTGCAGAGCCAGCTTCAGACAAGTCCCTCTCCCCCCCCAATCAGACCGCAGCCCGGGCCCCTGTGTTAAAGACCTTGGGAGCCATTGCTGGGCCGGATGAGAAGTGCCTGAGACCCCGAGCATGAGCAGCTTCTCCCTGCAGAGAGGCCACCAAGGTTCTTGGGTCACTGGCTCTGTAAGAACACAGATGAAACAGAAGACATTTGAAAATTTCAGCATTTGGTTGAAAGCTTCTTTATTAAGATTATATAGCTACTGAGGTGCCTATCAGAATGTGCTGATGTATGTATTGCAATAGAGGATACTTGGGTGAAGGGCAGGCTTAATGGGACTGATAGGCTTTTAGAAAGGGCATTCAGAGAAAGTTCCAGTGACATTTTAATGCAACTGATTACACATAAGGATGGGGGAGGCTTGTTTTGGGGGCTGGACCATAGACCCTGGGCCAAAGAGGCTGGGGCTGCCTGGAGATTTGGGCAGCAGGCGGGGGCAGGGCCAGCCTAGCGGCCCTCTGTCTCACAGGGCCTGCTGTCCTCGACCTGGCAGCTGGGGCCAGCCTTGCCCATCCGCCCACCCCTGCCCCGGAGAGTCAGCTGGCTGGTGGGCCAGCTGACGGGGGTGGTGTGCGTGGAGTTCTCTCCCAGGGAGGGGGAGGACATACCAGGTACTCTACATATCACCCTCTCCGCCTGCCAAGGAGGCAAGATAGTGCTGCAGGAAAAACAGCTTTTACTCATTCCTTTGTATTTGGGCCGGACGAGGAGCCAGAAGCAGTGGGATTTGGTTAATAAGTCCGTCGCACATCATGCTGATGGGAGTGCTAGAGTCTGGGGACATTAGGGCTGTGTGACTGAGTGCTGAGAGTCTTAGGGTGTTATCCTCCCTAATGTTCCACTCTTGGAGCTGTTCTGGTGCAATCACGTCATCATGGCTGGTGTGAGCAACCAGCTGTGACAGGGAGGGACAGGCCAGGGTCAGGGTGGCAAACACTTTGAGGTCTTTCCGTGATGTGATCATTGTGGGGTTAGCATGGAACAAGCTGTTGCCTGCTCTCTGCGTGAAGATGGAGGGCAGAGCTATTTTGCCTTGTGCACAAAGACAAAAAAAGGGCAGACTGGTGCCACCACCCAACCCAGTCAGATGCTGCTAGGTCGGGTTTCCTCTGGATCTGTTATCTCTCAAGATGGCCAAACTAGCTATCATACTCAGAGAAGGGACCCATCATATTAAAGGGGATTTCTTTTCGTCTTGGGGACATTGGGGTTTGGCATTGTTTTTCTTCCATCTGACCTTAGCGTGTCCTGGTACTCGGCTCTCGCTTTTGGCTCAGGTCTGAGTTTCATGCTATTGTTCCCAGCTGTCCCTTCCTCCTAGAGATCCTGTTACACTCCACAGACCAGATGACTAGAGGCTGCTGACCTCTTCCTCTGGTAGGGAATATGCGGTGCTAAGGGGACTTGGTTTCATCAGTGCCGTGGGGCTTTGCTGAGCACAGAGGAGTTCCCAGACAGGCTCATGGAGAAGCATGCAGAGGTTGTCGGGATGTTACTGCCTGGTTTTACACAAGCATCTTCATGAAAATAGGGGTTATTGTTCTTCATTAACTATTGTCCAAATGCCCCACCTCTCCGACCTTGCCCCAAACACACACTGCATCCTGCTCGGCCCCCTTCTATTCTCCCCAGGTGACTAGTTAGTTTATGAGTTAATTATACTCAAGAGGGCCTAAGTATTTTTTTAAGCCATGGCGGTGAACTAGCTTCTCCCTCTGCTGCCTTCCTGAGTCACTGCCTGGCCCGGCTGCCAGGAAGAGAGGAAGAGCTGGGTGGAGGAGGGAAAGGTGACTAATAACAGGGGAGAATCTTTAGCCTGGAGAGCTTTCTTTACATCAAGTCACTGTGTGGAATGAGTGTGTTTGTGGGTGCGTGTGCGCATGCGTGTGCTTGTATGTGCTGGGGTCTTGTCCAAAAGCCAGTGCTTTTCTCAGCATCACCTGAGGCCCTTGCTATGGGTGGGTGCTCTGAGGTCATGCTCTTCTCCTTCTTGTAGTCAAACTCAAGTCCAGCATTAGCTTTGTTGTTCCACTCAGACGAGGAAACGGACCCTGTGAAATTCATTTTTTAAATCATGTTCGGTGAATGTTTTTGGATTTGCTAATCCTCGCACCTTCCTCGGGTAGCTCGAGGGTGGGCATGAAGTATACTCAATCCTTCACAAAGGTCTTTTTCCTTTCCTTCAAATTTCTGTTTTTCCCAGACTGTAAAAAAAAAATAGCATATACTCCTTCAAAATGGAAGTCCCTCCACAAAGGACTCTATTGACAAAGAAAATAAAATCCTTCAGCGCACTCCTCGCTTCCTGGGCCCTCAGAGGAGGGATCGGCCTGGAGATGGAGGTCAGGCACTCGAACATTACATCTCCATCCACCCTGGAAAGAGGATCTGTGCCCTTATTTATGATGTATTTACACAGTTCGGTGGCCATTGAATAAGCCTGTTTAATGAAATGCTGGACTTGTATCTAGATGGGCCTGTTAGAAATCATTATGAGTAAACATATGTAGAGATTTATTTTCCTTCCCCCAGAGGTCTTTCACAGATCCCTGAAGATAAATATTTGTATGGCATCCAGTTTGTATTTCCCCAGCCTAACGTAGTGCTGAGGTAAGTGGTTTGCCTTCTTCCACTGAGCTTGTTAACATGCACAGAACTGCTCTCCTCCCTGGGCGCCAGAGACAGTATAACCCTGCCTTGGAGACCGCGCCTGGGCGGCAGCCACTCAACCAACCTAGAATGATAGGGCAGGCACGGGCTGGTTGTTGTGCCAAGCAGCTGCATGCCGCCAAGGAGTGGACCAAATGGCATCAGATGAGTTTTGCCTTGAGTTCTGGAAGCCCCATCTCCTCTCCTGTGTGAATCCGCATGGCTGTTTGGGTGTTATGGAATTCAGGGCTGGTGGACATCATTCTCAAGAGTCCTGCAAAATGGAAATCTCTTGAATTCTCTCTGTTCCTTCTGGGAAGCTGATTTGAATTTTCTTTCAAATAACTTCTTTTTCCTTTAGACTCAATAATATTCCAAAACAAACCAGGAGATGTTAGCTAAGACCAGGATTTTTTTAAAAAATTGTTTTTTGATTGGTCTTTGTCTAAACCTTTCTTGGGTAAAAGAGAAGGGATAAGGAATTATAGAGTATTTCATGCTTTTAACATACATTTTTATTTATTTAACTACAAATTAGGAAAGTAGGCCTAAGGTTACTCCATAAAGGACATGACTAGTCATTTTAGAGTGCATTATCATTACCATAAAATGGGGTTAAAAAGAGGTCTGAGACCATTCAATTTATTTTATGTCTCCATACTTGAGGATGGCAGAGGTCTTAGAAATTGGTGTCTGAATACATTTAGGAAACATTTTCAGCTCAGACTCAAAATATTCTTTACCGTAGGGTATGGATAGTACTGCAACCTAAGAAATACTATATACTCATATCTATAATCTTGAAATGGGCACACAAATTCATGGACAGGCTTGAAGAAGCCCGAAGTCACCTGTCACGGACTTAGAAGAGCCTATACAAGTTGAATTCAGTCTGTAGGAATATATCAATCTCCTCCTGCAAGAGTCAGCAATTGATGATTTTAAGATCATTGTTGGAAGTTCAGGGCTGAAAGCTATTATGAAATACTGCTCCTTGGGTAGCTCACCATCCACTCTATGTGAATTGTCCTGACATGAGAAAACAGTGCAGAAGGCCAGTGAACTTTCTGAGAAACTGGCAGCCCAGCAGACATGCTGACGCCAGCAGGACACCCGCGGGAACTGAAGGTCTTTGTACCAGGAAGAAAACAGGGCTTCTTCCTTGAAGGAGAGGGAGCCCTGCCACTTGGAAGGCCCTGGGTAGGAACTCGGTAGTGAAACCTGGGGGAAGGGCCGGGAGATTGGCGAGGTGCTGTGTGCACAATAGCCAGAGAGGAATTTGGAGCTCTCCAGCTTGAAACAGAAGGGATGTGGCCATAGGAAGGGGGGGTGGGGAGAATGGCTGAAGTGTCCGTCAAGATGTGACCCTTCTTCTTGTGGAAAACCCCTCCTTGTTTTCAGTGAAATCTCTCAGGAACTGCTTGATGCCAGCAGATTTATTTTGGGAACCAGTGAAAGGGCTGTATTTTGCTTTAGGGTTGGTAGAGGAACCAAACGAGAATGGTGTGCAAATTCAGGAGGTAGGAGGACATGGGACCCCCTGGGAATTAGCACGATTCTGGGGGAGGTCTTTGGACCTTAGACTGTAGAATTGCTGGGATCCAGGCAATTTCACCTAGATCTTAGGGCAAGTAGATCTGCACGTGGCACTTTCAAATAATGTCCACATGAATATTTGTTCTTAAAACTTGTGTGCTATCAGACTCGCCAAGCAACTCGGTCCCTCGATTCTGCTTTCGTGCCCGGACGAATACGGAGCGGGAAGGGAGGATCCCGAGCGAGCTTTGGCAACTCGGCCAGCCCCCGGGGAAGGGGCGACGGCCATGGCATTTGGCGCGGAGCTGGGCCCCCGGGGCACGTGGCGCGGCGGGTGGGCAGCGGCGCACGCGGGGCGCGGGGGGCGAGAAGGGTGGGGGGGGGGAGGCGGGCGGCGCTGTCAGCAGTGGGCGGTGCCCCGCGCAGCGCGCTCCGGGACAGCTGGCGGGCTCAGCGGCAGCGCGGCGAACGGTGACAGGTTCTGCAAATAACAGCTGCGGAGCAATCTTTATGTTTGGACAACGTGGGAAGGGCCATTGTTCACAAATTGGTCTCTTCAACAACACCTGCATGCACAGATAATAATCCATTGTCGGTCTCCGGCTTTCAAAGACAAAAGACAGCCGCGGAGGGAGGAGCGAGCAGTTACTGGAGATGGCAGAACAACTTTTGAACCGAGGAAAGTGCAAACGAGGACTTCAGGTTCTGTTCCTGGATCCGCCCGGGACAGTAATTCACTGTGGGTTCTCTTTCATTTGCCGGTGGTGAGCGCCACCTCTTTTATCCTTGCAGGCCACCGCCGCGGCGGCCGATGCAATCATTTCCCATGCAGTTGCAAAGCGTGCTCCCTTGCAAATCAGCGATCAATACTGGTAGAGTGGCCCCGGGATAGGAAAGGTCGCACGTGTGTATGTAAATCGAAAGGTTTATGAGGCGCAGGTGGTTTATACTCCACCGAGATTTTAGTATTAGCATGTCAAAGCTAAAATGAAACCAAGGCATCTATGCATTGTCTCTTCCTGTGGCTCCAGGAGGGCCCCCAGAACGGCCCTCTTGATCCTTCCGTCTGAAATCGTATGGTGGAGCCAGATGTGGCCAGCCCATTGCTAATGCATCCAGTACCTTACATTCGCACAGTGCTTTGCAGTAGAAGGTTAAGTAGTTTGCTTACTTGCACTGCCTCATGTGAGTCTCGTTATATTTCTAGTACTTTCCATTTTCACAATGCTTTGCAGTTTGTTGGGTCTTCTTAGTTGCCTTTTCCCGTTTTGGCCTCATAAGGACAGCGTGAAGTCTGTAGTGAGTAAAAGCTCCACTTCAACAGAAGAGGAACCAAAGGGACCGAGTCTGGTGTTCTGTCAGCTATACCACTTGGCACAACTACAGTGTACGTGGGGTTATTTGGACCTTTTTTTCTTTCTTTTTCCTTTATTAGACAGCTATGACTAGGGCCAGGATTAGGTAATAGGCTGGAAATACAGGAGATGTATTCCCTATCCTCACTGCTCTCTCCCATTGGTGCCACTAGCCACATGTGGCTATTTAAATTTAAATTAATTAAAATGAAATAAAATGTAAAATTCTCCTCAGTTGTACCAACCACATTTAAATTGCTCAATGGCCATATATTCCTAGTGGCTACTGTATTGGATGGGGCAGAAATTTCTACTGGACAGCACTGTGTTTAGACGCTAGCAATCTAGTGAAATTTAAGAAAATGTCTCTTCTTTTCTGTCCTGTTTGCTTTGTTCTTGAAATTCAGTTGTTTCTTGGTGCATGCGTGCTTCTTGCTTTCTGAAAGATAGTTTGAGTAATTTTAGTTTCTCAGTAAAGAGGTAAAATGTCCATACAATAGATGCGTTCGTTTTGATGCATGGTTTAGTGAGTTTTCACTAATGTAAACAACAGTGTAGTCACTGCCATTATGAAGACACAGAACTTGTATGATATCTTTCCAAAATGTTCCCTTGTGCCCCTTCCCAGTCATTCTTCTCCTAACCCTTGTTCTAGGCAAGCACTGGTCTACTTTCTGTCTTTATATACTAATTTGTAGTTTCTACAGTGTTAAAAAATGGAATCCTACAATATTCACTCTTTTTTCTGGCGTCTTTCACTCAGTTTGAAGTTCATCCATGAGATTTATCCACCTTGCTACACGTATTGCTAGTTAGTTCCTTCTTATTGCTGAGTAGTGTTCTTCTGTATGGATGAATGTATTACAATATGCTGATCCACTCACTCACCTGTTGAGGGACATTTGGGTCATTTCCAGTTTTGGCTATTGTGAGCATTTGCATGCCTGTTTTTGTGAGGACATGTTTCCACTTCCTAAAAGTGAAACTTCTAAGTGATAGGTTAAGTATATATTTAACTCTAAGAAACCGCCAGACTGTTTCCAAGGTGACTATATCATTTTGCATCCTATTTAGCAAGGTTATAGAATTCAAGGTTAAGATATAAAAATCAATTCTATTTCTATATGATAGCTATGAATAATTGGAACTAAAAATTCTAAAAGTACCGTTGATAACAGCATGAAATATGAAATATGTAGGGTTAAATTTAACAAAATATATGTCTGACCTGAACACTGAACACTGAAAATGCTGCTGAAAGAAATTTTAAAGGACCTAAATAAATGGAAATTTCAATGGACCTAAATAAATATACTGTGTTCATGGGTTGGGAACTTGATCTTAAGATGTTATTTCTCATGTTTGTTTGTTTTTTAGTAGAAACTGGTAAACCAAAAATAGAAATCCAAAGAATCTAGAATAGTCAAAACAATATTGAAAAGAAGAACAAAGTTGGAAGGTTTACTTGACTCCATTTCAAGAGTTATTGTAACGCAACGATAATCAAGAGAGTATGGTTCTGGTATAAAGATAGTCTGGGTAGAAGATACTAGAGAAGGACTACAACAGGTAAAGATTTAGAAAAGATTTATGGAAAGGGGTCAAACTACTAGCTTTGGGCTTCTAAGAGGAATCTGTGGGGAAAACAGAAAAATCTAATGGAGGTTTTTATCAATTTGTTTGCTGTCTGGCATGTGATGTAATTCTTCCTTGGTGAAAACCCTAAATCTTCAATAAAGTTCTTAAGCTCAGAGGATGCTTGGTTTAAGTAAAATTGTCATAGAAAGTCCCGGAGGGCAGAATCAAGATGGCAGCCTCAGATGAAGGAGTGATATTGAGGGGCAGGGAATGTCAAGAGGACATAGTAATTAAGATCCAGAAATAAGTAGAATTTAGTCAGTAAATGCCTAAAGTAAGATCAGGCATTTTATAAATGTATGAGGGCTTTTGGATGTTCCAGACTGTGGAAGTAAGGTTCAGACCGTAGTCAGCCAGATTCTTTATGGCCAGATAAAGACTTTTCTTATGCAAAGGAGAATTTCTGAATCCATTGCTGGTGTATTGCACAATTCAGAGGGCACTGTTTTCATGTTCTCTGAATTTTGAGTGAAAGCTGGTTCCCAGAATTGTGCCACCCAACTCAGCAGCCCTCAGTGATTGAGTCTAAAAGCCAGAATTTTAAAAAAGGCTATGGGAGTGTGAGGTTTGCAGCATAATCTCCAGAAAACATATATTATCTATTTCGTGTTTCTCAGCCATGTCCCTATAATATGTTCTTGATTTTATAAACCTCTCAGACAAAGACCCATTAGAAAGGACATGCAAGGGACATAAGCCACATTATCAAATGGGACTCGCAAAAGGAATTCTTTTTTTTTTAAGTAATTTATTTAAGCAATCTCTACACCCAACATGGGCCTCGAACTCACCACCCTGAGATCAAGAGCTGCAGGCTCCATGGACTGAGCCAGCCAGAGGCCCCAAAAGGAATTCTTTTTTTTTTTTAAGGGGGGAGGGGCAGAAGGAGTGGAAAAGAGAGAATCTTAAGCAGGCTGCATGTCCAGCGCTGAGCCCCATGCTGGTCTTGATCTCCTGACCCTGAGATTATGACCTGAGCTGAAATCAAGAGTCCCACGCTTAACTGACTGAGCCACACAGGTACCCCAGGAATTCTTTACCCCCTCAATCTTCTCTGATTTGGGGAGTCAGAAAAAGGAAGGAAATCTCTTATTCACACAGCCTGGATTAAACTGTAATCCTAGTTCATTTCTACCTAGGTCTCAATTTTGTATTTCTTTCTTTTTTTTTTTTTAAGATTTATTTATTTATTTGAGAGAGAGAAAGAGAGAGGATCTCCGGAGCCCCACATGGGGCTCAATCCTGGGACCCTGAGATCATGATCTGAGCTGAAATCAAGAGTCAGAGGCTTAACCAACTGGGCCACCCAGGCACCCCTCAATTTCGTATTTCAAACCATTTACAAAGTCCTTTCCATTTAGGTATTCCAAATAATTAGGCATGTCCAAAACAGAAGGTAAAGCACTTTTGCGGTTCTTTAACATCCAACATCTGTTTCCTCTTCTTTTGTACCTCGATTTCCCTCTGGGGAATCATCTTCTCCCTCACTCAGGGTAGGGTTGGCTGTTCTCCCAGTACTGGGCAGAGCATGCCACCCCATCCAAGGCAACCCACGCATCACATTCCCTGGCTTTTCTGATTGGTTTTCGGGTGAGGCACACAAACTAAGTTGGGTCAATCTGAGTGAAACTCATAACTGTGGAAAAACCATGCCTAAAACTGGATGTGTTATCCATAACTCCCTTATCCCCCTTTAAGTTAGTTAGGTCAGGTTCTATATTACCACAAAGCAGAACAACCTAAAATGAAACACCAGATTTATTACCTCGTCCTCCAAATTCATCCCCACTTTCTGTATTTATTGTCAAAGTGGCATGACTGCTGTTTCGGTCTCAGGATAAGTTAACTGCCATAACAGATGACCCCCGGGATGTCAGTCACTGCTGTGTGAAGCCCAACTGGTGTTGGTGTCGGGCAGGCTGCCTTTCATGTAGTCATTCAGAGACCCAGGCTCCTTCAGTCTTGTGGATCTGATCTCCTCTTCATTCATCAGGAGGATAGGGAAGGAGAGCGGAGAAGCGATGTGGGAGGTTTTCATGGACCAGCCCTGGATGAGAATCCTATGACTTCCGTTCACAGTCTTTGCTCAGAACTCAGTTACCAGGTACACCCAGCTGCACGGGAGGCTGGGAAAGGTGTTCTAGCCGTGGCCCCATGAGGACGAGGAGGGTGCCCTCAAGCGCCAGGATTAAAAAGTGTAGTCATTTACTATTTATTCCTATCCTTGAATTACTTTATTCAGCTGGTCACTAAGCCCTTCTTGTTTTTATTTGGCAGTATCTCTCCTATCTCTCCCTTCTCCTCTCTTCTCTCTGCCACTTCCTTAACCCAGCCCCAACTGTTGCTCTCCGGTGCTTCAACCCATTCTGCATTCCCCTTCACCAGGCTCCTCAAGGGCAGCTTCTGCCTTTCCTAGCTTTGTATTCTCTGTGCCTGTGGGCACCTCTGAAGCATCAAGAAATGCTTGCTTTGTGAAAACCTGACAGACTCATCTTCCTTATGTACCAATTTCAGCATGTCATCCCCTTGCTCAGAAATCTTCAGGCGATCTTATAGCTTATCCTGTCAGCCTCGCATTTATCTGCTTGCCTTCGAGTGCTCAGGCCTTAATTTCTGTCCTCTTCCACAACCTTCTCCTCTGCTCCCCAGGCCCAGGTCTGGCTCAAGCGGGTTCTGACTTCTGGGTACCTGAAGGTATTACTGTGCCTTTCCCGAAATGCTCTCCTCTTTTCCCTCTTCCCTCTGACTTTCCAAATACCTTCTTCCTTCCAGTTCTGCCAAGCCCTGCCCCCTCCACAAAGCTCTCCTTTTCTCTCCTGCTCTCCTTGACTTCCTTCCTCTTTCAACTCCGACTGCCTGTATTGTTGGTAACCAGGGTGACCCTGTGTTCTGGCTTTTCTGAGAGGGCCCTGGAGGCGCACATGGTCTGTCCTGTTGTCAGACACTTTGGACTCAGATGTGTGGCATGAAAACTAGAGAAGATGGAACTGCTCTGAGTAGAAGTTGGGGGGGGGGCAGAAATAAGCCCTATTGCAACATGCCATTGGCCCCAGCATCTTCTTGCTGTCCTTTGAAGAGTGGAGTTTAAAAACCAATGATTGGGGCGCCTGGGTGCCTCAGTTGGTTAAGCCTCTGCCTTCAGCTTGGGTCATGATGCAGGAGTCCTGGGATCGAGCCCAGTGTCAGGCTCCCAAGTCAGTGGGGAGTCTGCTTCTCCCTCTACCTCTTCCCCCACTTGTGCTCTCTCTCTCGCTCACTCTGTCTTTCAAATAAATAAATAAATAAAATCTTTAAAAAAAACCTGTGATCAAGTCCAGTGCCTTCCTTTTATGGATGAGGGAGTGGAGGCACCTAGAGAGGCAGATCTGCCTAAGATCACAGCTGGTTAGTGAGAGAAGTAGTCAGAACCCTCAGCCCCTGGCTCCCAGGGCTGGCATTCTTTCCTAGCGTCTGCCTCCTCTATATGCTGTCTTGCTTTGGTCTCTGGCACAACTCCGTAAGGGATAATAAATTCTACAGGGCAGCTCCTGCATGGTAGACTTCCCTGTGGCTGAGATTTAAATAATAGTAAATGCTCAATTCATACTTATACTGACTTGAATTCAGTTTCATATCAGAGGGTTTGAAATCTAGGGAAATGAGCCAGGATCTGTGACTAAAACTATGAACCCATTATATACATTTAGACAAGGATTAGAAGGGAACACAGAGAAATGGAGGTAATTTAATTTGATGGCTGGCAGGATTACGGGTGAATTTCTTTTACTTGTGCCAGATGTGAGGATGGCAATCTAATAGAATTAACTGGGTTCCAGATATTTTCTGTGCTACTCTCAATTTTACTGAGAACAGCTTTTTTTCTCTCTTTCTTCCAATTTTCTTTCTTTTTTTCTAATTTCAAAGTTTACTGATACCAATGTCCTATCTTCTTTGAAGTTCCTTCTAATCTTCTCTTTTCCATTCAAAACCACCTCAGGCATTTGAGAGTCTAATTCACATTAGAAATTTATTATTAATAATATCAGCGAAATGTAACCTGTAATTATATACACCACAATTTTAAACATGGTAGAGCATTTGTAGGAGCACGGACCTTGCCTCAAGGGTTATAATGTGCATACTCCACGTCGATACGAAGCATGAATAAATCCTTTTAGATAAGATGACTTTGGGATCTCAAAGGTAGAGGATTCTTCAATTATGTTCAATAATAATATAAATCAATTTTTCAGAAAGAGACCATCCCCAAAGGATAGAGAACAAAGGCAAGAAGGAGGTTGCTTTTAAGAAAGGCTTGAAAGAGATGGGGGGAGGCATAGTATGCAGCTGAGAGCAAGCCAAGCTAAAGCCATGGGGTATAAAGTTGCTAGCATCTCAGAGATGCCATCCTTTGAAAGAGAGGATTCCGTGGCCTTTCTTCACTAGATTGGGGGACAAGGACCAGAAGCTGCATGTGTGTGGGAGAGATTGGTCTGATGTTTTTACTTCTCAACTCTTAAGAGCTGGGCAGTTTTGAAAAGCCATCATTTGCAAAACCTGCCAGATCACAGTGCGGTGCAAAGAGAGGAATAAAATGCTGCTTTCAAAAATTTTAAATCACAGGGAAATTTAAGAGTCAACTGCAAGTATTTCTTATGGGCCTTGTTTGGAATCTTGTTGTGTAGACCTTATTGGATGGGGGCCAAGGCTGCCCCATAAGGTCGAACAGTTTGTGCACTGCACCAAGGCCCAGGCTGGGGTGGTAAATCATGCCTAGCTTTATGATTGAACTCCGCACTGGTACAAGGCTGCCTTAGCCCAAAGGAAGGGCACCTTTTTCTAATTTATCCAAAACTGGCTTGCCAAGCCAAGCACCCAAAGGGTGTGTTCTTTTCTAATTTGCTGAAAGGCACTGAGTAAGCTCATAGTGGCTTAAAAAGAAGGGGCTGAAAAAAGAGGAGTAAGGATACAGGAAGACGATAACATGGAGAATTTAATTGAATTTGGAAGAGAAACATTCAGAAGTGTTACAAGATACCATATAATCCATTGTGGCATGACTGCCAGATTCCATTTTCATATTTCTTCTACTCTGCTCCCTACCTTCCATCCTCAGTGACTTCTTTCAAGTCCATCACTTTAACCTCCACTTTGTTGCACAAGACTCCCAAATTTCTATCTGCAGCTCTGATCTCTCTCCTTAGCTTCAGGACCATCTGTCCAAAATCCTATATTGGAAATATACCTGGGTGGCCTTGATGCATCTTAAACTCAACATGTACCACAAACACTATTCATTATCTCCGCTGACTCCAAACTTGTTCTACACTCTTGATCTTCCAAACCTGCATTCTCCTCTTTATTTCCTCTCCAGTGCCTTGGTTCAAGTCTAATAACATCATAACTGATCTGTCTGCCTCAGTTTAAGGTGCCCTCCACATTTCTGCCACAGTAATTTTCCTAAATGGAAAATCTGTTAGGCCTCTCTCCTCCTTAAAACTCTACTGGTCCCGATTTGAGGTCAGAGGTCTTCCTGATCTGGTCCCCATTCTGTCTCTCTCTAGCCTCCATTCCTACTCCCATCCCCTTCATACTTTATACCAGCTCTGACCGGGAGGCTACTGATTCTTTTCGCACCTTCCTCCTTGCGTCCTCCGTGCCTCTGCCCGGGATGTCTTGCTCTCCTCGTCTGCCCACTAAACTTGCTATTCACAGTTTTGCTTCCTGGAGGAAGGCTTCCCTGACAGAATTACTCTTTCTTTTGTGCTATCTCAGTGGCTTGTACTGTTTGGGAACATATTTCTTTACATGTCGATGTTCCTTCCTAGATATGGGCTCTGTGATGGTTAATTTTATGAATCGTCTTGACTGGTTCTACATAGCTGGTAAAACATCATTTTTGGATGTGCTGGTGAGGGTGTTACCAGAAGAGATTAGCATTAGCATTTGAATCAGTGAACTGCTTAGAGAAGATCACCCTCACCCAGTGTGGGTGGGCATCATCCAATCCACTGAAGGCCTGAATAGAATAAAAAGGCAGAGGAAAGGAGCATTCGCTTTTTTTTTTTTTTTTTTTCCCTTCTGATTTGAGCTGGGCAATTGATCTTCTGCCTTCAGACATCGGTGCTCCTGGTTCCTGGGCCTTCCGACTCAGACTAGGACTTATACCATGGGCTCCACTAGTTCTCAGGTCTTTGGAGATGGCAGATTGTGAGACTTCTTGGCCTTCCTAATCACGAGAGCAAATTCATATATATATGAAAGAGAGAGAGAAGGGAGAGAAAGAGATCTTATTGGTTCTGTTTCCCTGGAAAATCCTGACTAATCCAGGCTCCATACATTAAGAGTGAAGTCTTGGTCATCTATGTATAACTGATACTTGTAAGTTTCTGGCCTCATCAGCCTGTGCCTAATTTAAAAAGCCATCTAGTGTATGTCCTGTTTTATACCCAAGTGGTAACAGTTTAAGGCCCTTCTAGTCCACTTGCCAAAAAGGGCAGAGACTGCTCCCCTCTTGCCCTTATTGTGATTTTGGAGTGAAGAAGACCCATGCAGACACCAGCCTACAACTGCTACCAGAATAACCATCTTCAGAAATTTCAGGTGAAGCACAATCTCAGAGCCCCCATCAAATCCCTAGAGAATCTCTCAGCATCTCCAAGCTAGTGATGGGCCATTTCACCTGAGAGCCATCAAACCACTGTCTGGCTATGACTAACAGCCCAAAATATCCTGGCCCAAAAAGTTTTACTGGGAAAATCAGGTGTTCTTACCTGGGAATTTGAAGTTCAAAACTGAAACAAGTCACCAGTTGGTGGCAGGGGGAGAAGATGGAAAGATGCTAGGTGGTAGTTCCAGGACCCTAGCCAGCTAAATCATGGATAAATCACTGAGGTTAGAGGCCAGCAAAACTGAGTGAGCAGGGGAGGCCAGCTGACGGAGATGGAGAAAGAAGCAGACAGACACATGGAGGGTAACAGCTCTGTGAAGGGTGGGGCACCAGCCCAGCTTGGGACTTCTTGCTGCCAACGTCTCTAAAGATGCCTCAAATCCAGAACACCTTGAAAACTTAGTTCCCCTGAGGACTGCTGTACCATGGCTCAATATCAGATCCTGTGACATCCCTGTCTCTTTCCTTACCTTTTATTTATTCTTAGAGCAACACCCCCTTCCTCCCTATTAATCAGATTAAGCAGATGGCTGTTCCTTCCACCCCAACAGTATGGCCCACAGTTGGGGCCCGATTAACACTCGTTGAATTACACCATAGGGACTTAAAAAGGAGAAAATACGATGTGAGTTGCTGTAGTCAAGCAAGGCTTTCTGGAAGAACTAGAACTTTAAGGGTGGGGGAAGAGTAGAGGGGGAGATATTCCAGGCTCCTGACAGAGCACAGTGAATAATCCAAAATTATGCCAAGGAAAAGTCTGGTTAGAGAGCAGCGATTTGGGACTGTGTTGGAACCCTGAAGCTTGAGAGTCCTCTCATGGTTTTTTAGGCTACCCCCCCATTTTTCCCCAAGTCATCATCTGGATTAGTCTGACCCCAAAACTTGGGGAAGACAAAGGATGACTACTAAAGAATCACACTATGCTGTGGAAGATGGAAAGGTAAAATTGTGCTGTAATAGTCCCGCAGACAGAATAAATGTTGTAGTGGATTATTATGTTGTCTAAAAACAGTCTTTGTGAATGATGAATGACACTTGTGAAATTTTCAGCGATTTACTTTGCAGTGCTTCCATTTCCATTCTATTTGGAGTGATGGTTTCTTTTCCAATGCCTCCCCTTTTCCTTCATCTTGGCAGTGGGAAATAGCCTGACAAGGGGCATTCAGGAACTCTCTCAAGGTCTAGCCACTCAAAGTTCTCCAGAATTCTGGAAAGTTCCACTTCTTCAATTGTGTTAGTGTGTGTAGGAGGGGCAGGGAGAGGGAGAGAGAGAGAGAGCGAGAGCACAAGCAAGAGAGAGAATGGGAGCCAAAGAGGGAACAGGCAGTACTGGCCAGCTGCCATGGAGACAGACATCCGTGAAGAGGCATTTATGCAGAAACACCCCAAGGGTGGGGGAAATGCTTGAGGATAAAGCAAAACCCTTTAACATGCTTGAGCTTTGTACAACAAACCTAAATGTGGCGCATGCACCCTTCTAAACCTAAATTTTCCCAGCATTTTAAATTAATTTTTAATATTTCATTTACTTTAAAAACTAGGTAATGTGTTCATGGCACAACCTATAATATTTACGTGAGAGTTTGTAGTGAAAATCAAATCACTTTCTCATTCCTATGCCCCAGCCCATCAGGATCTCAGGATCTTTCTTTGGAGACAACCTTTCTGGTTTGTGTGTGTGTTTTGTTTATTTTTACTTGACTTCCAAATATAGTCCATGCATCAACTAGCAAAAGTACATATATCCTTCTTCCTCTCCTTTTAAAGGTGAATGATAGTATACTATGCATACCATACTTACATTTTTCACTAATTAATATATATCTTGGAGATAATTCCAGGGAGTATAATTTCAGGACTTACAATGCTGCTTTATTTTTTAATGACTATACATGGTCTTCTGTCATAAGAATGCACCATCATTTGTTTGACAGATTTTCTATTAGTGGTAGTATGGACTGAATTTGTATCCCCAAAATTCATAGGTTGAAGTCCTAACGCCCCGTGCCTCAGAATGTGAATGTATTTAGAAATTGGGTCTTTAAAGAGGTAATTTAGGTTAGATGAGGTTATTGGGGTGGGCCCTCATCTTATATGACTCATATTCTTATAAGAAGAGGAGATTAGGACATAGACACACACACACAGAGGAAAGACACGTGAAGACACAGGGAGAAGACTATCCTCTACAAGCCAAAGAGAAAGGCCTCAGCAGAAACCAACCCCGTGGACACTTTGGACTGCCAGCCTTCAGAATCATAAGAAAATAAATATCTGTTTGGAAGCCACCCAGTCTGTGGGGCTTGTAATGGCAGCCCCAGCAAATACCTGGGTAGCCAGTTTGCGCTCAGTCTTTTGCTATTACAACTATACTTGAATAATTAACACTGTTTATATATCTGTATGGTAAATTCCGGAAGCAGAACTGTCAGGTCAGAGCAAACTGGGGCCAAAATAAAAACTCTCTTATTTATAAAACTATGTGAAGGTAATTCAGAAAGTAGATAAGCCAGCTGTGTTATATATGTGGAGGCACTGTTTGGTTAAAAAAACCAAACCCGCCAAAAACCAGGGCATAGGAAAAAAAGAGGGCATTATAGCTCCTAGAGTGTTAAAATGGAAAGACCTTAGAAACTATCTAGTTTCAATCCCCGGATATACATACGAGGAAACGGAGTCCTTAGAAGATCACAGTGTGAACAGAAACGGGGCAGACCACAGCACCAACCACCTCACTCCACACTACAACACACCACACCGCACCACACCACACAACACAGCCAGGTCTCTCAATGTCCTGTTGGCATGATTTTTCACTACGCTTCAATCAAGAACCTGAGGTTTATTTGGGGGGTACATAAGGGATGACTTTGCTGTGGGAAGCTTACTACAGTGGAGCCGTTCTAAAATTAAGTAATGAAACCTCTCCTCCGAGAGAATACCTACAGATCCACATTTCAAGCATCAAAATGAAAAAGTTGTAATAGCATTCATCAAGCTCAAAAGCCAAATTTCTAGGAACAAATGCAGCAGCTCATCACTTTGACAGTAAGCATAAGAGCTACCGTTTGTCATGCACCTGCTGTATGTCAAATGACGCCAGGGCCTTCCATACACTTTTTCTTGATCTCGTTACCACCGAAACTCTCATCTTTGGTTTCTTCATCTGTGAACAGGAGACAGAAAGAGTGCCTACCTCATAGGTAAGGTTGTCCTTAGGATGGAAAGAGGTAATCCGTGTATAGTACTTAGTAATACGTTGTGCAGCGCTTGGTACTCCGTAAGTGTTAGCTGTTACTATCAGTATCTCATGTATTTCTCAACAGAATGCAGTGAGGTAGGGACTTTCATTCCCATTATAGAGATGAGTAAACTAAGACTCAGAAAGCCAAGTGACTTACTGTTATATTGTTTGTAATTTATTTTTATAACTTCCTTATAAACAGCCTGATGCATTTGCGTATGTGAGATAAGTTTCATCACCCCCCGGGGGTGGTTGGTTAGCCCTGAAAGCACTCCATTAGAAACCCACTCTCTAAAGCTGGCTACAAGCAGGGGCTGCAAATATCATTATCTATATCCTCAGCAGGGCTTCTGTTAATGAGTGTAAGACATATTACAAATAGGTTTTCATTGGTGAAACGAGTGGCATGAAGAGATTTGTAGGCTAGAAGGACTGCACCGCCCTTTCCACTGCTGTAGGAACAAGATGCAGGAGCTGGCTCGGCACACCCAGTGGCCTGACACTTATTTCTGGGACCCCCACATTCATGGAAAACTGTCCCTGGGTCCATGAGAAGATTGGCTGACCCTGACTCACAATGGCTGAGTTTGCCTTGAGTGAAGCATCAGTGGAAAATCTTGTAGGTGCACCTAGGGACATCATCCACCTTTATAGGTATGGGCTGTGTGACTGCTTCTGTCCCATTTGCCAGGAATGTCTGTGTGTCTTCGAGTTGCTTGCACTGAAACATGACACTGTGCAGCAGGTTGCTGTGGGAGGAGCCATGGCTCCCAGCCACCTCTAAGAGTGGCAGGCCACTGGTATCCAGAGCAAGTGCTGAATGGTCATACTGCCTTGGGTCACACAGATTGTGGCAGAATTGGAATGAGAACCTCAACCTAGCAGACCCCAAAGTGCATGTTCTCAGCCAGCTCATCTTTCTACTTGATAATAGGAATGACTGAGGACGCTTCTGATTATTCAGTTCAGGGTATTGCCATATAAGATGGCAAAAAAAGGTATCATAAAGGATTGATAGTTTCCCTAAGGTGGGAGTTTCTCTACCTGAGCATCATGAACCTTAAGGGGCCCATGCTAAGCTTCGGGGTTCCAGGCATTCCTGAAAATTGTTTGCAACAGTTCTTGAATTATGTAACTATGTGGAATCATTTTTCATGATCAGCGTTCATAACTTTTCTGGAGAATCTCAAAAGGGTCTGTGACTTTACTGCCTAGAAATGTTTACTTCTCTTTTAGAAAATCAGTTATTAGGCCTTTCATCTGCCCTCTAAAGACATTTTGCTAGACATCAGCACATGAATTTTCCCGTAATTTAGTTAGAGGTAAACGGAGAGTGTCATTGTCCTCATTTTGCTTAGCGAGGAATGGAGGTGCCCGAGAAGCTCCAATGATTCAGGGCTGGGGACCCCTCTGCGGGGTCTGGAAGGAGCCAGCCCTTCCCTGGGGTCCATCATCTCTGGCTTCTTAGCTCCTCGGTGACACGATTGATTCGCCGGCCTCTAAGTCTTCCCTGAAAGGGCCTCCCATGGTTCTGCCTCTGCGTTTCCTGCTCAGGCCGCTTGCTGTGCCCAGAAGCTCTTCGGTTCTCCTCCCCCTCAAGGCCCAGCTGGAGCTTACCACTGAGGAGCAGCCTCCCTCACCAGCCCCGGGGAAAGTGCTCGTCTCTTACTCCAGACCCAGAAGGGCTTAAATGTGTAAAAGTGGGTGAAGGTGAAGCGTTAACCATGGACTGCCTTGGATTGTTGCTCATATTCTTGTTTTCAACTCTCACCCGCATCTTGTGTTTGTTACTGGTGTTTGCCAGGTCACCACCATCGGCGGCATTCCTGGAAAGCTAACAATCAGTGTTGCGTTTCTGAGGCTCTGTCCTCACCTGTGGAGGCAGGTCCTTCTGTCTCCCTTCAGGTCATCCTTACTGTTTCTGAGAGGCCCCGTGGTGGCCCGTGTGTGTCCTGAACACCATCCCCACCCTCCTGCACTGACTCTGACCAATGGTGACACTCCTGTGGAGGCCCCCGTGCTCACAGAGTTCCCGAAACTTGCTGCCAAGGATGCCTGCCAGAGCCCATTTGCACCAGGGCCACGGAGATGAGACTACTCTGCCGTTTCTGCTCACACTGCAGGAGTCCCTCAGGGGCGGACTTGAATTGGCCTCTCAGCTAAGTTGGGGGGGGGCGGCCCCTGATCTTCACCTCTGTGTTGTTTCATGAGTCTAGAGCAGTGAGTTTCATGAGTCTAGAGCAGTGGGGCTTTGCTCCCGGTGGCTTATGGATTTTTATCTCGATGGCTCTTCCCATTTCACTTGCCATCCCCTCTCCCTAGCGTGCAGCTGGAAGGCCATGGGGACGGATTCGAGGGTACCATCCCTGGTCCAAAGTATATCTTCTTACCTCTCTTTCTCTTAGGGTAGATTCTTTGTAAAAGATTTCTGGTAGTAATACGCAGCAGGCAGGCGCTGGCTACAGGTATCGCTGCGGTCCCTCGTGGAACCCTTGCAGTAAACTTCTGAAGCTGGTACTTCTCCTGCATCCAGATGAGGAAGCCAAAGCCCAGAGGGGGGAAATAACTTGCTAAGGTTGCCCAGAAAGTTAGTGGTAGAACCAGGCTTCCTGACTCCCAGCCTACTGATTCTTCCTCAGATCAGTGGCTTTCCAGCTTTCTCTCTCTCTTTTTTTTTAAACCCAGTATAGCTCTTTCTTTATATGAAATCATTTGAGAAGCCCAACATGTAAAACAAATATGGCTGGAGCTGCTCTAGATGAAGATGAGGAGAATGTGGCAGTTCCTATAGCTCAGCTGCCTCTTCCTCAAAGGCAGCTGGGCCCTGAGCTTTGTCTGAGGAGGGACTCTGAAAACACCACTCCCAGAGCACCCAGTCTCACCCAGAACCCTGGCCAGCTCCCCGTTCCTTCAAAAAGGGACATTTCCCAGCCCTTAGGGGATGCAAGTTCATTTTTCCACAGGCCAGCAAGAAATGCAGTTTTATCTGGTGGTGATTTATTCTTTCTTTCTCTCTGCCACGTCTCTCGAGTCACATCTCCAGTGCTCTGAGTCTTTAATCTTTCACTTATCCCTCTTCCCCATGAGCTCCTTTAGCTGTGACGCTTTCATCCTGGCAGGTGATCGTCACCAGCCTTTAAGGAGTGGTAAAATGATATGGAGAAATAATCAGAGGCCCCAAGGCTGCTTTAGGTGATGTTTGTTCGGTCTCACCCACCCTCCCTCTGAGCTTTGGGTTTTCCATTCAGGCTGACAAATGCCACACCCGGGACATTCCAGCTGAGCTCTCTGTAGCTGAGCCAGAGTTTGTAGACAGCTGGAGAAAAAATGTGCTGAAGAAGCAAGACCTCCATGCTGTTACCCTGTTGGGACTCACCCCAGTAGCTTCAGTCAGGCCTAGCATGACCAGGTGCTGAAACGGTCTGCCCTGGGTGGTGAAAAATGTGAGGCTAGTGAGCAGTACCCAGAGCCCTTGGCCTCGGTCTTCCTCCCTCCCTGAGTCAGGAATGACTGCAGAATGAGCAAGTATCAAGGAGGCAGGAAGAACTTGCCAGAGTGAGAGAGGTATGTGTGAGCCATTTAGGATGACTCATGAGAGTTCCACCTGATAAAGGAATGTCAGCCCTTCCTGGATACGCTTCAGGAGACGCTCAACTCTTGAAAACCCTCCCAGATACCACACAACACAAACTGCAGCCTGTTCCTGTTTTCCAGGTAGGGAAAAACAAGACTACAGAAGGGAAAATGGATTCCGAAAAATGACAGTTAGAGACACCTTCATGCTTCAGGTGCAGATTCTAGGTTAAAATGGCTATTGGCCCCAGGGGAGACTGTTCAGTAGTGTGGCCACTTGTCTGCTCTTCCTGAAGCTACACATTCCATAGTTGATGGTTATCTCTGTTGGCTCCTTTCCAGATGGCAGCTCTGGGGACTTGATGAGTAACCATAACCCATATTTCCATGGCAGTTTCTAGATCCAGAAGCACTTTCCCATATATATAGCAGACAGGGTTCAGCGCAGGCAACAGAATTGAGTAGTTTAAGTTGAAAGGGATTTAATATAGAGAATGAGGTACACAAGGAGCAGGCTTCAGGCTGGGCTGTCTCCCAGACCTGGCCTGCCCCCCAGACCTGGCCTGCCCAGAGAGCATCTCCTTTTGCCACAATTAGGAAGCCAGTGCCAGAAATGTTGGCTCCAAGAATATACTACCTTCATTATAAAGTGGGGGCCAGAGCTGTGGCTGCAGTGCCATGTGACTCCAGTTTTGATCGGTGCTAGCAGAATGCATACCTCATGCTCACCCCTCTCCCTTCTTAACTTTTTAAATTCAAACCCTGTGCAAGGACATCTGATTGGTGGAACCCAAATTGCATCTGGAAGTATAGCTGCAAGGGAGTCCGGAAACGAGGTTTTTAGCTTTGCAGTACAGGAAGGCACAGGGAAAATTGGAAGAGACATGTATTCTGTATCTACCCAAACTATATCTCACTTAATAGTCACAGAAGTCTGAAAAGTGATGGGAGAAGGGGTGGCCTCATGCAGCACGTGAAGAGAGAGGGCATGATGATGTGATTAGAGAGAGAAGAATGGGGAGGGGAGCAAGTGAAGTTTGTGTTGAGGTCTCCAGAATGTGAGGGCCTCAACCAGACAAGGGGCTGAGCAGGGATAGTGTTCTGGACAGAGTGGCACACAGAAAGCTGGTGAGCCTGGAGGGAGGTGCAGAGCAGAACTGGAAGGAGCAGGGGGTATGCATGAGAGGCAGGGAGAGGAGGACATGGAATGAGGCTGGGGAGGTGCCAGGGACAGATGGGCAGGCCCTGGAGGCCCCATTGAGGAATCTGGCCTTCGTCCTAAGAGCGATGGGAAGCCACTCAAGGGTTTTACGGAGGGGACTGTTTGGTGGAGGTGTGCATGGGACGTGATGGTATTTAATTTTGCAGAGGTCACTGGCTGCAGTGTGTCCTGATGTCATGCCTGTATTTGCTTACCACGGTCCACAATTTGCCATCAAGCCACCACTCTCCTATATTACTCAAGGGGTTTATTTCTGCCCCGTTCTCATTCTTTCATTCTGAGCAACAGGAGAAGGAAACAACAGCAAGATGAGGTCTACAAATCTGGGAAGGTATTTATAGGTTTTTTTTTTTTTTTTTTTTTTTTTACGTTTTTATAAATAAAAGCCCCTGGGGAAACCATTAATTTCCTTTGTTGCTGCTCTAGGATGTTAGGAAGGGCATTCAGTGTGAGCTGTTTGAAATGCTTCTGCAAGTTGTTCTATGAGTAAGGTGTGGAAATGAATCAGCAGGCGAGGCCCCTGATATGCTTCTGGGCCTCTAGAAATTGGTGAGAGCTGGGCTGCTGTGGCCCCTGGTGGGAAACAGCTTGGTGGGGGGTGGGTCTCCTCTCACTGACCAGCAACTCAGGGGCTTGCCAGCACATGGTCGGGGCCCACTTCGGAGATCAAAGGGCAGAAATTTAAAAAATTGGCAGATGTGACCAGGCTCTGAAACGGCCACTGGTTTTAATGCAGTTGGCTCCTGAGACTCAACTTCCTCCAGAGCCTTTCTTCTCACAAGAAGCCAGCTCTGCTAGCACCTTCCTCCAGGAGGTCTGGATGCGGTGTCTGGCATGCATTCTCAGCTAGATGGAGACCCGGGCTCTGGGTCCTAGCTTCCTAACCAGCTTGTGAGCTCCTTGCAGGAAGGGATCACATCTTTTATGGGTTTTTGTATTCCTTACCACATTCATCTTGGTTGGTTCATGGTCTGAATTCAGAATAGTCACCAGTCAGGAGATTTTTCACTTCCTTTGGTTCATGGTTGTGGGGTGGGGTGTCCATGGATGCAGGTTCAAAACATTTAAATCCTCAACAGGGCTTCTCAGAAGTGAACTTCTTTCTGATTCTCCCAGGCCCACACCCTGGGGGGCTGTCCACACTGGCCCTAAGCCCAGTGGTCAGGCGCAGGCAGTGAGGTTGTGAGGTGACCCCTGGGATGGCAAGTGGAAGAAGCTGTGGCACTTGTGGGCATGGCCTCCCCCTTCCTGCAGAGCTGTGCAGAGCCCGAGTGGCTCTGCAGGTGTATTTTGAGGCAGAGTATTAACAACCATTTAAATGTGTGGGCCAAAGACATTGATGTTTCTTACTTGCCCTGCTTTTCTTTCATTGGTTTCCCAGAAAAATTGCTAAGGTAGGAGCCCTGTAGACATGATGTGGTTCCCATGCTGATTGCCTTTCAAAGCCAGTGTTACCCAATGGGGGGAAAGTATTGGATCGTAGCTAACTGGTGTCCCTTTGTATGAATGACAGAATGTGTTGGGTTGGGTACTCTGGAGCTTACTTTTTTGCTCATTTGGAACACTCCTTGGTCATCTCTGCTTCCCCATCTATGGCTACCTGATAGGAATAAAAACTCCAGAGAACCATTTCTATGTATATTCAGGGGATTCTGAGAAAAAGACACTAAGAAGCCAAAGATAACAATGAAGTGATAAATGATTAATGAAGTAAAACATTATGGACAGATAACCAAATTCATAGGGAGGGAAAGTAGACTGGTTGTTGCCAGGGCTGGGGGGAGGGGAGAATGGAGAGTTGGTGTTGAATGGGTGTAGAGTTTCATTTTGGGGAGACGAAAAAGTTCTGGAGACGGATGGTGGTGATGGTTGTACAACAATGGGAATGTACTTCATGCCACTGAACTGTGCACTAAAAATGGTTAAAATAGTAAATTTTGTGTTATGCATATTTTGCCACAATGGAAAAAAATTAAATAAAACCATTTGGACAGCATTGTCTCAATGAGGAGACGCTGAACTTGTTGACTTGTAGCTTGGGTGCTGTGTGTGTGTGTGTGTGTGTGTGTGTTTATATTAAAAGTAACCAGTTTCCTGAAAACATATAACCTATTCCTAGCCAAGAGGCTCTTTTCCTGTGCTTTTGTGCATCCTGAAGCTGTCTCCACTGTGTGTTGGTCAGGAAGTGGGTGACTCATGGGGCCTTTGTGACAGATCCCTGAGTCACACACACACACACACACACACACACACACACACACACACGAGTCACCTCCCTCCACACCCACAGGCTTCTCGTACAGGCAGTGGTTAGGATGCCAGAGACATGTACCTGGGGCATGGCAGGGGCTGCCTGGTGCATTGCCACGCGTGTTCCTGAGCAGCCTGTCCGGGGCTTAGCAGTGATCTGCGGCCGTGGCCATACTTCTCAACCCCAGGCTCAGCATTTCCTCCCTCTCTGTCTCTCTTTAAGGCCAACCTGAGTGGCAACAGCAGTGGAAAGCAGTTGGTACCAGAAGCGCCTGGTGCCCACTTGACGGCTGTGGGCCTGTTTCAGGGGCCTCTATGCTTCTGTGTGCGTGACCCTGCATGTAGGAATATGAGTCAGTAGGCGTGTGGTGGGGGCCACACGGCGAATGGTTGCGTTAACCTCAGGGCTGGTGTGACATCTCGGGGGTCATGAGTGGGTTTAGGAGCTACTCAGTGATAGAAGAAAATGAAGGGCTGAGCCAGACGTTAGGAGACCTGGGTTTAGACTTGGCTGTGACACTAGTTAGTTTCGTTTCCATGGTAAGTCACGTAAGCTCGGCTTCCTCCTAGATCAGGATCGGCGTTCATGGCTCCTGCATGGCCCGCCCCTCCTGTGCCCACAGCCAACACTGCGCACAGTGCTCTCTCCCCAGAGCCCAGATGCCAGCTCATGGGCCTGCTCAGACAGCTTCTCCTACCATTTCCATTGAAGCAGAGTTCGCGTTAAAAATGACACCTATTTGCCATCTTAAAGGCTAAATTGTTGGTTCTCAATTCTTACTACACGTTAGAATCACTGAAAAGTGTCTATAAAATACAGATGTCTGAACCATACCCATATAGGGTCTGATTGAATCGGTCTGGGATGAGACCCACGCAGTGATAATTTTAAAAGCTCTCCAGGTGATTCTGTTGCACAGCCAGGATTGAGGGCCACTGGGTTAGATAATCACTGAGGCCCCTTCCAGAGCTCACATCCAATCATTCTACCAATAAGTGTTGGAATTAAGATGGCAGACATGATTGGACCAGTTGAATCAGGAGATCTCGTTGTTTCTGGTTTTCACTCCTGATACACTTGTGATCCTGGTTGAGTGTATTTATTCTTTTTGAGTTTTAGATTCCACATGCATAAACTGGGAATAATCATCTCTTGGGCTTCCTATTTCACCATATTTTAGGAGGATGAAATGGTGAATGATATATGAGGAGAATGCTATGTAATATGCTACATGTCCATTTTTATGACATGAACGCCCCCAAATACTTTAAAAAAAATTTTTATTTTTTAAATTTATTTTTATTTCTTGATGTTTTCAACTTTATTTTTTTAATTTTTTTTTTTTAGTTAACATATAGTGTAATATTTGTTTCAGGAATAGAAGTTAGTGATTCATCACTTACATATAACACCTGGTGCTCATCACGAGTGCCCTGCTTCATACCCATCACCCATTTAGCCCATCCCCCACCCACTTCCCCTCCAACAACCCTCAGTTTGTTCTCTGTAGTTAAGAGGCTCTTATAGTTTGCCTTCCTCTCTTCCCCCCCTTCCCCTATGTTTATCTGTTTTGTTTCCAAAATTCCATATATGAGTGAAATCATATGGTATTTGTCTTTCTCTGACTGATTTGTATCACTTAGCATTATACCCTCTAGCTTCATCCACGTCTTGTAAATGGCAAGATTTTATTCTTTTTGATGGCTGAATAATATTACATGGTATGTATATATAATATTACATGATATATATATGTGTGTGTGTGTGTGTGTGTGTGTATATATATACCACATCTTCTGTATCCATTCATCAGTCAATAAACATTTGGGCTCTTTCCATATTTTGCCTATTGTGGACATTGCTGCCCTTTCGAATCAGTATTTTTGTATCCTTTGGGTAAATACCTAGTAGTACAATTGCTGGGTCGTAGGATAGTTCTATTTTTAACTTATTGAGGAAACTCCTACTGTTTTCCAGAGTAGCTGCACCAGTTTGCATTCCCACCAACAGGGTAAGAGGGTTCCCCTTTCTCTGCATCCTCGCCAACACCTGTTGTTTCCTGTGTTGTTAATTTTAGCCATTCTGACCAGTGTGAGGTGATATCTCATTGTAGTTTTGATTTGTATTTCCCTGATGATGAGTAATGTTGAGCATCTTTTCATATGTCTGTTAGTCTTCTGTATGTCTTCTTTGGAAAAATGTCTATTCATGTCTTCTGCCCATTTATTAAATGGATTATTTGCTTTTTGGGTGTTGAGTTTGATAAGTGCTTTATAGATTTTGGATACTAACCATTTATCAGATATGTCATTTGCAAATATCTTCTCCCATTCCATAGGTTGCCTTTTAGTTTTGTTGATTGTTTCCTTTGCTGTGCAGAAGCTTTTTATCTTGATGAAGTCCCAATAGTTCATTTAAAACAATTTTTAAATAAAAATTTGAATCTATCCCTTACGATGATTTTGTAAAGATCCAATGACGTAGTATATACAGCCACACCCAGCCTGTGCTTGCTAGTGTACAATAAAAGTGCTTGTTTGAAGATTGTTTTAAATGATTTTATTTATTTATTTATTTATTTATTTATTTATTTAGAACTTGAGTTGGGAGGAGGGGAGAAAGAATCTCAAGCAGACTCTGTGCTTCATGAGGAGCCCGTCCCGGGGCTCAACCTCACTACCCTGAGAGCATGACCTGAGCCGAAATCAAGAGTCAGATGCTTAATGCCTGAGCCACCCAGATGCCCCATTTGTCTGAAAATTTTGATGGAGTTTACTACAACAGTAAATCACAAATGGAGTTTTATATGCCTTCAGAGGAAGGATAAGCTCATTTCTGTGGTTGCTTTATTAGAATTGGAACTATATTAGATTTTTCTAAGGTAAAAATTATGAATGTTAATACCTGGAATATTCTCATTATAAAATATGCAAATGATAGAGAAGTAAAATGAGCAAACTGTGAAAGTCCTCCTTATCTCCCCCACCGTACTCCTCCCCTCTCCAGAAGTAATCACCAACAGTGATTGAAGTGTATTTATCTAGGCCCCTCTATGCACTTACATCACACACACACACACATGCACACACATGCACACTTGCAAATATTAATTTTTTTTTCCTAACAGAAATTGTATCTATATAGTATTCTGCAATTTGCTTAACAATGTGTTTTAGGGATCATTCCAGTAACATGACTTCTGGCATGTTACTGAATCTTCATGCCTTAGTTTCCTCATCTGTAAGTGGGGATAATAACAGGACTATTATAAGGACTAAGTTAGTGTATATAAAATGCTAAAAATAGTGTCCAGCACTTTTCTGCAGTTAAGCTCACAGCAAATCTTATGGAAATATATTTTACTAAATGACTGTTTATTGGATAACAGTTTAAAAATAAAAAAATTTTTTATATTCATTTGTGCTGAACTTAGGGCTGATTGTAAAAAAGTACCCACCCTCCACCCCCAGCATGCAAGTTGAAATTTGATTAAGAGATTGTTCTGGAAGTATGTGCATCCTTTACTGATTCTTCATATTTCACACAATGAATGATGGGTACTGAGTCCCAAGCTTGAGACTTCAGTGATTTTATCTTTTTTTTTTATTTTAGAGAAAGAGAGAGAGCGAGCAGGGGTGGGATGAGTAGAGGGAGAGAGATAGCATCTCAAGCAGACTCCCCACGGAGCATGGAGCCCGATGTGGGGCTTAATCCCATGACCCTGAGATCAGACCTGAGCCGAAACCAAGAGTTGGATTAACTGACTTTGCCACTCAGGTGCCCCCTTCAGTGATTTCTCTTTTTCTTTTTCCTTTCTTTCTTTTTTAAAAAAAGACTTTATTTATTTGAGAGAGAGAGAGAGAGCACAAGTGGAGGGGAGGGGCAGAGGGAGAGGGAGAAGCAGGCTCCCCACTGAGCAGGGAGCTGGACGCAGGGCTTGATCCCAGGACCCTGGGATCAACTCAGCCACTCAGGTGCCCCTCAGTGAGTTCATCTTAATAGATATTCTGATCTTAGCCTTTTCCAGTTCTATGCCTCAGTTTCCCCACCAGGAAGCTAGGCACAGTATTGTCCACCAGGTAAGAGGTGCCCAGAAGAAATGGACTCAAAGTAGTTACAGCTTATGGTGGTTTATGACATTGCAAGGTGTTTATCTGCACTGCTGATGAGCAGAAGGTCATGACCTTGTCTTTAACTTCTCTTTGGGTTTTGTTAGGGAAGGTACAAGAGAGGAGAAGGTGTTGGCATTTTGCCTCCAGGAAGAATTTTGATTAAGGATAAACATATTCCAAGATGCTGTGAAGTTGAAGTCACATGAATGCTAAGTGATTTCTTGGCATCAAAAATCAATCTCTTTCATGTCAGTCCTAAAAAAATAAACACTTTTACTTTCTTTGGTACCGGGAATAGCCAGGTTGGCTTCAGCTATTACAGCAAAAGCTTTTAAAATAATTACTTCTAGAATACGATAATATTAATGATTAGCTTTGTGTTAAAATTGAAGAGATAAGTAGTTAAATACAAGGAATAATAAACCTTGGAAGTGTCATTGTGTAATAAGTTTGCCCTTTAAAAGTATCATTTTTCAATGATTTTGCTCATCGTGAATAGTTCAGGAAAAATTAAATCCCTCACTAAATAATCCTTTTTCTACAATTGAGGTGACTTCTTAAAATGATCTTTGATTTTCGTACATTAGAGTCAGTCCCCTTCAAAACAACAGATTTTTTTTTTTTTTTTTTTTTTTAAGTAATTACATTCTCATTTATGGAGTACCTTCCCTGGGCTGGGCTGAGTGCATGCACCATCTTTTAACTCTGTAAGCGACCCAGTGGAGTGATAATGATTATTACCACCCCATTTTAGAGATGAAAAAAACTGAGGCTTAGAGAGGTTAAGTAATTGGTCAAGTGAACATAATACATAAATGGCAGACATGAGATTTGAAGCCGTGTCTGTCTCCTTAGGAAACAAAGTATCTGACCGGTTGCTCCAAGAGCTATAGAGGTCTGTTATTATGAGGTTAATTACTGAAGGGGTCTGGATTTATATACAGGGCAAATCACTCCCCAGTAACATCAGAAGTATATGTCATAAAAAGTGTGTGCGGGAATATGCGCATGTGTGTAAAAATGTGAAGGCTAAATGGACTGAGAAGAATGGGAATCTTGTGGGCTTATCAAATGTAAGGCTTTTGGAAAAAGCTCTCTCCCAGGACTTGTTTCTGCCTGAGCACAGGCGGACCTGCGGAGGGGGGAGGGCGGCGGGCAGCTTCCCTCTGAAGAGGGCCTGGCGCGGGCTGCTGGGTGGCCCCTGGGAAGAGCAAACTCCTCTGTTGGGGATGTTTTTTGTAACTAAATTAAGGGTAAGGGAGGCTTTACTGAAAATTCTGTTTGGTGGCTGAGAACTTAAATTTCACAGCGTCCTGCTCTTACATTGTTGCTGCAACTAATATAATAAAAATCCCGGAATTTCTTTTTCTTTTTTCTTTTCAAAGACACTTCTTAGGTAAAAATTCAGAGAGGTCTACATTTGCTTTATCTCTCTCTTCACACATCCACATCCACACATCCACATCCACATCCACACCCACATACATACAAATACACATACACACATACATCCACGCATCCACATCCACACACATATCCACACACATACATATACCCATATACACATCCACACACACATCCACACATACATACACACACACACATCCACACACATCCACACACACATATGCGCACACACACGCACGCATGGGAGTTGACATGTTAAACCGTCTCCCCTTCATTATTTATCTCCTAAAAGCAAATTCATTCTTCTACCATCTCTTTATTGATCACATCCAGGAATTTAAACATTGATCTGTCAGGAGTACCATTATCCAATCTACAGTCCAAATTGAAATTTCCCAATTATCCCAATCATGTCCTTTATAGAATTTGTCAACAACTTTCTGACTCAGGATTCCACAAGACTCGTGCATTGCATCCTTTCATCTGCTACAGTTCCTCAGCAATTTTTTCCCCTATTCTTTATGTCATTGACATTTTTGAAATGTCTAAGTGAGTCATTTTGTGAGAATGTCTGTCAATTTGAATTCAACTGTTTTCTTTGTTTTTTTAAGATTTTTTATTTATTTATTTGACAGAGAGAGACACAGCGAGAGAGGGAACACAAGCAGGGGGAGTGGGAGAGGGAGAAGCAGGCTTCCTGCTGAGCAGGGAGTCTGATGCGGGACTCGATCCCAGGACCCTAGGATCATGACCTGAGCCAAAGACAGACGCTTAATGACTGAGCCACCCAGGCACCCCTGAATTCAACTGTTTTCTAATGATTAAATTAATGAGACCCAGTTGAAAGAGTCCAGTGACCCAGCTGGTATTTTTTATATTATATTTATGTATTATCTATATTTATGGGCAAATATTATATATAAATATATAATTAAAATCATATAATGACCTAATTGGAAAACTTAAATGGCTTTAAAAAGTACAACATAACAAATGACGTTCCCCTGCCCCAGTCTCTTTCCCTAAGGTGACCCTGTTGACAAGTTTCTGATTTTGTCCTGAAAAACATCTATGCATACACCGCCATATCCATCTCCCTGTTTGTATGTGCCTTTTTATTTACACAAAAGAAGTCAGCATGCAATGCAAAACTTAGACCTTTGAACCACCTTTGTGTTTCAGTGAAGGAAAGTTCCCAGGGTCAAATGAATCTTAAGGTTGTTCCCTGGTTTGAAAAAATCTCCGTGTGACTGCTTCCCATCACCTTTGTGCGAAGCCTTCGTGGGCTTGCATGGAGACGGCGGCGTTTGGATGATTAATACAGACCAAGGTCAGTGTACACAGTGGTTATCTGGCATTGGTCCACTTCATCAGATAGTTCTTTTATGGGGTTGATTGGGAAAAATGGGTCATTGATTAACTCAGGGAAGCTTTTAACAAGGCTGAATTCAGGAATGAAGGGAAGGAAGGCCTTTGCTAAAGATGATGGTTAGTGTGCCTTCCTTTTTTTTTTCTTTTTTTTAACCCATTTGGCTCTTTCAAAAAGTGTGGTGAAATTCACATAAGATAAAATCTACCATTAGTGACATTTAGTAAATTCACAATGTGGTACAACCATCACACTGTCTAGTTCCAAAACATTTTCATCCCGCCCAAAAGGAAACCCTGTGTTCTTGAGCAGTCACTCCTTACTTCCTCCCTCCTCAGTCCCTAGTAACCACGGATCTGCTCTCTGTCTCTATGAATTTGCCTATTTGGGATATTTCATATTGGTGGCATCATGTAATAGGTGGCCTTTTGTGGCTTCTTCCACTTAGCATGACATTTTCAGTCTTCCTCTGCATTGTTGCATGTATCCAAGGGCCCTTCCTTTTCTTGGCTGGGTAATACTCACTGTATGAATGACCACATGAAAAAAATCCATTTATTGGTCGATGGCCCACTTTTGAATATCTCTGCCAACCTTGGATCAAAGGGACCCTCCTGCACGGGACTGTTTTAAATTGTATGAACCATGAACCATGTCAGTGATTTTCTTAGGTCAAGAGTTTGGTAGGCCAAATCAGTTACTGAAAAATCACCAGGTCTCTGCGGGCTAACAGTTAATTGTCTCCGAAGGGTAGGAGAGAGAACGACTTCTTGACCAGAAAGTAGAGCCTCTAAGGTTTGTAACAGGTAATTATCTGCCTTCCTATTCCACGAGCCCTTCGACTGTGGCCCCCGCTGGGTGATGGGCCCCCCAGACCCCCACGCTGCTCAGACAACCGCCTAAGTCATGTGTCGGCCGGAGTGGAACAGTCATTCCTCACAGGGCGGCTTAGGGATGGGGAGGCCAGAAGCACCGCAGTGGGTGCCAGCTCGCTCGTCCCCACCAAGAACTGCTTCCCTTGCTGCCTGTCTGCTTATTACTTGAAAAACCCAGGAAAAGTCCTCCTCTTTGAACAAAAGATTTCAGAATTTCTGCTGTCAGTAATGGGCTGCCTGCTATTTACTCCAACCTGCATTTATACTGTGGCTGTGTGCATGTGTGTGTGTGCGTGTGCGCGCGTGTGTGTGCGTGCGCGCGCGTGTGCATGTGTGCGTGTGCGTGTGCGCGTGCGTGCGTGTGCGTGTGTGTGTGTCTAAAATCACCCAGACAGGGATTAGCAAGAAAACCCTTGAGAATTCATTTGATGGCTAATGATGGAAAATCCCAGGATTTAAAAGGAGCAGAAAAAAAAAAAATGCCCGCCTTGTTTTCCAGACAGATGCAAAACCTTCACCTTCCCTATAATTAGAGTCTTGAGGCCTACCATGGGGTGGGGAGAGAAGGAAATACAGGCCCCGAGAGCAGGAAGATAATGTCAAATTGCTGATCCCTCAGTGGCACCGAGCATTGTCTAACAGATGAAATGTGATGAAGAATAACCAATTTCCCCTCTCCCCCTCCCAGCTTCTCTCAGCCGTTCCCATACTTAGCATTTTAAAGACTTCAGCAGGAAAGGGCATCCTGCAGGGAGCGAACAGGGGCATCCTGAAGGAATGCTCAATGCCTGCCTTCTGTATTTTCGGCAGTGTAAATCCTGCCGCTCCACACACTGTTTCTCTCCCCCCAGCCAACTGAGTCTTCCTCACCCACTCCCATTTCTCTCTTTTCATTTATCCCCCCTTCTTTTCTTTTTTTTCAACTTTATTTGTTTATTTATTTTTCTAGAGAGGGGGACAGAGAGAGAGAGGGTGGGAAAGGGGCAGAGGGAGAGGGAGAGTCGTAAGCAGACTCCACGCCCAGCGCAGAACCCGACATGGGGCTCGATCTCAGGACCCTGAGATCATGACCTGAGCCTAAATCAAGAGTCCGACACTTAACCAACTGAGCCACCCAGGTGCCCCCTCCCCTTCTTTTTGAGTCCCTCTCAGAATCCTGACAGTCACGCCCGTCCTTGCCCATGGCATTGGACCAGAAAGTCGGGCTTGCTTTCTTCATGGACCGTGGCTGCCCATGACTGAAATAATCAAGCCCCACATCAGCTGTCCTTCCCAGGCCTCTGCATCAAGGTCAGCTGGTGCTGTAGGAGGGAAGTATTTTGCTCATCATACAGCTTTGGCTTGGAAGGTTCTAGAACATTAAAAATGAACAGAACAGGCTTTCTTATGGCATGTTTTTGAGAACCACTTGGGAATTTGGGTGGGGTAGGTAGGAAACAAGTGTCTGGCCTATCCCAGGGGATATTAGTCACCCAAATTAAGTTTCAGGATAAAAAAATATTAGACAAGTTTGTACATGGTAATAACTGTCAGACTGGCCACTCCCTGTTGATGCTTGAGGTTTTGGAATTCTGACCTGCCTTCTCAAAGAATTTATTTTTCAAAAGGTGAGAAGGCCCACAGAGAAGAATCCTGGATTTTAGGAATGTGATTTCCTTACTGAGGTGTGACAACAGTTAAAAAAAAGGGGGGGGGGAAGGCGGGGGATCGCAGAAAATGCAGGCATGATTGAAATAAATGTAAACCCCAAAAGTAATCTCTGCACTAGGTTGTGTGCCGTCTACAATTGGAATGCTGAGTGCTACCCTGGTCCTTGTACATCAAGAGAGACTGAGAAAAACTGCAGAGAAAGGCACACACTGAGACCAAAAGGGGTTTAGGATGTACGAAACAACTCTATGTTTAAAATCTTGGGTCTTTGCAAGGTTGGCATCTTCATGCAACAGCTCGGGGGCCTCATTAGGGAGCCAGTCAGAGATACTCCAAGGGCCCAGGCAGGGTTGACAGCCTCTGATTCACCAAATTCCAGAGACTCAAACAGGAAGTCCTAATGGGACTAGCATTGGCCCATTTTAAAAAAGGTTTCTGCATAAGAGACAACTAAAATGTTAAAGAATTATCCCAAATAATCATGCACCTATTCAAGCTATGTGTGATAGATTCCTATCTTCTAAGGATGAGAGTATAAGGAAAAGTGGCTTCTATTAAGAAAAAAAAAAATCTCTTATATCCTCTAATGTTAGCACTGAGAGATGGTTTTGGGTATTGACCCTGACCGTGTGCAGCTACTCTTTTGTTGTCCTGTGTGCAAGCCACTGGCCACACGTGCCTATGAGGAACTTGAGATGAGCTAGCTTTATACTTTAAATATCTATAAATACATTTATCAATTATTCCCAGTTATTCCTCAATAAAGTTAAAAAATAAAGAAATATAGCTAGTTTGAATTGCGATGTGCTATGTATAAAATACCACTGGATTTCAAAGACTTACCATGAAAAAATAATATAAAATATCTCCTCAATAATTTTTTCATATGAACATATTAAAGTGATAATATTTTAGATGTATTGGGCTAAACAAATATATTAATATGTTAATTTCACCTTTTACTTATTTTAATGTGGCTACTAGAAAATGTAAAAGTTACCTATGTAGCTTACATTTGTGGCTCACATTCTGTTTTTAGTGGAGAGCATTGTTTAGAGTCCTTTGCTAATAATCACAGTGTGATCATGCTTAAGGGGGTTAATAACATTGGCCCAAGCATGTATGTCATTGACCTGTGGCATGGCTAGAATGTCCAAAAGTCAGTGTACTGAAGGCCAGGAACACACCACCAGAGCAGAAACAGAGAATTTTGTTGATGAAAACAAGGTTGTTAAAAACCTTTCTTTCTGGAGCTGCTTTAATGGAGACCAAGCTTCCCAGCTTGAGGGCATCTAGTGGTAGTGCTGGGTTCGTTCTTTAAAGGCATTTAGAACAGTGCCCATGGTAAATGCTTCACAAACATTTGCTATTATTCATCCTTTCCTGTGTGAAAATGAAAGTCTTTTTTTTTTTTTAATATTTTATTTATTTATTTGACAGAGAGAGACACAGCGAGAGAGGGAACACAAACAGGGGGAGTGGGAGAGGGAGAAGCAGGCTTCCTGCTGAGCAGGGAACCCGATGCGGGCTTGATCCCAGGACTCCAGGATCATGACCTGAGCCGAAGACAGACACTTAATCGACTGAGCCACCCGGGTGCCCCTGAAAATGAAACTCTTTAAATAAATGGGTTTCCCTGGCACTAATAAAATTCCTTTTTAAAATTTAAAAAAAAAATTTAAAAACCATATTATTTATTTATTTATTTGAGAGAGAGAGAGAGAGGGAACACAAGCAGGGGGGAGTGGCAGGCAGAGGGAGAAGCAGGCTCGCCACTGAGCAGGGAGCCCGATGTGGGGCTGGATCCTAGGACCTGGGATCATGACCTGAGCTGAAGGCAGACGCTTAACTGACTGAGCCACCCAGGTGCCCCAATATTCCCTTGTTCTTGCCCCAGTTTTTCAGTGTGGGGAATGGTGGCCCTTGCTTTGCCAGTCTAGCAGCTAGTAGGGCCTGCCATTGATTGGGTCTGCCCCCAATTGGTACGTGAACCAATGGTGGAATACAGACCCCTTTCCTAGTGAGTAAGGTTCGGACATGATCTGTGCTTTGCCCATGCCCCTCTCTGGGTTTCTGGGATGGATTTTATTTCCGGGGCACCACTTAAGCACTGGACAAAGCCCGCCCCCCTGTGTCATTTCCCTGGTGTCCTGCCAAGGCTCCTTGCTCTGGACATCTCAGTCATGGTGTCTGGCATGTTTGGATCCCCCGTTAGCCAAAAGTACCCTCCACCCCACCACACAGCCTCTGCTTATTAAATGTGATCGTGCTGAACGGCAATCACTTAAAAATTATAAAGAAATTTGGTTTGGCAAAGATACAAAAGTAGGGATCCGAAAGGGTACGTGCACCCCGATGTTTATAGCAGCAATGTCCACAATAGTCAAACTGTGGAAAGAGCCAAGATGTCCATCAACAGATGAATGGATAAAGAAGATGTGGTATATATATACAATGGAATATTATGCAGCCATCAAAAGGAATGAGATCTTGCCATTTGCAACGACGTGGATGGAACTGGAGGGTATTATGTTGAGTGAAATAAGTCAAACAGAGAAAAGCATGTATCATATGACCTCACTGATATGAGGAATTCTTAATCTCAGGAAACAAACTGAGGGTTGCTGA